>NC_060266.1:5087535-5687535 GCF_021901455.1 Neodiprion lecontei
TGCAGCATCTACACACACACACACACACACACACACCATCTACTTTGCAAATTCAACGAATATTCTTTCACAGCGTTGAACAGAGAGAAAATTATTTTTATCAATATGTTCAACGAAAGCTCGGGTGGGTCAGAGAGTTGAGGAAGAAAAATGGAAAAGAATATTTTTAATAAATTCCCGCAAGAATTTGTTTCGTCAAACTAGAAATTTGACCTTACGGAGAAGAAAGATTTCTGAATGGATATAGTTGAAAAATCCCGAGGCATGACAATTTTGCACTTCATACACCAGAGATACTGATATTTCGTAATATTTTTCATCGTCATCAACAAACAACAATTTACTACAGATTTCCTTTTTTTAATATCTGAAATAAAAGGAAAAAAGAAAGATAATTTGTAGTAAGTTGTTGTTTTTTTGTTTGTTTGTTTGTTGTTTTTTTTTTCAGATTTTTTGCAGGTACGTAACGACAAAATATTAGGAAAAATAGAAATTTAGGTGAAGAGGGACGAAATTACAATGCAGCGGAATTTTTAAACTCTCCGTTCGTAAATGTATTTTCTACGTACGGTCAATTTCTAGCTTGACGAAATATATTGTTGAAAAATGATGCAAAATACATACATGATATGTAATATACGCGCTTAATCGCTTTAATATTATATTACGTTACGATATTTTATGCAACCCAGGGTGTCGTCAAATTATTATCACCGTTGTGGTGTTATTTTTTTTTTTTTTTCTTTTCTGTAATCGTCCCAACTTCGAAAGTACTAAAGTACTAAAAGTACTGTGAATTTTTTCTGATTTTTTTATTCAAATGCTTAGTTATTTGTTAATATTTAAAAGTGATTTTGAAAACAATCTCCTTTAAAATTCCCCAAAAATTTTCAGCAACTGTATTTTCTGTTCCAAACATTTCAATACCGGACCCATGATGGGCCAATTCCTTTCCCTTTTTTTTTCTATCAGCACTTTAAATTTTTTTGCTCAACTAAAACACCATTCAAACGATCTGAAAATTCTCGAAAATTTTCTCAAAAATTCTATTTTTTTACGTGAAAAATTTTTGTTCACATGTATAATATACGTGAAAAAGCACGGTAGAATAATAATTCTCCTCGCTACCCGTCGTCTTTTTCAGACAATATTCTGTCCTGAAAAAAAACGAAGCAAACGCTGTTTTGCAACATCCGGACAAGAGAGGAATTCTTTTTTCTTTTCTTTTACGTGTTTTTTTTTTTTTTTTTTTGTTTTTACTTCCAAAGAAACGGTTCACTCATTACAGTCGACTTTCCTCGCTCTTCGTGCATTTTTAAATATTCGTACATGCAACCTGAACGTATTTTTCTTCTACATCGCGAAACAAAAGAAGGAGAGGAGAACATCCGTGAGAAAAAAAGACAACAACGAAAGAGGAAGAAGTAAAAAATTTAGATGTTTAAGAATTTTTTTCTCAATTCCAAGCACACCGAAAAGTCTCGTTGGAAAATTTTCATTCTCGTTTTCCTCACTTGTAATTATAAAATATGCGTAACGAGGTGTAAGTAAATAAAGAGCTGCTCAATATTGCTGAATTTTTGGTCGATTTGGTTCAATGTACTGTAATATGGAAAAATCCTAAGCTTGGATATTTTATAATAATCCCCCCCCCCCATTGTTGGTTTTTTTTATCCCTTTGAAATATTTGTACGATTTTATCGTACGTAGGTATATGAATTTCTTTTTCCTTTTTTTTTTATCTTTTTTTATTGTTGTTGGTTTTACCATCATGTCGACTCGCCTGCATTTTTTGTAACAAAAAAAAAAAAAAAAAAAATGTTAAACCTGATATATCGAGCGTGGAGTGTAAATTTTCACGTATTAAAATCGATCCCATCTGGTGTTGTACGATTGCAATACGAGGAACGGTATTTAACTGAAGTGTTTTTTTTTCTCTCTCACGCGTTTAATCGCCCCGTGTATTACACCCTTCGTTAAACAAATTGAAAGGGGTTGATATTTATTTATACACCTATATGCATGTACATTATACATATGGACGTATTATATATATATTGGAGAATTTAAAGAGGGTCTGTGTTATGGGACGTGAAGGTAAAAATTCCGAGAGATCGAAAAGTCGACTGGTTTAGAAACCGAAATTTTTGAGACACGAATTTTGAAACAACGAATGATCAGGCTACAGAAATTCGGAGTTTTGACAAATCACATTGTTTTCCCGAAAGTTCATTCAACCGAACGCTCTTTTGCACGAAAAATTATTTTCAGAACAGTCGGCGTTTCGAATGAACAAATCACAGAATGTGAAGATATGGAAGAATCAAAGTTACGAAATTCAAAATTGGGATCGGCTGACATATCTTTCTAAGAACGCAAAGAATAGACAAAATATTTTCGATAATATTTAAACGGTCGTTATTGATAAATTCGGATTCGAAAATTTTCAAAAAAGGCTCTAGTCTGAAATTTGAAAAGTCGACTTTTTGACTCTTCGTTATTTTCGCAATTCAATATTTTGCTTTCCGTAAATCTTTCCCATTCTCAAAACAGAAGAATAAATAAATAAACAACGTCGGTATAAATTTGATTATACATTTTTGGGTTCTAAATTTCTTACACTCGGGATTTCGTCACGTCTAACTTTTTGGTTTTTCGCATTTCTTTTTTTTTTTTTCTCCACTCATCACACCCGTATATGTATATATATTTATAACACTTTATATATGTGTATATCGGTGTGTTGAGGTAAAATATTTAGGTTCGATACCGGGGATAAAATGACCGAGAATTGAATCGAACAAGCCGAAAACCTAAAGCAATATTGTCTCTGATATTTTCAGGGTGAACCTCACAGGCCTGAAACAACCCGGCACATCCTGTTCGGAGGATCCCAAGGACCCGAATGATCCCAAGGAGCAAAGGACGTCGGGCTCCAGGCTGTTTTTTCAAATTAAACGTCACCGCGGCTCAGTTTATAATCCGAAAATCATTGCCTCGCGTATTTTTTACTCCAACGGCGTCGCCGAGAGTCGAAAATATTCGGTTCAAACTTCTCGATTAATTTCAGACGATAATATATCGTCAAGAAAAAAATGCCGCTGGTATTTACGATTTTCCAAAACGAAATTCGCGCGTCCGGATATTTCAGCAGTTCGTTTAATACGCGTCGTTTACTTTCGTGACTAAATCGAATTATAAAGGAGTATAAATATTTAATTATCTCGTAAGATGTAAATAAAAAAGATAACGCAGATACGGTGGGTGCTTTTAATTTTTCATTATGGAAGAAATCGAATCGGTAAATTTATTTTAAAGGAAAAAAAAAAAAAAAATTCGATTCTTGTATCGCGCAAGAATTTTGTGGGGATTTTTAACGATTCGAGGAAACTGGATTTTCGCGAGTGCGGAAAGTTTACGGACGAAATCGTCGACGGTGGTGTGAGAAGATTGAATTGATTCGTCGATGGCGACGTGATTACAACAGGAAAAAAACCCGAGGTAAGTTTATCGATGTATTAAAAAAAAAAGACATTTTTACTCTACAATCTTGGTTGGATTCGCAATTTGTATCGATTTCGCCACGATTTAGTTCACGGTTTAAAAACTACTAAACTTAAGGTCATGTGATACTCCTACCTTTACCGACCGAGCAAACTCAACCTTTTTTTCTTCGTATATTAAAGAAACAAACGAACGGAAAGGGTTCAAATTTTGACGGTAATATGAGTAAGTTTCCTGAATTCCGCCAAAAAACAAAAAAAAAGAAATAAAATAAATGTACCGTCGAAGATAAAAAGGTGAGATTACTCGGTCGGTAAAGGTAGGAGTACCGCGTTACCTTAATTTATAAATTTACTTCTGTTTTATGAAAATAATTTTTTCCTATCGTGAAAGAAGTATATATATTCTTTGAAAAATTGTAATTTAAAAACACAATTCAGCAAGAAAAACACAATCCACTGTTCAAATTTTCTTATTATTATTTCTTTTTCTTCATTTTGAATACCGGAATCGTGTACTTACAATTATTCAATTTTTACACTTTACCACTTATCTTATAGTTTCCTTATCGATTATGAACAAAACGCCTGATACAATTTTTTAATAACTTTAAAACCTACGTTTTTTTTTATAATATCGCATGAACTTATCATTCACAATTTTTAACCACTGGCTACGAAATTTTTTGTATCCATTGAAATATACTCACCAGGGACAAATCGTCTCAGTTATTATTTGAGGGATTGAAAATCGTCTGAATTTCATCATTTCAATCACAATGAAAAAATTAGATGTATGAAACTGATTTTACGCGATAGAAAAAATTCACGGTGTTTTCGTATAAGCATAAAACTAGTGCAACGGGACAAGATATTATACAAAGTTTCAAACCGAGACTGGCGAGTTTAATTAAACGTTGTTCAAATTAAAATTTAGGTCTAATTTTTAATTGTTAATCAGTTCTAAAAATTAACGTAGTACGTACACAACGTTTCATGTGTAATTAGAATTTTTCTCGCACAGAATTAATTACGAAATCATTTCAATTACATTCTCAAATTTTCAATTAACCTTCGGTTTAATACTTCTGGTGAATAATTCCTTCTTCAATTAGACGCGAAGATTTTAATCTTCCACTATATTTAAACCGGCATTAAGGAGTGCCGAATTGATACTTCGACTTTCAGAGCAATAATTCAGATTACCAGAAAAATTTATTAAATTCTTACCTCACAGTTCGTATGTAAAAAAAAAATATTTTCAACTGAATAATTATTCACCGTATCTTAAATGAACTTCCTTCGCATAATTTTTTACCCTGCGTAAAATATTTCTCCTCTCTATGTAAAAATATGATCCTGAAATTCAGAATATTTTACCTTGCTGAACGATTTTTCTTTCCACACATTGAATAAAATTCGTATATTGTGAACGGTCAATTTTCTTTGACTAAATAAAATCTGACTCGTCGCTAAAAAGTGGAAATCAATATTATAATGTTTTTTTTGTTCCTGCTCATATATGCTTATATAAATTGACTTCCTAATTATTGACGCCGATGAAAAATGTTCATCGTACACGTGCAAGTGAAGTTAATTATATTTGTGCAAATCGCTGTGCGAAACGCTTCAAGAGTTTTTTTTTTTTTTTTTTTGCACTTGAGAAAGAAACAAGCGACATAGGTAAAAAAATAAAAAAAAATCACATACCAATGAACGTCGAATGAACGATGAATTATAAAGCAAGCGGCAATATTTTGTAATCAGTAAATCCAGTGAAATAACGAATATTTGAGTGTATAATTTTTAATTAGGCTATAATAAACTTCATTTACGAAAACGGAACTTCGTAGACGAGGATAAAAAAAAAACATTGTTCGGAAGTTGTAAAATGATTTTAAAATTTCAACCGTAACTGATTACCCGAAATTAAGCTTTGTTTGCGATTAGATTTATTTTCGACATTGTTGCTTCTATTTATCCATAAAACGTTGTTTTTTTTTTTTTTTTTCTTTTCTTCTTGTTTCTGCTCGTCTCAAGCGTCCTTCATGGCCAATTTTTTTTTATCTCGTATTTATTGGTATTTAAAATACTTGAAACTACTTTTTACCGTTCGTTGATTACTTTATTTTTATATCGTGATAATATACGGTATAAGACACGACGATAAGGAAAAAATTTCAAGGAATCGTGCAAAAAAAGTCTGTTGTAACAAATAGGATTGAAATCCCTAATTCTAACTTCGTTTTTGACCTCAGTTTAAAAATTCTTTCGTGAATTAACAAGATTTTGTGTATGTAAATAAATTAATTTTAATCAAACTTTTGTTTTATATAAGTATACAAATTTTTTTTTTCATCTCCTCCGATTTATGATAAGATAAAAATCGGAAAAAATGAACCGCGATAAAGACGAAAACAAAATTAAAGTTGAATAATAATAACAATGCCCAAAAGTTATCGATAAATTGTTGAAATAAAACATTGTTTGACCAATTTTTACGGAATGTTTTTTTTTGTCATGCGAAACGAATCCGTCAATTTTTCGGAACACTCGTGAGTTTTTAAAGAATTTTCTTATTATTTTGAAAAATTTAATTTTTGAAAAAGGGAGGAAAAATCGTGAATTTCGGATACGTTTTTGAAAAAACATTTTACATTACAATTAAGAAGTTTCCGGGACATTGACCGACTAGTTTTGTAAATACAGCCTTTGCAAATTTTTTGGAAAACGAAAATATCAAAAATAATGAGAAAATTCTTTCGAAATTCGTCTGCGTTCAGAAAAATTAACGAATTCATTTCGCACGGCAGTAAAAAAAACATTCCCTGAAAATTTGTTGAACAATGTTTTGTTTAAACAATTTATCGATAACTTTTGGGCATCGTTATTATTCAAATTTAATTTTCTTATCGTCTTTATTGCGGTTCATTTTTTTCCGACTCTTATCTCATCATAAAGTATTCAATATTGTTCGCGATGCTCACATTTGGTTGAAAATATCCTTAATTTAAAATAGCGTATGAAACTGTTTTTTTTTTTCTTCTAATTTTCATCACCTTCGTTGATATAAAAAAAATTATATTTAGTTTAGGTCGCGAATCACTTTTCCCGATATCAACGAATGTTTACGTTTTCGAAATTCTATAACCCGAATAACAAGTTTTCAGAAAAATGTTTTGAGAAACAAAGAAAGTTTCAACAGTTATACCGTAATTAAAAATAATAGTAAAAGATACTATCAGATTTTCTCCAGTCATAAGTTAAAAAAAATTCAATTTCATTTAATTTTCATAGCTTGCAGAAATTTCTCTCGATCAAATTAATAATTACATAAACGTAGTACAGAGAGTTTGAATACAGCCGGGCATCGCGAAAATCCAATCAACTTCCAATCCGCGAAATGCTGGCTTGATGCTCATCCCGAAATCAGGAAATCCGAAACGCGTTCGCTTGTCGAACCATGAGGCCGCGTTTCCGGGAAACTGGGGAACCGATTTTCAGTCAGGCATGTCTAACCGAGCCTCAATTAACCGAAGGAGGTCTTCTTACAGCTGCCGAGACTGTTTTCGACCCATGATTGAAAACCGGTGCCTTAAGTTTCGATCGTTAATGCTTCAAGCTGACGCACCGGTATTACCGAGTTCTAACGAACAAGGTCTCCAGTAATTAACGAACAACATCGCGCTGGTCTCTGTACCGGGACAATATCTTGAGACTTGAAAATCAACCGCGCATGCGCGAGTTTTATCGGCTTTTCGCGCAGGCTGGCCAACCCGAGTTTTCAGCTGTCAAACTGTTTCTGTCGGCGATGCAGTTGATGCGAATTTTCGAGGTTAGAATCACAAATAATTGAGGTAGCGACTCGGAAAGGTTCGGGAAGCGTTTTGTTGTCGGGTCGGAAAGTTGATTCTTCAAAGAACGGCCGGAATTCGATGCTTATGCTCTTTGAAAATTCAAACGTACACATTTTTCGTACGTTGGCCGGCCTGCGTCGCGGGCAAGAATATCGCTGCGGGAAGATTTCGCCGACCAATGAGATTGGATTATTTGGCGCATGCGCGGTTGATTTTCAAGTTTCAAGAGAATGGTCCGGTATAATTGCTATTCAAAATTATTCGGCATTGATGACGATCCGAGCATTTCTATTTTACAGTTATCGATCAATTTAAAAGAATTTGTTTGTTTATCGATTTTTTTGAAAAAGTATCGCGAAAGCTGGTCTAAATACATTGAACTATAAACACATCTTTATTTTAACTTGCACATCATCGTATACAGAAATCACATTATTATGTTTCTCGTGTTTTCATTAAGTCACATTTTTAAACCGACTATGCGAAATAGGAAATTCCATGCGAATACCCGACTAACGTTCTGATTTTGTTTTTTTGATTTTGTGAAAAATTTTCTGTAATTGTCCCAACTCTGAAACAGCACCCTGAATTATTTCAGATTTTTATATTCATCTGTTCAATTATTTAAATAAATTTCGAAAAGGATGTTTTTTAAAATTCTTTGAAAATTCTCTGAAACTGTATTTTCTATTCCTACCATTTCGAGACCGGGTGGATTTTCCTTCCATATTTTCTTTCAGCACATTCAATTTTTTTGCAAAAACTAAAACATTGTTTGAACGGTCTGAAAATTCTTGAAATATTCTAAAAAATTCTATCTTTTACATAGAACATTTGTAGACGGGTTCCATAATGGTACCGATTTCTGTCTATTTTGTGGACGCATTGAAATTTTTTCAACAAATTAATTACAAAAACAAACGACCAACTGACAAAAATTAACCAGTCGAATAAAAATCTTAAAAAAAATTCAGGGTACTGTTTCAGAGTTGGGACAAAATCTTGAATAAAGTAAAAAATGGCGAGAGTCAGACGTTGGTTAATTTCGCATGGGATTCCCCATACATATACAATATACGTACGTATAAATTTCCGTAAATTTTTTCGTTTTTGAGACAAAAAATAAACGTTTAGAAAAAAAAAAAAAAAAAATTCCAACGTGTAACGTATCGTACGTAATGTGTATAAAACTAATGGATGCAATACAGACAAAAATAAGCAAACAACACACGTTACCGATGTCGATATAATCCGAAGGTGCAGACACGCCGTTCGATATACGTATTCGAATGTCATATTTTCAAAGGATATATCGAGCAGCTTCTTTTTCTCGTTACGAGATGATATGAGAATAAATAAACTTTTACATACCGTCCGTGTATTTATAAATCGCCTGCACATATTTATCTACGTATATATATATACATATCTATGTACGTATCTATGTACTAATAATGGAAGAACCGCTTGAATGACGTCCGGATTTTCTGCAGTGGTGAACGGAAGTTCGGCGAACGCTGATCGCCGTGTAAGAAATCGTTGCTGAGATGGGCACAACAATAAACGTAATAATTCCGCCATGGTACTCGATGCACCGGATGTCCGGGTAGGCAAATCTTCGCATGGCGGGGACCAGCGAGACTTACAACGTCACGTGGCATCCACACTTGTCTGCATCTACACCTGCAAACGAAGTCCACGAACAATTTTTCCGTGACTTTCCCGGCAAGGATTCACCCTACACTACCCTACAGGTGAGAATCCCTCGTCGAACTGTCGAATTTTAATTGCAAAAAAACTACATTTCACTCTATACGGTGTTTTTGAAGGGTTTTTTTTTTTTTTTTTTTTTCCCATCACAATCGATCATATCAGTGATTTTTTTTACAATCCGACGTTACGCACGAAATCGTGATTTCAATATTCAAGGTACCGATTAGCCAATTTTGTAAAAATTGTGGCAAATCTCAGAACTCGATATAAAAGAATGACAAATAAAAAAAAAAAAAAAACTGTCGCGAGCAAGTAGAAATAATTCTTTACGATACGAATTATTGGATATAAATTTATTATTATTATCATGCGGTTTTCGTTTCAAAATTTTATAGTATCGTTTTAGATGAGATCTCTGCGTATTGGAATATTATTTTCGAACTCTTCCGCAAATAGTTGATCGTGCTTTGATCCGAGATTTGAATTTGACATGATTTCGAGTTGGGAATTTTGTTAGAAACTGATTTACTTTGCAATACATTATTCAATATTAACCTGATACTCCATTTGATTTTGGTTTCGTTGATTTTTCTTTCTTTTTTTTTCTATTCGTTGCAATATCGTTGAATCTTTTTTTTATTTTCTGCGAGAACTCTTCACACGAGCTTTTTAGTATCGTCGATTTATACGTAATCGAAAATTCGAATTGGGGATCAAAGTACAAAACGGCGGATGGAAATTTACGAGAATAAGCCATTTAAATAAAAATTTGAATTCACTGGATCTGAACTGAAATTTACAAAATTCAAAATTGTGGACCCAATACCGCAACATTAAGTGATCCACCATTTTGAATTTTGTAAATCTGAGTTCAGATTCTCTTAATCAGCGATCTCGAAAACCCTCGAGTACCGAGTTTTATCAAACTCGAATAATTTTTTTGAATTTTGGTCAGCCATATTGGATCCATAATTTTGAATTTTGAAATTTTGATTTCCAATTTTTAATCAGCGACTTGAACGACTCCCCTATACTAAATTTTAATTCAATGTAGACCTGAAAGGGTTAAATAGGAAAATCCAACTTGTTGGGGGCACGGATACGAGTTGAGGTAAAAAAAAAAGGGAAAAAAAATGGGGGAAATTGTTTTTGAATTATTTGCTGTTCCAAAATGACCATTTTACGGACCACCCTAACAAGCGTATTAACAATAACGCGATACATGCATAATATATACGTATAAATACGTAAAGAGACTGAACAACCATACGATAAAAACAGAATAGCGTGTTATTATGTTTCAGGCGATAGTGCTCGCCCTGGTTCTAGGAAGCATAATCATCGGCACAGTGATAGGAAATATTCTAGTCTGCGTGGCGGTGTTTCTAGTTAAGAAACTCCGTCGGCCCTGCAATTACCTTTTGGTCAGCCTGGCTGTGAGCGACATTTGCGTGGCCTTACTCGTGATGCCGATGGCATTGCTGTACGAAATACTTGGAAGCTGGCCCTTCAACTCGACGATATGTGATCTCTGGGTCAGCTTCGACGTCCTCAGCTGCGCCGCGAGCATATTGAACCTTTGCGTCATATCCGTAGACAGGTGAGAGAGACACGTCGGTAAGAATCCCGAAGGTTACTAAAATTTCAAAACCATAAGTACGATTCAATTTGGCACTGGGATCAAATGAACCACGCAAACATAACCCGTGAGATAAATAACCTGGAAAAACGTGAACTGCGACAAGAATTGTACACGCAATCATAACCCGTGACGAAAATAACCCACACAAAAATAACCCATGACCGAAAATAACTCGTGACCAAAAGTAACCCGTTTAAAAATAACTCACGAGAACACAGCCCGTGACCAAAAATAACCCAAGGCAAAAATAACTCATGACCAAAAATAACTTACGACAAAGATAACCCACAAAAAAATGAATCAAAAAAAAAAAAACAAAAAAAAACATAACCTATGACAAAAATGACCCAAAAAATATAACGCATGACCGAAAATAATTCGTATAAAAATAACCCATGACCGAAAATAGCCCGTTGAAAAATGACCCACAAATGCTTAACTTGCTTAACTTAACAAATGCTTTTTGCCTTAAATGCTTTAAGGCAAAAATAACTCATGACCAAAAATAACTTACGACGAAGATAACCGGTACAAAAATAACTGAAAAGAAACATAACTCGTGATAAAAATGATCCACAAAACATAACGCATGACCAAAAATAACTCACACAAAAATAATCCATAACCAAAAATAACCCGCATAAAATAACACATGCGAAGTTTAATTTGATTCAATACGATTTGATTTCTCGTCAATACCTCGGCATAGATTATTCTTTGCTTGGATTACTGTTGTTGGTGTTATTTTTACGCTGACGATGAAAAAAAAAAAAACCAGAGCCTCGAAGCGTTCGCGGTGAATGTTTCTTGAAAATTGGGCGATATCCGACTTTATTTTGTTATTGTGTACTTGAACAGTTCATGAAAAAGTTATTACGTCGTATTTTTCTTCCTTCAATTGCACAACAATTATTGTTTATATTAGTTAGGGAAAAGTAAGAAAGTAGAGAAAGGATAAAGCTTTCCTAAGTGTGAAAAAGGAATATTCTAGTAACAATATTATTATTATTAAAGTATTTCTCATCACCATATTTTTATTTTCTGTATCGCGAATGCTTCCTAATTTCTGCATCCAATGCATTATGGTGGAAAGTTTCTGAGAATTCGGTGCTCTGAAAAATTTCATTTTTTCATCATATGGAAAATGAAAAAAAAAAAAAAAAACGACTTCACTATTGCCCTTATTTCTCCGAACACCGTCACATTTCGATTGAAATCATGATTTTTTTTTTTTCTTTATGAGTAAACAGAACATGGCGGTAGAAAAGAAAAAGAAAAACAACCGCGGGCGAAACATCGGTGAAATATTTTTCCAACAGTTATTTACATTTATTTTTTTTTCAATTTGTATTTCTTTTTTTTTTTTTTACTACTCTTTTCCCCAACGATGACAAACAACTCAAAACAGTGAACGAACAATTAACGAATTTGTTGTAAATACTCAACGATGTTACAAATATACATGATGTACATATATCGCGCTAAATTCTGAAAGCTGGGAAAAAATCGAGGACGCGATATAAATTATGAGAGTAAAAATTCCACCCACTACACATCTACTCGGATCGAATTTAGTTGTACCGGAATGACAAATTGGCCATCGGTAAAATTTCTCGTAGAAAGTTTTGTTTCGTCGATTCATTTATTTATTTATGTGTTTTTTTTTTTGTTTTTTTTTTTTTTCGTCGGGTTTTTATTCGGACTCGGGATATTCTCGCCATTCGCGAGGGTGAGAGTTCGGAACTTCGTTTGCAGCTGGTTTGTGTAAATTGTGAGACGAGTTCGCGAATCGATGATTGAGGCGTGCGAAATTAAAAGGTGAAATGAAATGAAATAAAACAGAGAACGAAACAAATCAAAATAAAAAAAAATAAAAAAAAAAAGAAACAATCCACCGTTATATCAGACGGTATGCACGTATTAATCAATCAGATTGTCCTGTCATTTTTCAGTATAACGAGTCAACGAAATTGCGTGGGCTTAACACGTTTGGTTATTTGACGTTTGAGATTTTTTTTCGGTCCATATTTCCCCCCCCTCCCCCCCTCGATGTAATTGAATACAATATTATATATTTTTTTGGTAAAATTGATTATTAACGTCAGAGAAACGAGGATTGTCTAATCTGCTAGGAATTATCAGCTGTAAAACAAATCTTCGAACTAAGGGTGAAACGATATTAATCGATTAATTGAAGTCGCCGGTTGATCGGTTTGGATGAATGGATGAAAGATAAATTAAAGGGATCGGTTCACCGATCGAACGAATAAGATGATCGGTTGAAAGGGTCGATTGATCGATCAATCGTGAGTTTTGATCAAATCATTTTTACGAGTTAATTCAACTATCGGAAAAGCGGCAAATCGGAGAAATGATTTATGGGGAAAAATGATGTATCGGAAAAACTATCGACGAGCAAGAATTATGAAGTGGATAAACTGTTTAGTGGAAAAACGTTCAGCCGGATGAACTATTGGCGAGAAAATTACGAACTGGAAAAACTGTCGAGTGGAAAAATGATGAACCGGAAAAACTATTAATGGGCAAGAATTATTAATTTGGAATAAGCGTTAATCGGAAAAACTATCGAGTGAAAAAAATGATGAACCGGAAAAACTGTCGGTGGGAAAAATTGCGAATCGGAAAAACTGTCGAACAAAACTACTCACCGGAAAAACGATTTATCGGGGAAAATTGTGAATCGGGAAAACGATGAATCGGAAAATCCATGAACCGGGAAAACGAAGAATCGGAAGAATGATAAATCAGAACTAAACGATAACGAGAAAAACGACGGATCGGAAAAATGATTAATTGGAAAATCGACGAATCGGGTAACAACTATTCGGAAAACGAACGATCCAAAAATTACAAAAAACAGTTGATCCAAGCCTACGTTTAATCGATTAATCGCAATTCTCTGAGTTGAAATTTTCCTTTGTCTATTTTGTTTACCAACATTATTTTATGGCTGAAAAAAAAATACACACACACACACACACACACATACATACACAAACAATACATGGTTAAATTCATGGAGTACGATGTCAAAAATAAAAAAAAATATATACGTTACAATACGAAACTAATCTTTCAATTTCACCACTCGCAATCACCGTCACGATGAAAAACGATCGACCAAAAAGAAACTACATGTTTGTCGTTTTCAGGTTTATCCCATTCGTTCGAATCACCACGCATTGCGATATAAAAATTTTGTATACACGATTATTGTTTTTTCAATTTTCCAAGTTAAATTTATCCAACCGGCGTCACTTTTACGCAGCGTGATGTTGATCTTGGACAGAAATCGTGATATGTAATTCGAACAGCTAATAATATAATACACATCCATACATACATAACCAGCCACGGGAATAGAAAATTATTTTCGTCAATCGCTAATGGTTTTGAAAAAATTTTGTTTCCGGTATCGATCATCGTCGAAATGTTTATTTAGTAAATTTCAAACCAATCAAAATCACAGCGATATCGAAACGCCTTCGCTAATTCGGGGGTCTCGTTTTATTTCAATGCCGTTTCGTCGTCAGGTACAACGCCATTACAAAACCGCTCGAGTACGGCGTTAAGAGGACGCCGAAGAGGATGGTGTTGTGGGTCAGTTTCGTATGGCTCGGAGCTGCCTGCATCAGCTTGCCGCCTCTCCTGATCATGGGAAACGAGCATACTCATTCGAAAACCGGAGCCAAGCAGTGCGCCGTCTGTCAGAACTTCTTTTATCAGATATACGCGACCCTGGCCAGCTTCTACATACCGCTGATCGTCATGATTGTCGTGAGTATTGAGACCAATTTCACGAATGATGATTGCTTGTTTTATTGATTGATTTTTTTTTCCCCATGAAAAAAGGAACCTTAGCTAGCGTGTATGTCGAAAAAAGTGAAGTGGTGCAAGTGAAAAAATGATTTTGCGTTGCAATTACCAAAAAAGGATCGACGATAGCGGAAAATTCCAACAATGTTCAAACAGTTCTTTTTTTAACGTTACCTCTTTTACTCAATTTTTCTAGTTACCGTAACAAATGAAATTTTTCCAAGCGAACGAATAGAAAATCCGTTGCAATGACTGTGCAGAAAATTTGAACTAGGAAATCGGGGAAATCGGAAAATTCTCGGAGAATTTTCGTGCTTTGAATAACTCGGCAAAAATTCTTCAAGTCTTTGTGAAACTTTTGGAAAAATTGAAAAGATATTTTCGTTCTATTTGTCGAAATTATTTCAGATTTGTTAATAATGATTGACGAGAAATTAAATATTCATTCGTTTGAGATCGAACGAATAATTTTTTTCATTTTCACATTGACATAGTATCTTCTTATTTTCATTGTACCGTTCTCCAGAAGTTACCTCGAACGATAATTTACACGACGCTTTCTAAAGCACGATAGTAAATGTTACTGTTGAAAAAGTTCCTTCTACCCGAAATTTTGTTGCAAAATTGAACTTGGCAATTGTTTTAGAGAAACAAAAACGCCTTTTTTTCTTACCTTCAAATAAATTCGAACGTGTTTGCAGTCTACGAAATGTAGACGGAAACGTTTCGAGTCTTTGCATTTAATTCCTAAAACAAACATGTCCAAGTTTTACGAATTGCGAAAGCTTCAGCTACGAAATCTCATCTCGCAAAAAGCTGCGACACCTTCCCGAGGTTTTTTCGAACGTTAAAAAAAAAGAAAGAAAGAAAGAAAGAAAAAAAGAGTCGAAACAAAGTGACAAACGTACGTTTAAATCCAACATGTCAAAATTATTTCCAAAACGAAATTTTATCATACCATCGAATTGCACTTTTCAATTTTTCAATTGAGCTTCACGGAACCAGCAGATTTCCTTCCACTTGAAATTTTTACAACAAATTTTGGTCTCGTTGATTATTTTAGTAAAAAAATGGAGTTTTTTTTTTTTCTTTTTCGTTCAACTAAATTGAAACCTGCTTGGAGTCTGCAAAAAGCGGACGGAAACTTTCAGTCTTGCACTTAATTTCTGAAATAAACATGCCCAAGTTTTACGAAATGCGATAGCTTCCGCCTCGAAAGCTCAATGTCGGAAAAAGCTGCGACACTTTTTCTGAGTTTTTTTTCGTACTTTCCTGGTTAAAGGTGTACTACAAGATCTTTTGCGCCGCGAGAAAGATTGTGCTGGAAGAGAGACGGGCCCAGAATCACCTGGAGGCACACTGCTACCTGGATATCGAACCGGCTTCTCAACCCACGGCCATAGCTAATCGCCAACTCATCTCCGACGTTCACGCCTCCCAGGGCAGCCCCCCTTGCAAGCAGCACCGAAGCTCCAGCGGGTCGACTACGGTGAGATAATCATTGACCTGCATTACTCTTCGTCTGAAATTCGCTATCACTTGACTCGAACCGCGTGAACTTTTTTGCCTGCCGAGTGCCGCAAGCTTGGCTCAAAAACGGCCAGTTTTAAAGCTCGACTTTCGCGAAAAGGTACGAAAGTTTATCGACGACGTGCGCAGAGAATAGATTTTGTCGAATTTTAGTAATTTGGTGATCAATTATGGCGATGAAAGCTTTTTCTTTTTTTTTTTTTTTTTTTGATTCGAAAATAGGCTCGTATTTGATGGGTGAAAAAATTGATCGTAATTTTATGAATCAGGTTATCAATTGCGAGTGAAATCGTGTTTGGACGGATCAACGAAACAATTTTTGTTTTTTTTTTATACCCTTCGCAATATTTGGAATTTCTTAATAACTTCGAAATTTGTTCCGATCGAAATGATAAGAGGATAGATGGTCATTTCTCGATGTTGTTGAAAGGGAAAACTTCCTTTTTTTCTCCGAAAACAGACAAAACGGTAAGTTATAGATGGAGTGAAGATTAGAAAAGAAGAAGAAGAGTAGATTTAGTTGGGTCGATAGGTTTACCGAGTTTTAGAAGATTTAGGCTTACCGTTATTATCGAAGTTCTTGAACTCGATGATCAGGCGCTTGACTGCTGCTGCAAGAACAACTTTGAACTACCAAATATACATTCTTTTGGAACAATTCCAACGAGTTTAGCTTATACGCTCGAATTAACTCGGATATTTTATTTTAAATACGTCGCGGTTACGAAACTGATGGCTCTTACACTGATGTATTAAACTTATATTTTTACGGTACACGGTTCACCGGCCAGAAGGTAAAAAAGGACAAAAAAAAATAAAAAAAGGAAGAGAAAAAATATTTTCACAACTGTCGATTCTCGAGTGCGAAGACAGATTTTTGCCTCGCTGATGTAAAACTACTATATTTAAAAATTACACCGGCAACTAATATATAATATAACACAGCGTAACGTTTTTTTTTTTTTTTAACTTGTTTCTCAACAAAAAATTTGCGGGCGAAGTATCGTTTCCACATTATATCATCGCTTTTTTCTACTGTATTGATTTCATAATTTTGTCAGGCGTGAGAAAAAATACAATGAAGGAATAGAAAAGGTTGTAAAAAAAAAAAAAGTATTGCAAGCATCTTTGTGCATTTTTTAAAAATAATTTCAAGGATTTCAATGTGTTGGTTCGGATAGTTTTTCGCGTGTTTTATTAATTGTTCGTTGAATTGCGAGGTTAAAAAAATTAAACCGTCAATCAACGGAATCAATTAAGCCGTTGTTAATTTATACAGTTTGTTTAGATACTTTTTCTCGAAAGTTGAGCCGTTAGCCTTCCGAGAATTATGTACGTTCTTCCTTGTTTCAAAATTAAACAGACGCCACTAAATGCAAACATGAAAAGTGCACTGAAAAAAAAAAAAAAAAAATGTTCAAGGCCAAGATAATATTTATTCCAGTACTTTGAACCGGATAATTTATTGATTCTATAAAAAAAAAAAGAAAAAATCAACAAAATTAATCTTTATAATAAACATAATTCCATATCAAATAAATTTTTTTGTTTCAATATAAGTAAATAATCGTTTGAAACAATTGAAAGTCTGCTAAGGATTATTATTTTATTAAATATTTTCTTGGAATTATTATTTGAAAATTCATATTCATTCAATGTTCGAAAATCGCGTTGTTGAAAACGATAATATTCCGTAAATTTACAGAAAGAAAAACGTCGTCCATCAGATCAACAGCAGTTGAATTTTCTTCTTCGCCTTTTTCGAGTTTCATTCCTGCAGACAATTTGAATGCTTTAAAGTGTACGCGAAGAATGATTTCTTTAATCAAGTCTTAGGAAAAATCACGAGTTCTCGTTTTTTCACACTAAATTTGTGCGATTGCTCCTCGAGACCATTAGGCTGATTGTTAGATTACGGAAACACAGAGTTTCAACTTACTGCTCGAAGCATGCACCGTCTGGAATCGAATTGAATGAATTCTCGTGATTGATACTCAACTGCGTTACACGCAGAATAATCTTAATGAATTATTGTATTTACGACGCCGATTCGAATCAAAGCTATGCATATGGATCTGAAATCAGGTTTCAGAAATTCAAGATAGTGGATCGAATACGGCGAGCGAAAATTTCAAATTTGATCGATACCGGTCAAAAAACTCTATCCAGGTATTTTCGGGATCGCTGATTGGATTCGCCATACTGGATTTTTTAAATCTGATTTCAGACACGAGTTTTTTCTCCGGAATCGATTGAATTTGAAGTTTTTGTCCCCCATATTAGATCCGCCATCTTGAATTTTTAAAACCCGATTTCAGATTTGTAATCAATGACCCCAAAAACTTATGATTTATGTAAAACGTGTTCAAGTGTAGAGTAGTAACTTTCTCGGAAATGAATTAATCCTTCAATTTTTACGATTTTTTTCGATCAATTTGTTTCTAACAATAATAATTTACATTATACCGTAATAATTATTTTTGAGTATTGAAAAATTGTTAGCATGCCATCAGAAATAGGAAAAAACCGCCAAGTAATGTGTTGAAAATTTCTTTAAACATACGAAAAATGGATATCAGGATACTTAAACTGAGAGAAATTTTTAATTCCGGTTACCGCTTAGTACTTGGCTAGAAAAAATGTTTACGCGTGCCTCGTTTTTCGCAATTCCAACAATATTCAAACAGTTTTTTTCAACGATACCTGTTTTACTCAATTTTTCTAGTTACCGTAACGAATGAAACTTTTAAAGGGGTTATTAAACCGTTATTGGAACGAAACCGATTACCCAAAAATTTTCAAAATAATCACGCCTGTTTATTAAATTAAGTTTTTGTCAGTGTTGGCATCGGTAATAATGATGATAGACTCGGAGGAATCCTTGAATCGTGACAACGTCACCGTGTCTGCGACGACGTGATTAATTGTCCGGACGTTGTATAAAATTATTCGTTTACCGAGCTCTCCGTTACATGGAAGTATCAAACGTTCACATGCACGTTTTCTACAACCACTCGAAGCGAATGCAAATAATTACGGCTGTAGGTAGCCGACTACTCACTAATTCAAGATCAACATTTGAACAAGAATAATTACACTAGGAGGTATAAATTGTACGAGTCAGGCGGCTTGCATCTGCAATGCAAACAACGTCCGCTTATCCGCTTTTCGGACATCGATTAATTAGCATATCTTCTTCATCGCGTATGCTTGTCTTCGTTCACGTTCCCGCTGATTACCGATCGCTAATTGTCGGCTGGTGAAAATTACAGGGCTCTTATTTTATTTATTCTCCACTTCGTGACGTTTCAACTTCTGCTAAAGTAATTCTTGTGATGCATATGGTGCGTTTCGTGCCAACTCATCGAATTGTTGACCGTAACATTTTTCAAATTCATCAAGAATTTTTACCGTGTGCTTTAGTTCGATCCCTGAAAACCTACCGTAAATTTTTCCATTTTCACACGATCGTTCATCTTTAAATTTTGAATTTTTCAAAACCCATTCTAAAAACACAAAAATCTATATTTCTGAACTAAGAAAATAAAAAACATTTTCAGGCAAGGTTGAGACTGGAAATGCTTCAGCGAGATTTTTGTGTGTAAAAAATTTTTAACCTTCGTACTAAAAAAAAAAAAAAAAAAAAGAACGGCAATGAGAAAAGAAAATTCCATCGTAGAAGCGATTTGATGTAAAAACAATGGATCGAAAATCGAGGTCGTTGAAAATTTTACGAGAGTTGTAAAAATGTGAAAAACAAAACTGGTTGCGTATGAAAAGACTAAGCGGTTTCTTGGAGGTGCGGAAATTGAAATTTAAAGAATGAGATCAATTAAAATTCACCGCTTATGAAAATCTCTCGGTTCGTTGGACTGTAAAAGAAAAAAGATCACCGCCTGCCGAAATCGCAGACTGAACGCGCGAGAAAATTACAAGGGCCTGAATCACCTCGAAATACGTTTAAAAAACAGAAAGAAGGAAGTAATAAAGAAAAAAGAAAATGGTTAAAAAATGAATAAAAGAAACTGCGAATACATCGAAAAACTTGGTTCTTTTTTTTTTTTTTTTCTTCAACTTTATCGCGATCGTAAAGCGAAGGTAAGATTTTTCAGGTGCGACTGACAGCAAAGAAAGAGCGAAGCCGTTGCTGCTTTTGAGAGAATAATAATATAACAACAAACGACGGAAATAAAAGTGAAGACCGCGATGGAGGGAAGAATAAAAAAAAAAAAAAAAAATAAAAACAATGATAATGATAAAAAATAAAAGAACGAAGAAGTAAGGAAATAAGGAAAGGAAAAATAAAATAAAAAAAATAATGACAAAATAAATTCCCCTCATTTCGGGCAGGGGGGGGATTAGAATGAATGAGTAGAAACTCGAGACGAACTTCAATCCCATTGCGACGAAAACCGCGCAATACCTTCGAAAGTTTTTCTCCTCAATATTTTTATTTTTATACACAGGCGCCTTTCCTCGCTCGTTTCTTTATTATAATGGTATCATTAAAAAGCTCACTCCATGCGTACAAAGAGCATTATTCTTTCACGAGCCGTGATCGTTTTCAGTTTCAAGTTATTTATTGTTCGACGGTGTAACAGTCGAGATTCAAACAACTTTCGAAGCCGATCCCGTATTCATTTTTATATTCGTATCATAATCTTATCCCGTCCCATCGCATAAAAATTATTCTTCTTTGTTCTTACGCTGTTCTCAGATTCATCGATTTATCGAAAGTTGACTTTTCAACTTCAGAAGCATTCCTCACCCATTCTATTATATACCTTCTCCTTTCGCTTACAGGGTGAATTTCTAACGCCTGGATGCTCAGCGAGTTTATATACAACTTCAAATGATCTTTGTTACCGAATATAACCCCAAAAACTCCCGAGTAACAAGTTTCGGCCAGAATCATAGAATATTGAATTTTTTTTTCTATTTTATATACGCCATATTGGATACGCCATCTTGAATTCAGAAACTCAAATTCTGACCTTAGATTCTTGATCAGCGACCCTAAAAACCCCCGGGTAATAAGTTTCGACGAGAATCATTGAATATCGATAATTTTTTCAACTTTACATCCGCCATTTTGGATTTAGAAACGCAAATTCTGACCTCAGATTCATGATCAGCGACCCTAAAAATATTGATTTCGAAATGCCTGAGTGAAACGGTTAATGGGCATGCGCTACAATTCGAGATCAATTGTTTTCCAGGGTGACCAACCGTCATAAATTTAGACGACGATTCGCCGCGATGTACGTAACCTCAAAAATTTTGGCAGCTTTCAGTGTTGATCACAATTACCAACGATAACTGTAAAAAATTTTGAGGTTACGTTCACGACGGTTGGTAACCCTGGCAAACACGACTGCTCTCAGATTGTAACGCATGCGCATTAAATTCGTAGCAGAAGACGGAACATTCAGCTGTAAGCAATTCACTTTGTAGGTACACATAAAATACATGATTATACATAGATTTTGGTGTCATAAATTATCTTTGTACGTACAAGCAATTCCATGTTACAACGTAAGTAGTTTATCATCCCCAGCGAATTTATCAATAATTCTTTTTTTGGGGTAATAACAGTAATTTCCGTACGTCACTGCACAACGGTATGAATGAAGATTGATCATTTTAAGGATTTATCAAACGTACATTCCGATCGAAAACCCCTCGTGGTACTTCTTGTTTGACGTTACGAAGGGTTTGGAGGTAAAACTGTTTAGCTATTCGACTTGAATTCGATATTGAAAGAAAAAAGAAAATATTCATTCAATCCGGAAAAAAATTTGAAAGAAATACTAGCTCATACCAGTTTTTGAATAAAATGAAATTTGACGGTTTAAATTTCATTGATATGATCTTTTTTCCATGCAGTTTTTCGTTCGATTAAAAAAAAAAACAAAACAAACGGTGAATTTATAAAAACAGTAAACCAATAAGCATTTCGCATTTTTCAGATTTTCGTTTCGGTAGCTTTTCGATTTTTTGTAAATATAAATCTTGAACTATGCCCTCACAATTTTGGCCAACAAACGTTTGAAATATATTATATTGAGGAAAGAGAGGAAAGGAACGATAATAAAAAGTGTTTGAAATGAGCTTCAAAAACGTTTCTCATTATTCTTCGTGTGCTCGGACCGATCGATAAAGCAGATTCGAAGAGTTTCCCTCATCTCCAGAAATTACAGATCGCAGTTAGTTTCTCTGATTTATAAACGAGCGAAGTTGTATCGAATAACAGTCCTTACAAAGTTCGACGTTATTATAAACGTAGAATTTATGGTGCTTCGAAATTCAGACAATATTAATGGTGGCTTGAATTTTCTGCACGATGTGTGGAAAAATTTTCAGTCAACTCGTTAAAGCGGAAGAGACGATGTTCAGAGTAAAAAAGAACATTGACGAAAAGGAAGCTCAATTTTTCACAAAAATAACGTCCTTGTGAAATGGAAAATTTTTTTAATTGATGCAATGGTGAGAAAAAATGAAAAATCGATTCGTTTCCTTTCGAAAATCATCTTTCGTTTCGTTAATTCCTTACCTGGCTTAAGCGCTCTCAACTGGGTCTACAGTTCCTGCAATTAGGGCTCAGTCGTATCGTGAATCGTAAAGTCAGCTCCGGAATTATTAGAGGCGTCAGAATCACCAGCCTCGTTATAATATAGAATCGATAACACAATCCCTTAACCCTTCTCTTGGCAGCTGCGTTGGCTGTTAAATTTACGTCGATCCTGCCGAAAAATTATCGCATTTATACCGCGAATTACATTGTTGAAGTGATTTGGAATTTTTCTAATGAAAAGTCTAGGAAAAGTATCCAATTTATTTTTCCTCTACTCGTAGAGAGTCTGAAACTGAAAGTTCTTCTTAAATTTTTACCCTGAAACACACAATTTTATCCTAAAAATCATCCATTTTTGGCAGTTTGTCAAGTTATTATAAATTTAATTTTTTTTACACTTTCGACGCCGATTTTATCCAAATATTTAAATCCGCTGATCTCGAAAGAAAAAAAAAAAAAAGTGGAAACAACAGCCGCATTGTATATAGAATTTTTATCAAACAAGCAGGAAAGCTTTTTCTTTTCAAATTTAGTGTACGAAGCAATGTTGAAAAACGAAAGTTTACAAAATTCGGAATTGAGTTCGTTGAAACGAGAACACATCTAAAAATCGTCCGCGTTTCAACAAAATACCCTGCAATTTGTCGAATTTTAATGAACAATTCTGTTCACTTCTGCAGCAGTTTTATTTATTTATTTGTTTATTTTTTTTTTTTTACCAAATATGGAAGCCTCTTTGCTTTTGTTTGTTTGTTTTTTTACTGGCGGACTGCCCGCGGAACAGAATCTGTCAATTATGCAGATATATAGCCGTATAAAATATTCAAACGTGTCCAACGGCCAATAATTGTTGCGTTGCAAAGTCAATAACGAAACAATTCGCTGGTGGGTGTAAAATTTTGCAAAACGGCGTGCGGTTTTCTTGATTGTGAAATTATTTACGACTGTATTTATCGCTCGAGACGTCGTCGTCTGCTGTAATTATTACACGCAGAACCAGAGAAATGAGGATTTTACCAAGTCGATGAGAGGATCGCGTGATCGAAACTTATTAATGCCGTCGACGGGCTTATCGGCATAACGTTCTGTTATATTCCGGAGAATTATTCTCCGTATAACGTTGTTTAGCGAGATGTGCAAAAGCGGATATTTCCAACCAAGTTTTCAGTGCAACAGACGGAATTATACTTTGAATAATAACGAAGATGCTAGTTTTCGATTTTGAATTTTCGACTTCGGGGGAATTATATTATTAACAATACGATTTTTATACGTATACTTTAGGGTGGTCCTTATTTGGAGGTTGGAAAAATTTGCGCTGGGACACCTCCCGGATCTGTTTCAAATCGTTAAAAAAACAAAATCTGTGCAAAGTTTGAAGATTATACGTCAACTTAAACACGTGCCGATAATTTTTCTAAACTCTGGAAACAACACCGGACATCAGGAATTTTTAGTCTGAGTTCTGGTTACGAAATTTTCATTTCTTCCACGTAACTGGTGAAAGAAAAAGAAAAAAAATAGTTTTATTAGATAAAGTTTGCTTCTGCGGATATTTTGAATTATAAGAAAATTTACCAATTTTATCACACGCTTATTGTAAATAACAATTAAACGAACTTCAGTTTCGCATTAAAACTTTCGAATAAAAAAAGTTTGTTTGTTTGTTATTTAAAATAAATAGCTGCACACCCTTAAATTCTTTGCATTTTCCGCTTTCGACCAGAGATTTTGTAAACGTGCTTTAGCCTGGGAAGAGGAGATTTTCACGGGGGGGAAAACATTGTTTTGCCTAATTAGAGGCCGGATACTGTTTGCCAAGAATCGGAGCCACCATTCAGGCATAAATCTTTGCAGCCTCCGGCAAGGTGAGCCACATCAGGAATTTGCCCGAGGATTCGGAAGTAGACTTATTAGACCTCGATTCTCGGCCATTTATTAACCGGAATCTGCCGACCTCTGAGTGCAATAATTTTGCGGCTTTCCTCCCTATGACCGGCCAGTAAACGAAGCAGGTTCGAAATGAAAAAATTGCATCGTTTGACCGATTTTAATGAACTAGGAATGAATTTTGTTCGTTAATAAATTCTCTACAAATTTATAACAAAATCAAACTTCTGTAAACGGTGGAAGATTTTTTCTCAATTAAGACGTTGATTTATCGTTAATCACTTGTATTCATTTCACTAATAACGTTTTTTCGATTAACTGATAGAAGATGTGACTTTGTTTGTTACTTGCAGAGAATTAATTTACGAAAAAAATTGATGAAAACGAATGAAAAACTTCTTCGTTAATTCTTGATATTATTGCGTATATTTTTATGTAAATTAGTAACGCATTTCGCACGGTATAACCGGCGTACAAATAACTGCTACACAAATAGACCGCGGTGTAAATTTTACTTACTGGTACTTTTGCATGGATCAGAAGTAGTTTTTTTTTTTTCTTTTTCGTTCGCTGTCGTAAATTCTGCAGTCGTTGTGAAAAGTGGACGGATTTTCATAGCCGCGCCAATAACCGGGACTCTATAAATGCGTAGGTATGTAAAGTAATATGTCAAGGATGAGAGAACCGAGGATTTAAGTACTGGTTACACAAAAGCGTGTCCTGCGGACGGAAAGCTCTGATAGAGATTTACGACTTTTCATTTTTACTCGTCTCCGTCTCTTCAAGGCATTCTCCGGAAGCTTCGAATACCAGGATTAAAGCCAAGCTTCTGACTGCAGGACGTAGTTTCCATGCACTTTTGTATCCAGAGATCCTGCAAGCTGCGAAAAAAAAAACTGATAAATTTTTATGCTCGAAGAAGAGAGAAAAAAAAAAAAAAAATTCCAGGAATTCTAAAGTACGAGAAGTGCAGAAATTAACTAGTGAACAGTAACGTTGAAGAGAAGTGTTGATAAGAACTGTAAGTGCCATTTTGTTCCATAAATAAAAACAGCCAAATTTCTCTAGAAAAAATTGCACCTGGCACATAATTTCTGAAGAAAAATATTAGAACAAGAAAAAAAAAATGGCACTTATAGCCATTTTTAATTCACGTCCAGAATTAAAGAGGCTGTAAGTGCCATTGGAAAGAAAAAAAAAATGCCTTCAGAAAACATTGGCCTCGGCACGTACGGACTTTGTAAAGAAAACAAATTCCTTGGACGAAAAATGGTAATTACAGTCTCTTTTAATTCTGACTGTGAGTGCTGTTAAAATAAAGATAACAAAAAAAAAAAAACATCCATTAGAAAATATCGGCCTTAGTACGTAGATACGTTGTGAAAAAAAATTATTTGCAAAAATGGCACTTACAGCTTCTTTCAATTCTCACCCAGAATTGAAAAAGGCTGTATGTACAATTTTCATCAAAGAAAAAAAATTCACAACACATTGGCCTCGGTACTTACGTCAAATTTCCTGAGCAAAATCTTTTCCTTTTTTTAAAAAAAGGTACCTCCAGCCTCTTTCAATTCTCACCCGGAATTAAAAAAGGCTACAAGTGCCATCTGCAATGAAAAAAAAAATTCTTCGCAACACAGTCGCCTCAGTACATTGATACTTACAGAGGAGGAGAAAAAAAAAAAAAAATGGCACTTACAGTTGCTTTTAATTCTACCCCAGAATTAAAAAAGGTTGTAAGCGTTATCTTTATTCGAAAATTTGTTTCTTCTCCGCAGCACAGTGGCATTAGCACGTTTAACTTTCTGAATAAAAATTAAAAAGAAAAAATGGCACTTACCGGAGCTTTTAATTCTCCTCTTCAATTGTATAAACTGCGGATAATCGTTACCTCGGCTTTATAACGCCTCACGGCTATTCTAATTACGTATATCGTTTAAGAGAAACGACAATCAGCTTCTACAGTGCCTTTGCATGTGCACCCAATTTGCCCCGAGGTTGCAAATTGAACAAGACGTTTAGCGGTTTGGTATTGTTAATTTCCCATCGCGGAGAAGTTCTTTTCGGTTCGATAAAAACGGGAACTTGTAGGAGAATCCGATGGCCAAATTATGCCCGACATCATTTTATTTCGTACAAAAGTGCGCGGGTTCGATGCTACTTTCAATTTTTTGACTCTCCGTTTTCAGAGAAGAGGAAAATTAATTTTTGTTACAGTATCGTTCCGAAAATTTAATACCAACGATGTCTCGAAAAGGGTTCGATGGATTTGGAACACTTTTTTTTTTTATTTTGGAACTGATTAGAAAATAGATGGGAAAATGAAAATATTTTCGTCGGATAATAACTTGAAAACTGATTGAATAATTGAAACGAAATTCAGTTTATTGGTTTCCCTTCATTTGACTTGGAATTTACTCGATTTTGAGAAAAATCAGCCGGGCATTTCCTGAATTATTTCAAAAAAATGCAAGTATTTTTGTCTACCCGCAGTAATTCAAAAACGAATGAAACAATTCAGATGAAATTCCGTCGAATATTCTATCTTTAATTGACCTAGAATTCACTTGAGTTTGAGGAAATTCTGTCGAATCGTTACTGATTTATTCGTAAGGACAAAAATCTTTTCATGAAATTTCAACTTTTTCCCATTGTGAGAGGATATTCAATAAATGCGAGAGCCGACATTCGGAAATCCTTGGCTCGGCGGATATTATACGCTGCACGGGGACCGATGCTAAAAGCAGCATGGCGCCACCGAATATGTATAAAGCGTAAATTTGTCAGATGCTTCGTACTTTAAAGCTGAAAGGTTATCTTGTGACCTTTGAGCTCAGAAATAGGATCGTATAATTCAAAAACAGCGGTGCTTTCGCCGCAGAGAACGCGGATCTAGCATAAAGTGCTTTGAACGATCGTTCCAGCGTGACGGATTTTTTTTTTTTTTTTTTATTCGAGTCAAATCAAAGCACTCACCAAGAACAGACAATAGATTTTCAAACCCTTACTTACTTCTTTTTTTTTCTCTCTCTCTTTCTCTTACATTTATTTTATAAGGTCGAATATGGCCGGTAATATCATCTGAATCGAAATTTGTAAAAAGTTTTTGTTTATAATTTGAGTATTCTTTATTTTCATCAGTTTTTTTTTTTTTTTTTTAAACAGATCCACGCAACTCACGAATACAACGATATGATAAATTTACTCGCGTTAAGTCTTCACGTAGCATTTTAATTTCAGCACGCGATGCGACCGAGTCACGTTTATCTTTTAATATGTTATTACGAGCGTGTGGGTGTGTCACATTCTTCGCATGATTTTAATCCAGTTGAACTTTCCCAAAAGTAAACAAACGTTCTTTATTAATCTCGTCGTAATACATTCTACTGTAATTTATCTAAATTGGTGAAAAATCGGCGGTAATTTTGTGCGAGGAAGTGTTGTTAAAAAATTACATCGACAAAAGTTTTCAAAAAATTTACCAACCGTATTAAAATTTTCAACGCAGCATGACGATTATGTTGTAGAATATGTTTTTTTTCTTTCTCTTTTTTTGTTTTTTCTTTTCTAATTCCGAAAACCTCCCCCTCCCATATCAGGGCCGAAACGTCAATTGTCACCGACGCAGACGAGCGAAACATTTTCACGCAGATTTTGCGAGGTCGAGAAAAATTGCCTGGAAAAAAGAAGAGAAAAACAAAAAAAAAGAGAGAAAAAAAAAAAGAAAATTGACAATGAAAAAAAAAAAAAACGAAGCAAAAAGGACGGCAAAATCGTTGTTCGTTGCGATTTGACAGTCAGGTTCGATGTTCGTGCGACACCATATGGCGATGGGGGAAAATATCCCATGGGATATGGGGGTAAGTTATTGTTATATCGACTGTTCTACCTCCAGGTTCACGGACAAGCGTTATAACGCCGTTAGCTTTGCCTTACCGCGTTGCGTGGGCTTCGCAAATGTACGTGATTTACTCGCAAGCTTCTCTGAACATCCCTCTCGCTCTATGCATAACCCGTGATATTCTATTTCGTCCGGCTTTAGAGCTGATCGCCCAGCTTTCAACGCCCCCCCCCCCCCCCCTCCCCCATCTCTAGAAATTGTTTTATTTACACGACAAAATTAGAAAAGGTTTGAAAAGTTAAGGGCAGGAGGGGGGGGAGGACATTCAACTCTACGATATCTTGTTACGTGTACAAATGTTTTCTATTTTATCAATATTGATGAATTATTTTTGTAATTATACTCACAATTTTCCTACGCGCTAAATTTACAAGTTTATCATGATAAATGTACGGATTATCAACAAACCAAAAAGAGAATTGAAATTGGTGGTAAAAATTTTTAAACCAACACGCTTGGGATTAATTTTCAACAAGAACAAAGACGAAAACAAAAAAAAAAAAAGAAAACCAATTTCCTTTTAAGAATCACGCAAAAGGTCAGAATATGACTGATTATGAGTTGAATTGTTTTTCTTTTTCTTCTTCTCTTTCAATCTTTGGAGAGATTAAATTTTGTACGTTTTGAGTCTCACGTTGTCGAGAATATGTTAATTAACCTGCCCGAGGAAATCCAGGATCGCGAGTATCAGGCATAATTTTTTTCATTCTTCATCGCTTTCTTTCTCAAGCCACGTAATTGCTCCTTGAGGGGTTGTTGAAATCGGGCGATCGAAATGAGAAATAAAATTGAAACAACAATCTTCAAAACTTCCGAAAAAAGATTTCACGAAATTATAGTTCCGAATTTCCCATGTAAATCCGATGTGATAAAAATTCGAACTTACGAATCTGATATAAAAGCCAATAAAAATCACTCGACACTGCAATCAGAAAAATTTCATTTTTATCAGTAACTTGAAAGATTCAGCAAAACAGGTAACGTTAAAAAAATTGTTTCAATATTGTTGGAATTACGAAAAACGAGGTTACGCGTAAAAAAATGAAAATAGTTAATAACTGAACGGTAACCGGAACTAAAAATTTCCATCAGAGTGCGCATATTCGATGTAGTTTTATTTTATTATTACTATTTTTTTTTTTTTTTCTCAATCCTGTCGCAACGTTGACGGTAATAAACGGTAAGAATTGCGTTGTAAAATATGTAACGATCCAATTTGAAATCTATAGAATTTTTCAGTGTATCAGACTTTTTAACAGCGCGTTGACATCGACATCGTTTCGTAGCATCGAATGACAAATGATAAAGAAAGCAAGCGAGAATATTTTTCACACCGCATTTGCGGCGAAATCTATGGTTTGTAAAACGTTTTTTTTTCTTTCTTTTTTTTTTTTTTTTTACCGAGCGAAACGGTAATACGGTTGTTTTGTTCCGGTTCGCGTCCGTTTCATTTCCGGCTTGTATAATACGATTGATACGAAATTTTACACTGATTTATTACTTTCTAAGGTGCTCGGTTTTATTTCTGCGGTTCGCCGTCCTGCAGCTATTAATATATATCCGAGATATGATGTATCGCGGATACGCGAGAGTCTGGCTTTCGGCCAAAAAACTTTCTGCGTTGTTTGAGCCATCGAGGAAACCGTTTTCTTGAATCAAATACCCTAGGTGTTTCTATATCACAGCCAAGTTATAAAGGGAGAAAAATAAAATAATTTATAATGCTTTAACGTACTTCGGATTATATGTAAACGTTCTCTCGTAACGATTTATTTACTTCAGCATCGGAGAAGGCGTTGATCCCTTGAGCACCCGTGTAGTTACATATTTCATTTCGTGAAACGAAACGTCGACACCGTCAAATCACGCGATCTCCAAGGTTCAAAGTTCAAACGTGCAATTTTTTTTTTTCTTCTTTTTTTTAGGTAGACGAATCGGGTTTACATAGGATAGTCACATTCTCTCAACGCGCAGAGAAATTATGAGGAAGTTTATTAAGAACGCGACTCGCAATTCTAACCAACGTCTGACTCTCACAATTTTTGATTTTGTTAAAAAAACAAAATTTCGTCAATTTTTTTCAGAATTTTTCATTCAACCGGCTAACCATTTATGAATATCGATTCTAAATTTGTCGAAAAATTCTCGAAAACTATTTTTTCTTTCCAAACATTTGATTTCAATTTTTTCTCTACTTTGTTTAGCACTTTAATTTTTTTTTTTTTTTTGATCAACCGAAACATTGTTGTATCAACGGTCCAAAAGTTCTGCTGTTGATTTATTTTTAGCGAAATTGTACCGTTATAGCAAATATTTAACCGGAATCAGAGTTTATTTTTATCAAATGTAAACGAATTCTCTGCACAGTAACGGAATAAAATATTGATTTACATTTCATTGTATTTTTCATATAAAAATGCGTTACAAGCTTTTCTTTTTTTTTTTTTTTATTGTTGTCTATAACGTTTGTACGAATCACTGAATAGTGGAAGAAAAAATTCATCTCAAACAATTTGCCGAAAATCCATTCATGACGAAAATGAACTACCTATGCTTGGTGTATAATTTATTAAAATTGTTCGAACGGAACGAGCTTTTTTAGTTAAAATACGGTTGAAACTTTTTGTTCCCGCGAGTCAAATGCATTGTCTTAATTAATTTCAACTCTATTCCCAGCTCCGTGATTTTATTTATTCATCGTTACGATACTTTTTCGTTACCAGTGTACGTCCTTGACAAACAGAGGTCGTGAGAGCTTTTTTTTTTTTTTTTTCTTCTCTTTTCAGTTTTAGCTTTCCTTACGTCAAGATCGTATCTCGAGTGAAAAATCTCATTCGTTCATTTTGGACGATTGCCACCACCACCACCACCACCACCACCACCACCACCACCACCACCACCACCACTATCATCACGTTCATGATTCATATTCGGGGAAAATTAATTACCTGTATAACGTATATTAAAAGAGACCAAGGTGTTTCCGGAAACGTAATTTATTATACACGATTTATGACGATTCTCTGCGAAAATGTGAAATTTTCTTTTTCGGGATTGACGCGTCAGAAAAACTGTTTGAATATTGTTGGAATTACGAAAAACGAGGTCATTTTGCGCTATCTTCGATCCGTTTTTGGTTATTGCAACGCAAAATCAGTTTGCGAAGTTTACTCTACTTTTTTAGTCAAACAAGGCTTTAACGTCAATTTATTCTCGCACGAGCGTTAAATTTTCACAACGGTTGCAAGAAAATATAGCAACAGCGATCGTAATGAGAAAGAATAGCAACGGATACTAGAGTTTCCGGTAACGGCTAGAAAACTAATTTTCATTTTCTACCTGGAACAATATTTCGTCGATCGTGGTAAAAAATGAAAATAGATAAGGACCGAGCGGTAACCGTAACGAAAAATTTCTCTCATTGGAGTTTTCCGGGGTGTTGAATCCTGTCTATTTCATTTTAACTCATGGCTTTACGCTTCCGCTCGAAAAGGCTCGCTCATATAGTGCGCGAAAGGCGTTCCAACATCCGACGTGAGTGACTGACGTGGGGCTAAAATTATTGAGATGAACGATTCGGGCAAATAAACCTTGGACTATAATATTTCTGTACGTTGTATCCCGGCTGCGTGGTACGTATGTATGTATGTATGTCTGTATGTATGTACACGGAGAGAGTTGATTGATTAATATTTGGTTAGTTATTTCCATCGGTTATAATATCGAACAGTGTAAACTCCGGCTTCGCGGCTTCGAGGCGAATTTAGACCGCAGGAAAATCGTTCGCGTTCATCTCGCCAATTTTCACGGCTGGACAACCGTAGTAAATTGAAAAAAAAATAAATCAATAAATAAATAAATAAATAATCACTGAAGAATTTTGACGCTGCAAACGAGCCGGAGAAAATTTCTGTCTTTTACCGATTTACTCACTCGCTGTTTTTCACTACGTTTTTGGTATTTTAAACTCCAAACAATTAACCTGAAATAATATGTTTGAAAATTTCATGTACAACGATTGATGGATCGTATTGTTCCCGTCAGTGAGAACAACTAGTCGTATCTTGGAAATATTTTGCGAAGATAGAGGGGGAAAAAAAAAAAAAGAAAAGGCCAACATCGGTGTATAAAATCATTTTCAACTTACCGTCGTCGTAGATTTTTCACACTGACAAGCTAATCGATAGTAAAACTGAAACACGCCTATAAACGTATGCTAAACAATTGAGACAAATGTTTGCTTTGAAATTAACGAGCTGGTTTTGTTTATTATTTTTATTCAATAATTTAAAATATAGATACGGTTTGTTTAGTCGCGACAATGTTTTCCGTACGAAAACAAGTCACGGTTCGTTTTTCTTTTTCAATGTATACATATATGTATATATGTATATATATATATAAACATATTCATAAATTATATACCGTTGAATATTCTTATTATTCGTTTGCATTTGCGTGTGTCTGTGATTTTGGAAACAAAGTACCAAACGATTGAGACAAATCGTTTTCACTTGACGCACGAGATGCGCGGTATCGTTTCGGTTTTTTAAAATCAACGACACTGTCAAACCGAGATCCGAATGACACAACGAAATCAGTTTCGAACACGTACGGAGCAGTTAGCCTCACGTTTATTATTAAGCGCATTATTTTTAACTACAGGGACTTTTTTTTTATTCGTACTCCGTTCGCATTGCGATTCAACTATTCGTTCCATGTTCAAGAGTAGTCCGTAATTACACGTAATTATAGGATCTTTAGTTCATTGAGAAATCCGCAGACATTTAATATAACAATTTTTGTATAGAAAGTTTTCTTAGTTTTCAAATGTTTCTTTTCATCTGTCAGTCTACTCTTATATAACGACACGTTAATAGTTTATTATTCCTTTTAATAATTTGAGTCACACGTTATTGTGCTGATTCTAATTTTATAACAAAAATCAGATTCGAAAATTCAAAATGGCGGGACCAATATGGCCGACGAAAATTTCAAATTCAATCGAGTACGGTCAAAAAATCCTATGCAGGGGTTTTTGGGGTCGCTGATTAGAGTGGTTATACTGAATTTTCAAAATCTGATTTACGATTCGTAATCAGTCATTCCAAAAACCCCCGGGCAGAGTATTTTCTTTGGATTAGAAATTTTCGTCGTTGACGTTGACGCAAACATCTCCAAATATCGCAGTCGACGAATTTGAAAACAGGCTTAACTGCCTCATTCTACACGCAATCTTGGACAAAAACACTGCCATACACATTCATTTGACGTCGAAATGAAGAAATGAAAGAAAATTTACTATACAGCGATTTCGTAAAATCCATGTCATTTCTTTATTTCTGCGTCCATTGTTGCGTTTGATATCATTTGTCAACGTCGAAATCGACTAGATCACCCCCTTAAATCTGACAGTTGAATAACTCATTCGGTGTTCGATAGCTGTAGTATTACTGCATAATTGCTACGGTGACTGTAACACTCGTTTTTCGTAATGCCAACAATATTCAGTTTTTTTTAACGATACCTGTTTCACTCAATTTTTCTAGTTACTGTAACAGATGAAATATTTCTCATTGTGGTTACAAAACCATTCCTCAAATTGTCGATATTTCAACAGTTCGTGGTATTCCAGGATGTCTACTATCCGGAAAAATCTGGACATCCTTGAATTCTCAGAAATTTTTTTTCGTCTCCTGAAACATCTTTGAACTTTCAATGAATTTTTCGTCGAATACAATTTTTTTTTTGTTGTTTTTTTTTCCAATAATGAAAATAACCATGGAATCCTCATAGAATTTGGAATCCTGACTTTATTGGATACTTGGTTCTGTTACGTAGTTCCGACGTTGTCTCACGTTTCGGTTCATCAACATCATTGGGGAAAATAACACATTGTTGAAGATTTTTCAACTTGCTTTTCATACCCTCTTAAGTTTTGGTCCATACTGCGCGTATACATTCGTCCTTAATGCAGTGCTGAGACCGAACAGGATATGATATCCAGCTGGCTTTAGCCGCGTACCACTTTGTTTACCCGTAGAAGCATATACGCGAGATAAATATACTTCGCATTATGTCGGTATAACGCATAAGTTTAGGTAACATGTTGTCCATTTAATACGGGAAGTCAGGGAGGCTTGAAAATACCCCAGAGGTACCCATAAAACTCTTTATGGTTCGTTACGCGCGTATATATAACAACGTATATGGGTAAGTCTCAGATATGCGACGAAGGGTTTTTCCCTTACGGAATACGCGGAGGAAACAGAGTATCGCCATTGTGCATCGACCATTCTTGATCACCCTATCAATTACTCTCCGAGTTTTTCCTCGGCTCGTTTTTCCGACGAAGAAACTATACGTCATATAGGAATGGCTTTTTTCCGAAAACGAAAGAGAGAGATAGATAGATAGATAGAGAGAGAGAGAGAGAGAGAGATAGACAGAGAGTCAGCCGATCAAATATATCGAGATCATTATCGCCCTCGTTTTCAAATACTTTCGTACATACACACAGTTCAAGAAATTTATTGATACCAGCTGCTGATGCTTTTTTTCTATTCATAATATCTCTCTCGGTTGAGCGATCTTTCAATTTAATGCATCTTGTTGAGTGATATGTGAATCATTCTTCGGTATGTATACGTATATATGTATACCTGTGAGTATTTCGACGAGATGTTACGGAAAATAAACGGATACGCGAAGTTTTTCCGAGTAAACGCCGCGGTATGTCGGGGTTGCCTACCACTTAGGTGAAAAAAAATCGGTAATACAGATCTACCGAGTTATCGACAGGCAGCGCGTTTAAAGTCTTCGCTAGTGAGCTGGAACTGCTCGTGCTGCCAAGTGATGTGGTTGTGACCAGTGATCGCGTTCTAGGGTCAGGTTAAAGTGACGATATTACTTAAATTGACCGAAATGACGATGGCTCCGTAGATCTGTTTTACCGATATTCATTCCCCTTAGTGATAGGCAATCTAACGTACCGCGGTGTTTACTCGGAAACAGCCTGTATACGAAAAAGAAAAAATGTTTGAAACTGGGGTATATTGCAGATAGGAATTTCGCAATTTTGACGCCTCGTTCGTCAGCATCAATGGCGTAACGAACCCGTAATCAATCCAGATTGTAATTTATCCTTGACCCTATTCTCCGTAGCTGAAAAGTTTCCAACTCTAGAGCTTGCAGTGCTGGATGGTGACTCATCATTACGGGGAAACCACTATCTGGGTTGCAAATTGCGGTGAACGTACAGACACTCGGTACTTCGGGTAGAGTTTACTGTTGACGTTAAGAATCTCGTCGCTGCAGGACACTCTCCAATATCGGTTAGGGATATTCATGAGTTCTGGGGGAATTCGACATCCGAGATTATCATGCATTTAAGCCTGCAAAGGTCTGCAAAGACGCGACGACTCAGGAACACAAGTTCGATTCAATTCCATGACAAACAATCGAGATTCAGTTACACAGTGTACAATTCATTCGACACCGTTAACAAGCTAAGAAGATCGACGATGGAGATGCGGTTAAACGGTTCTTCTCATTTCTTTATAACTTTCGATCTATCTAGTTTCCATCTAGTCCAGTATAAGGTTTCATTTATACCTAACATCGATGAAATAAAATTACGTAAGTTTTGACATCGAGGGTTGAATCTCCGTTATAGCCGCTGAATATGCACAGTAGTTTTAGTTCAGAGGTGTGGTTTAGTAACTTGAACGTTGGTCACGGTTCCTTGGTTACTTCGTAATAGTTTACTAAATTTCCTCAACCGAGAGGCTTTATAAACCTCCTTAGGTACACAGTGAAATATATTCCTCCACCGAAAGTTGACCTCTTATGTCGAGTAAAGAGATTCCCGAATTTCAAGACCCCGAGACGTTTTACCGAGGCGAATTTGTAGAAGCTTGACAGCTTAACAGGATCCTTCCAAAGCCTTCCGACCCCAAATCAAAAATAAGACGGCTGTCGTCAGGTCTGACGGTGGTTTCGAATATCGTGGCTTACGGTGTAGAAAATAAAGGGTTATAATGCAAAAGTTGACAAGGTCTGCTAAAAGTTTAGCTGTGATACGAAACGGTCGTGCAAAATATCCGACCGAGCACGAAGCTCAGAGGCTTGAATTGTAATCAATTCCGAGATCAAGGCTATTCTCGGCTAATTTTACTTATACGTAACGTCTTATGCGCCTTTGGCCGATTTACGAAGATTATCATCGCGGTTCGTAAAAAATAACGTGCTTAGATAGTATCTCGTTTGCAGAGTTTATACAACCGCGATATACCCTCATTACGGAAACTGCTCATCGACTAATCCACCGCTGGATACTGTTAGATTGAAAAATTGACGAGTGGCAGTAAACTTCCCGCGGTTAAATCATCCTCAATTTAAACTTTTTTTTTTTTTTTTTTTTACAAAACCCCCACTGAAATACTTTCGGACAATCTCTTGAAACTTGAAAATCAACCGCGCATGCGCGAGTTTTATCGGCTCTTCGTTGCAGGCTGGCCAACCCAAGTTTTCAGCTGTCAAACTGTTTCTGCCGGCGATGCAGTTGATACGAATTTTCGAGGTTAGAATCTCAAATAATTGAGGTAGCGACTCGGAAAGGTTCGGGAAGCGTTTTTTTGTCGGGTCGGAAAGTTGATTCTTCAAAGAATGGTCGGAATTCAATGCTCTTGCTCTTTGAAAATTCAAACGTACACATTTTTCGTACGTTGGCCGGCCTGCGTCGCGGGCAAGAATATCGCTGCGGGAAGATTTCGCCGACCAATGAGATTCAATTATTCGGCGCACGCGCGGTTGATTTTCAAGTTTCAAGAGATTCTCCCGGTATACATGACTCTACACATCGCTGTAGTTCATCCTTCGTCCTTTGTCATTCGTAGCCCGATATCCCCTAATTGGATGTAGCTTGAGCGGATGAGAACATGAGAACCGTGCAACGATCCTCGGGAGGAGTGCTTTTCAATATCCTCGAACATTGGAAAGTTTATTGAGTGGATTCAGAGTCCGCAGTCCCTCGAGGTACATCCACCTTGCGTATACCTTATCCACCGCCTGTTTTTAATTTCGTCATGTTTTCGAATCAAGCATGCTTCAGATATCCTCGGAGCTTTCTTCTTTTCCTACCTTGTTTCCTGCCATTTTCATTCGTAGCTGGTGCTTATTCGGATTTTCCTCGTTATCTCTGTGTGAAATTTTTGCAAGATTATTTACGACTTTTCACGTCGGTTGATCAAATGTTCGTTTTTCTTTTACGTAACGTATGTATCGTGTAAGTTGAGCTTTTTTTTTCATCTACTTCGGGTTCTTTACCATTAAAACAGCTTGATATCTCAATTATAGATTCGGACATGAATGTTATGCGAAAGCAGATATTGGTTATATGTAGATATATACCGGCTTGATTAACCGAGCAGAAGGAATGAACGCGAGATCGTTGAGCACACGCAGATGGTGGAAAAGTCGTAAAAAATTTTTCAGTGGTCGTAATTACACGGTTTTATCGCTCGTTCAAAACGCTCAAGTTTCAACATCCTTCTATATTCCTAACTATAAAGCTTAAGGGTTTCGTTTTAACGATCCAAATGATTAAAAAATAAACGCAACCATCACCTTTTCAAGAATATCGTATTTATACCGAGGAGATTTATTCACTTCTTTTCAGAGTATTTCTCACCGTCAATAGCTCAATACAATCAGATTTAACGAACTTTTATACCCGAGTTGTTTATACATGAAATCTCGGCGCAGAGCGATGTGATTTTTGAAAATTTGCGATAAAAAAATAAAACAAAATAAAAATAACGCCACCTTTTCCATTCACCTACGATCAGCATTGGTGGCAGATGTCTTTGTTGACTCTCCCTATCGAATCGTATCAGATACGATTCACTTCGTAAAGAACATTCGCTAAACGTGCTAAATTTAGATTCGACTCATCGACGTCGATCTATTTTTAACACTCTCGGGTCTTATCAGTTGTTGATACGCGGAAAGAGAATTTAGATGATAACAATTATACGTATAAAGTCGCTTTTAATGCCTTGAAAATTCGACTTCAAGTAGAATAAGCTCGTCTGGAACTAAAACCACTATCGTTTCGCCCATTTCACGAGTACCCGAGTGGCTAAAACTAGAGCTAATAAGCTAATATACCCGAGGCAGAATTTAGTTTCAACTAGAAAGTGAAAATCTGATAATACAACGTGAAATATTTTACCACGGCAATTAATTGTACCGGTCTACCACGATCGTATTGTCCATAATTCTAACCCTGTAACAGTCCGAGAAACTTTTTCAATTCCAACGATTATCGGTTGTCAACTAGTCTAAAGTATTCGACACTTGACACGCGCTAACAAGGACTGTAATATTGTATCAGCGATGAGAATGGACAGCGTTAAAACAGCTGCAAGTATCACGGAGTCGTGGAACATTCATCGGTACTCCGTTCTCACTGGTATCTGATACACTAAAGTGTTGGAGGTATCGTCAGTCTTAACATCGCAGGGGGAAATCCATTAACTGTGGAACATGGACACCCTTCCGACCTGAAAGTCAATCACCGATGTGACACGACCATAAGCTAAGTAATTGGTAACATCTATGTCACGTGTCGCATCTTCTCCCTAAACATGTTTCAACCCTAACGATGATTCGTTAGGTCGGAAACCCTATTCGAAGGGGAAGGAATTCTTAAACGAAGAAAATAGATTTTGACTGGATCGATCGATTGGAGCATCGATTCGAACGCTGAGAAAAATTTCATTTCAAAAATTTTTACAGTAACTAGAAAATCAAATCTTTAGTCACTTCGGTCACTCATTTTCTTGACACAAAATTCACATTATCGCAGATAATACTCGCGCAGTGTTATCTTGAATAAATTGATAGTCAGCATGATAATTAAAAGGTTTGATTCAATTCTATATCGAGTTATCACAAGTATTTAGTTAAATCAAACGAATATCACTTGACTCGAATAATTCTTTCCCTCTCCGTGTATTCGATGCGGTATTTCGTTCGTGGTAAAAAAGTTGTTTTTTTTTTCTGGGTAGAATATATTGGCTGGGTAATTTTTGAATCAGTAGTCATGACAACCGGTTGGCCAATTTGCCTCGGATATTAGGCTAGAAAATGGACAGAGAGCAAAGGAAAACAAATCGCGTTACTTCAACCCATTTAACGCGCCTTGATCTTTGATGTGAGAAAAATATTCTGGCATGGTTCGTGATTTTCGGGCATTTCGTGCCGATTTCTATCGAGTCTATTACCCTAGTTACAGGTTTCGTTGTCACAATTTCCTCTGCAGATCGAGGTGTCCAGATATGATTGATATAACTCTGCCTAATTATAACGCAAGTGTTCAATTGTAATTCTATCACTCTCGCCGATCTAACTCGTGTCACCAAAATGCGCAATTCGAAACCTCGTCGCCAGTTTAATGCGCATAGATTCTTGTCTTTTTGATTATCATGTAAATTTCGATGCTAGTATTCTCTGCATTATTTCTGCCTGTAATTTCAAGACTAGCGTTGCTTCGAATGATTTTACTGGCTACTTTCGTCGCGCTTAAATTTTCATCGAACTGTGCTTAACACTTTTTTTCAAGTTTATTTTGTTGATTTGATCAAAATTGACTAAATTACAGCGGTGATTTTGTTTCAAATTCAAAAGGACTTGTTTTTTTTCTCAAGTTATAGGTAAAAAAAAAAAAAAATCATTACAGCAGAATCACTCTTCCACAAATTATACGTAAAAGTTTTCACGGTAGTTTTTCTCTCGAAATCTCGCATAGTTTTTCAAATTTTTAGGAGAATACGATTTGAAACTATTTTTGAAAATTATTCCAGACAAGGTTTAAGAACTTTTGTAGAATATCGTAAAGCGGAATAGTTTTTCAATTTCTTATTTCTTCGTGTTTTGTGACAGATCATAGTTTGAAATAAATATGGAGGTTAGATTTTGAAAAGAATCGTCGCCATTTTTCTACGAGGCATTTTTCCCACCTTTTAGTTTATTTCAAAAGGGAAGCTTTTGATATGTAGAAAAAAAAAAATGTTATACTCAGGGAAATGTGTAACAATATCGCTCAGTCACATTACGCGTAAAAATATTCCTGCAAAACACGTCCATTAGATAATTTGAAAGAAGTAAAAATGGCTATTTTCCTTGAAACCGCAGAGAGACGAAGAATCTTAGCGAGGATTTGGATATGGGGTATTTTTTTTTTTTTTTTGTTTATCTTACATCGCGTCTCATGCAAATCATACAAAGCTCGTAATATTTTCTGCACGTTGAACTCGACGTACTAAAAATGTATAATATACTTTTCTGCGAAATATATGAATCTTTTGTCCCAGCCAGCCGGAAAGAATTTTTCAAGAGCATTGTCGAGATGGCCAAAGCGATAAGATTTAGAGGGAAAATTTGGAGATGACTCGGCTCGACCTATTTCGTGGCACAAGCTAGCTACGACTATTAATCCACGCTGACAATGAGAGAATTGCTAAGCGTGCAAGAATTTTGGAATAACTGAATTTAAGACGGGGGAATTTTTCGACGTTGTTGAAAAGAGTGAAAAAAATAAAAACTTCATACCGTTATTTGTTTTTTCTATTCCAATGAGAAAACAAGAGAAAATTTCATTCCAAGTTATTCCATCGAAGCACTTTTGCGTCTAACACGTTTCTCCGCTGCTTGTTAATGGTAGAACATTATTTTCAAAACAGTTGTCAGTAAACGACGATCGAATTGTTTTCACAGCTCGTCAAGGCGTCGAATGGAACAGAATATATGTACAACTTAGTAATGAACGGGAAATATATGCCGTGCGATCGTTGTTTTATTTTTCCCCTAATTTTCATTTACTTTTCACGGGTTGGGCGAAAACGCCTGTAAGATAAATTACATCTGAGCCAGACATCGTAGTTTATTAGGCAATTAGGACACTACTTTGTCCCTTCGCCCTGGTCGAACATTATCCAAGAATGGAGCCACTTAATCACTACAATTCTGAGAAAGTTTTTGTTATAGTTTTCTACGCTGCTAAGCGGCAAGAAATTTTCAAAGCGAGGTATTTTTAGCGATGATAAGGAAAGTTTCGAAAAGAATTACCGTCTCTTATCACTCCGTGACGCTTTAATGTACGATATATCGTTACAGTTATAATTTACAGTTGCGCGTGCGATGTTTATGCAATTTCGCTGAAACCTGCATCGGCTGTGTTATATTGAATTCCAATAATATCAATTTCGAGTCGTAATCAACAGGATTAAATAATCATTATCCCCGGATTGATAACGCATTCAGCGAATCATCGAATCAGGCCACGATTGTATGCTCCACTTGGAATAATAACGCTGTGAAGGTTTTTTGATTTCTGCGAGTACGGATCGTTTTTAAAGCTTCAAATCACACCCCAACTGTAAATAATTTCAAGAGTATAACAGATCAATTTTATAACCAGCATATTCATTTCGAGCCGTGATTGAATAAATGACAGAGAATTTCAAAGGTTCGTAAAACCTTTGGTTTGCTCAGATGAAAGTGTTGTTTTTTTTTTTTTTTTCCCCCCCTTCTTTTGATGAAAGTTTAATGAAATAAAAGATGGCGGCTTCTTTTCGGATACCCAAGCGGAGTACTCGAGGCGATCACCTTTTTATCACATACTTTCGATCGCAATATCCCTGCGATGGTGACCCCCCCCCCCCAAGTCCTCTGACGATATTATTAATTAATTTGAATCAATTAGGCGTATTCAAAGTACACACGGGCTTTGAGTATGGCCAGTAGCCTCGAGGTAGAACTAATTTGCCCGCAATTACGGATGTTGGATTGTATAAGTTACACAATTCGGCCACTTAGTAATTGGATACTCGACCGAATGTTTCCGCATTCGCAGTTTACCGTTTTGTCTGTATGTCTCGTCATGTTTGCAATCTCTTACAATATATTGTTTCGACCCTTCCTTTGATTTCCGATATCTAGCGAACCGGTCAATAATTCGTCATCTCGAACGTTCTCGGTTTCGCCGTTTAAGACTATGCGGTAGGCGGTATTTACCGACCGAGTAATATGTCGTTTATGTTTGCTATTATCAAATATTCCACAATTTTACGTGTCACGTCGAATAGAAATGTCTAAAAGAAGTTTTGTTTTACGCAACAATAATGCCAGTTACATGTATTCGTATTAACTGGATTACCACTTATTGCAGAAATACATTACCTGGAACTATTTTGACATAAAACGAAAAAATTTTTTAACACTTCTGTCCGGTATTGCTTGTGTGGAGAATTGCAACGATCGCGGTATTTTTGCATTAGTACTGCACAGGCTTTAATATTAGTAAAAATAAGTGACATTTTACTCAGTCGGTAAATTCATTCATTTGTCTCATTAAATCCATCTCTCCGAATTTACAGTTTTGCGGGAGTACACGCGGTGATTACTCACTCTTTGATAACAGTGAAAATGACTGTCATTTCACTCGGTCGGTAAAAAAGTACTGCAGCATCTTTTTAAAATCGTTCGTTTCTATGGCCGAAACCGTTCCTCCGAATTTACAGTTTGCGGGAGAACACGCGGTGATTACACACTCTTTGATAACAGTAAAAATGACTGTTATTTTACTCAGTCGGTAAAAAAAGTACTGTAGTATCCTTTCAAAATCGTTCATTCGTTTCAACAAATCCGTTCCTACGAGTTTACAGTTTGCAGAAAAACACACGGTGATTCCACACTGGTATTATTACCACCGTCGAGCCCTCGGGGTGGTCTACAAAAAACGAAATACTAAAAAAAAAAAAGTAAAAAAAAAAAAAAAAAAACAACAAAGAACATCCGATGGAGTGATGGAGTAGTTCGGTTCGGCTGACTGATGAGATTCGTACGAATATTCGCGAGCGTGTGTTTTCGATCTCGTACCTCTACGCCTTCATCCGGGATTCGGGGTTATTTCGGCTCGTGTGGTTTCAACCCTTCGTTTGATTTCGCGGCCATCCCACGAGAACAGTTAGTTTTTACCCAAAGTCTCGCGAGGCCGAAACACTCCCGGATTACACGAGCACTTTTACCTGTTTTACGCCCTTAGGTATAGGTAACGGCAAAGTACTCTACTCCGACTAATTGCTGTTCATCCCTGTTATGAAATCACGGCACAACGGTGTGTTTACCACAAAATCGCTGCACCCCGATTCCAAATGCCGCAATATCGTCCTCGGCATGATTCGCATGAGGCTGAGTAGGTATATCCATCGGTCATCTGTCATCCCGAACCCTAAATCGTTTACTCCTCACCTTGCTGACTGGCCGACCATGTGGTCGTCATTGTCCGACATCACGTCATTTACAGACTGGCCACACTCACGTATCCCATCTCTCCTATTCATCCAGCTAGGCTGGGCTTCTCTGGATCTGAGCCGCAAATTCTCGGTGTTTGGATCGGAGTGATTTTCGAAAACTGATATACTATATATACATATATATATATATATATATATATATATATATATATATATATATATATATATAAATATATATCTCAAAATGTACGGTCGAACTGCCGCTAATCACGAACAATTACTTTCGCCAATCGTTGATCCGCCCGAGCAGTAAATTCGGCGTAAAACGCGTGTTGCGGATTCAAACGCGAGTCACTTAACTTTATTAACGATGAAAAGGTTTTCACTCCACAGCTGCTGCACAGCATAAAGCGAAACGATTCATTCGAAAAATAGGATGAACTTAAGCTGTCCAAAGTTTCGAGACCCGCGTTAATTGGTAGCCAATATACGTTTTTATGCTGTATATAAATGTATGGAGCATTCCATGCCAACTCATCGAGCCTGTAATCCCGAACAATTTAGATTTTTCTAATAATTTTTTTCATCATCGACCTTATTTACGAAAATCAGCCGAAAAACAGATTCGGGGGCTGATCAAATTCCGCTGACGTCGGAAATTTGGTATCAAATTTGACACATATTTTTACCCGATGAATGATTTGAGTGAGTTTTTTTTTTTTTTTTTAATCCTTTTTTTCGTAACAAGTGAACAGAGATTGGTTTTGCTTACTTTCGCTCATGATACTCGAAATTCGGCTTCGTAGCGGGTCTTAGTTGCGAAAACTACGGTCAGAGTGGGAAAAATTATTTCATCCGTGAGAAAGGCGACACATTTAACATCAAAAAGACATCGCGTGTGAAATTCGCGAAAACTTTATCTGTGCGTAAAGAAATTCAATGACAAGGTTCAGTCTACTTTTCTTTGAAGAAACGGTGCTTGTGTTTCTCACCAATGAGATATTCCGAGCTAAGATTCGAGGCCGGATGAATCTCAGCACTCTTCCAGTATGATTCAATTAGCATATAAAGGCTCCTCGCCTTTTCCCTGGCAAAGCGAGAATTGTATTCGCCATTTCACTCACGGTATGGAATTCACGGTGGGTGTAATAAGCGGAACACTTTTTTCGATCCTATTCGTTTAACTCTCTCTCTCTTTCTCTCTCTTTCTCACATCTCGCTGAAAATGATCCGATTGGTTTCTGTCTGTACACTAAGAGAAATTTTTAGTTACGGTTACCGCTCAGTCCTTAAATATTTTCATTTTTTATCACAATCGAAAAATATAGTTCTAGATAGAAAATGAAAATTAGTTTTCTATCCGTTTCCGGAAAGTCCAGTATCCGTTACTATTCTTTCTCGTTACGATCACTGTTGCTAGATTTTCTTGCAACCGTTGCGAAAATGTAACGCTTGTGCGAGAATAAATTGACGTTAAAGCATTGTTTAACTAAAAAAGTAGAGCAAACCTCAGAAACTGATTTGCGTTGCAATAATCGAAAAAGGATCGACGATAGCGCAAAATGTTTACGCGTACCTCGTTTTTCGTAATTCCAACAATATTTAAACAGTTTTTTTTTTAACGATACCTGTTTTACTGAATTTTTCTACTTACCATGACTAATAAAATTTTTCTCAGTTTACCTAAAAATTGAATCAAATACGAAACTTTTTCCTTTCACCACGCTGAAAACATCAAAGATACGGAATAATAATTTACACGAAAATCTTGTGTCAAAATTAAGAGAAGCGATGCATTTTAAGAGATAAATTTTGTCTTCGTCATGCGGTAAAATATTTATTAAATAGCCGGCAGTCTTACACGTTGTATGAACGATTTACATCGCTCGGACGAAGAATCGATTTGGGGTGAATAACTTAAAAGCCGTCTAATGGGGTAAATATGGAAATGTGAAAATATTTTTACGGTTACACAGCTTGCTTGTATATTGATCAGAATCGCGAACTTGATTAATTTTATAATCAAGCGAAAAAATTATCCCATTCAAGCTGTTTTATTATTTCACGTAAATTCTCTAGGACCTGATTGATCGGACCGAATGAAATATCTGAGGAAAAATTAACGTACAGCATCGCTCTTTGTAAAAGAAAAAAAAAAAAATAAATAATAACATTTTCCGCCCATCGTCATTCAGCCGGAAATAAAAATATCTCTCGGTGCAGCGTAAAACTTATCGAAAATGTATATAATGTTGCGCATCGCGTCCTGTTTTCTCGTATAGCTATATCTGTCTCTACACATGGGAACAACAAATCGCATTTTTCATACCAGTTTTGAATTCCTCAGGGGATTTCGCAGCGTGAAAAAAACGCCTCGCTAGTATAAATTCACTTTTACGATCTTTATAGTCGTAAATTCATCCGTTATTGGTAAAAACTGTGCAATTTCGTACATTTCCGTATCGATTCAATTCCTCATTCTCTTCTTCTTCTTCTTCTTCTTCTTCTTCTTGTTCCGTTCAAGTCGAGTGAAAAATTCGAATTTCCCGCCACGACACAGAAAGCCACCGCGTGTTCCAGAAATGGTCAAAGATCCATCGATCTTCCTAGTCCGAAGCCAAGTGACGAATACACGTTACGTCGGAGATCTTTTTCCGAGATTCTCTCGTTGCGGCGAGTTGAATGAAACGCCTTCGTCGTTACGCTTACAGTCGGTGTTGTTGTATAAACCGGCGGTTTGCTGATCCTCTCGAAAATTTGACACGAATCCTCCCCTGGATCCGAACCCTCAGCGTCACGCTGCCGGTTGGAGTGGCGTTGGCAGGCAGGGTTTTCCTCTCTTCCACAATGATCGCCTCTACTGAGCCGGCTACATTACCGTTCCCGAAGGGCGGTATGACGGAGGATTTTCTTTTTGCAACGCTCAGCTTCTGAGCCTCGCCACGACGCCGCTATAACTTCGGATAATGTACACACCCACATCGAGCCAGGCCTAGAATTGAACGGCGCTAGGAATCGTCGGCTCGGTAGACAGGGACAATACATTTTCAAACATCTGCGACAATCTGGTTACTAAAAACCACAATCTGTGGCCTGTTTTTGGTCGCATGACTCTCTCGGAGTACAGACTCGATTTACGATGGTTTAATGATTTATGGTGGCAGCACTGCGGTACTATGTTAATCTGTCAAAGGAGGCACAAGCCACCGGAAGTATGTTGGAATAGAGAACAGGGATTTAGTCGGTTTACGTCATGCAACTTTTAATTACTTGTCACGTGAGCATCCATCTCCAGATCAATTCTGATACTTGTATCGTATATTGCACAAGTCAACGCGAATTTTGTGACCTGGGATCTCTACACAGTTTTTTTTTTTTTTTTTCAACCATACCTGTTTTACTCAATTTTTCTCAGTGAGGCGTATCACAGTGAACCAAATCCCGGAAAAGCTTGATCGCAATCTGTACAGAATGTTTGTGAACCTGGAAGTGGCCAACTAAGTTTGTAAATCCGAGGTAGATTCGGTGTACGGATAAGGCCTGGAAACTGGTAGGAATGTGTTAATGTGAGTTTCCCTATCTGCTTGTTCAGAATCTGCTCAGGGTGCCCAAACACCAAGTGGCGCATCTTGTTTGTAGGTTCGTCGCAAATCCCCCGCAGGCCAGCGGATGCTAACGAGAAGAGAAACATTTCGGTAAAAAAAAAAAAAAAAAAAAACCCTCAGCTTTGCAGGCGCATCCCTAATTTTCGGACATCCTTAGAAGAATCCTGATCGATATTACTTTACATCATTTCCTCGATTCTCACGAACGAGACTTATTCAGGATTTGTAATTGGCAAATGGATTTCAAGTTTCTCTCGTGTCCCAGTTTCTCTCTCTCTCTCTCTCTCTTTCCGATAAGTACGAAAATTTCATTTCATTCGAGTAAGTTGTAAATTTCAATGAATTGGGAGGGGGGTTCGCGGAGTGGAAACGATGGCTTTCGTCTCGAAGTATAATTACTTTAAGGCACGTACCGACTTGAGGTATTTCATCTCAGTATCGAGACTGCACACGAACTTAGCTCGGTAAACTGATATAGATATAAGAGTACGGAAATATGGATGGCAGAAGCGCCGGTGGCGATAAATTCTCTTCGACGAAACCAACTTTTCATCACACGCATGATTCCTTCGTTTTATGAAATCGACGAACCTTTTCAGAGAAGTTTTTTCAACTATCCAGAAGTTACCACACTGACCTTTGTTCTCAAATAATTGAAGAATCGACTTCTTGCTTCGGAAGTTTAATGGTATCCTTTTGAAACATGCGTTTTGTGACAGGTTTTTTATCGACGTGATAAACTTTGAGGGAATTCAGGATTTGGAACGCCAACGTTTTCTCCTCGGTGTCGTATCGATTTATGATTTGACTCATTCCGTGATATAAGAAACGATCGTTACGATAACCCTAAGAGTATAAAAAAAAAAAAGATAGCAGCTGTAACGCGATGTTTTCATGTTTCGCCTCGGTGTGGATGGTTTGATGTGTTTCGTGAGGTCGGTCAATTGGTTCGTTCGTCATTAGGAGAGACTTGAGGTCTTTCGGTGAGTAGGGTGAAATGCTATTTCGAGTAGCAGCAGCCTTCTGCGAAACGAGCCAAGCCTCTGACCTAGAAATTTATAACTACGGGATGTATAGCTGTGTACACCATTGATTGACTTTCGCGTCACGCAGTGCAAACGATTTTCCACACTCGTTTCTCACGATAACTGTAAAGATCGAAGCGTTTTGTTTTTCAACACCGATAAGATTAAAACAAAGTGTGAAGTTGTGGATTTAGCGATCTTTAGTGATCTTTGATCGCGTTCGTTCTTCCCGAGGATAAACTTGGACCAATTTTTTTTTTTTTTTCTCAACCACTATAACTCAGCTTTGACACCGACACAAAGTGTCATTGCTTGGCTGCTTTCAGCTTGGCTTAACCCTTTCAGTAACGGAAGCCACTTTAGTGGCACCCTTTATTTTTTCTTCTTTTTTTTTTTTTGTCATTTTTTCTTCCATCCCGTACAAAATCTTGAATTTTTTTTTGCATTTTCAGGCGAACAATTACGCAAAATCAGTTTCTAAGGTTTAATCTACTTTTTTTAATTAAACAAGGCTTTAACGTCAATTTATTCTTGCACAAGCATTAAATTTTCGCAACAGTTGCAAGAAAATATAGCAACAGTTATCGTAATAAGAAAGAATAGTAACGGATAATAGACTTTCTGGTAAGAGCTAGAGAACTAATTTTCATTTTCTACCTAGAACTATATTTTTTGATCGTGGTAAAAAATGAAAATAGTTAAGGACTGAACGGTAACCGGAAATAAATATTTCTCTCAGTCTGAGATGTCTGAATTTTCACCAACAAATACCGTGCCATTAGTTTCGAACAACTGTTCGAAGATCTCATACCAAGACATGCGTTGGTAAATTCGTCCGTGAATGAACTATTGACTTTACCAAGTCATAAGCGAAAGGAGTTGGATTTGTAGAGCGAATAACACAGGTTAATGCAAGTGGTTTTATACCCTTAAAGTTTAGGAATTAGGACTCGGATCAAAGGCATAAACTTTTCTTCTCGTTTCGTACAAAGAGGTCGTACAACTTTGATCTTAGTCCTAATTCCATAACTCAAAGCTCCAAGACAGTTATACGAACCCAAACCTCGTACCTTCGTGCGGGATCACACACGAATGCAAAATAGCTTCGAGCAAGTTACCAAGTACTAATTGATATTCGAGGAATGTTAACCCTGTCGGGCATGTCGCAGCTGCGACTCAAAATGTAATAATTCCCGCAAGTATAAAGAGACTTGACGGAGCTTTTGGGTTCGCCGAACTTTATACCTTGGAAGATTTTTCGTGGCAATATCTTCTTCTTTTTTTTTTTTATCGTTCCGATTTCAAGGAATTCGTCATATGTTGTATATTCATTTCATCCACCTCGAGGTTTCTTCTCGGGTGTCGAATCGAAGGATCAACGGTTCGGCAATAAGACACGGGAGAAAAGGACCTTTAACGCATCGGCACCCGGATATTTTAGCTTCGCACAGCATGGCACCAGTTATGGAAACGCGGATAATGAAGCTACTCTAATTTTGGTCCGGATGCTTAATTTCATTTGGTTAAGCCAGGGGGGATTGGTTCTGTGAAATTACTGGATTACTCGGGAATCCCCAGAACACGTTTGCTTTCCGTCTCTCCATATCTCTCTCTTCCTCTCTGATGACCTCCGGCTCTGTGTTTTAGAAAATATCACCCAAGCCCTCAGCAGACATTTTGGCTCACAAAATTCATTCAGGTCAGCAATTGCAGTAAATCCCAACTGAATCCTTTCAGCGTTTAGGCATCTAGAAGGATACTAATTTGGCGATAAGTATCGCCTGGCAAGATTTCGTGGCGAGAATTTAGTTGCCGGATGTATCCGTGTTTTCTATTTATACTCGAGTAATGACTTTTGTGAAACAGCTATTTCGATGTCCATTTTTACGTAGGTCAATCATTTCGTTCATGATTTTGTGGGTCCTCATGCCGATTTTACATTGCCAAGTACTAAGCTCTCGTTCGTAAAAGATTATTCATTGACCAAGCCATTGGAAGCAATCACGTTGAATCGGTGACTAGAAATATCTGGCTATTAAAGTTCCTTGGACGTGGAGTACAGGTTAAAATGAACTGGGATATCAAAAGAGTTCAGGTACCAATGATGGCTTGAATTTCAGGAAACGTCGCAGCGATGCACGAAATGGAGTTCCGATCCTCGATTACTTGCAATGCACGATTCGAAAGGGAGATACGTAACTTTGCCAGAAAATTATCTCCAACTGGCGACTACTTGGTTCTTGTTAAATTAGTAAACTGTAGAACCGAATGACGTTTGAAACTATGACGAGGATAATAAGGCGAGTGTATCAGTTATTGACCCGTATCGGTTGTATCCTTAGTTCTGAAATCACCAAAAAATAAATTTGCAGCGTCTAACCCTCTAGCGATTGGTTCTGGTCGTCGAGAAATTCACAATATGTCCCGTCCATTTATGATTTTGGAAAATAGAAGGTTCAATGATTGGGTCTAAACGTGTCAATGACTGGTACACTTTAACCCGATCGTGTAAAACGTACAATATGGATCTATCGCAAAGTCGTGAAGTTGCGTGCCCAACGAAATGGCGAATCGTATGGTCTGATCAATTCTGAACATCTTCTTGCACTTTGTGTTACAGTGCAGCAGCAACGCGGTGAGATGCTTCGCCGGAGGACCAAGAAGAAGCAACGAGTCCCAGTGCCCGATGTTGCAGAAGGTGGATAAGCACACGTCGTCGGGAGCGGCGTCGATACCGATGGCGACAAAGTCGACGATAATTCGTAATCACTTGAACAGCACGTGCAGCGTGACAAATTCACCGCATCGTAAAAAGCTGCGATTCCAATTGGCCAAGGAGCGCAAGGCGAGCACGACCCTGGGGATAATAATGAGCGCTTTCATCGTCTGTTGGCTACCGTTTTTCGTCCTGGCTTTGGTCAGGCCGTTCCTAAACGAGTCCAACGCCATTCCAGCCGCGCTTTCGAGTCTCTTTCTATGGTTGGGCTACTGCAACAGCCTACTGAACCCAATAATTTACGCGACCCTCAACAGGGACTTCCGGAAACCGTTTAGGGAGATACTGTACTTCCGTTGCGGCAACCTGAACCACATGATGAGGGAGGAGTTTTACCAGAGCCAGTACGGTGACCCCGTTAATAATCACGTGACCAGAGCTTGCGACTTGGAGAGCGGAGGACGTTTGGAAAGCCACGGCGTCGAGGCGCTCGACGTAGCTTCCAATCCGGCAAACGAAAGCTTTCTATGATCCACGTGGAACGCTTTGTCGATATACGAGCTAAGTGATACCGCGAGAGTTAACAACGAGGATTAGCCGCGTGATTTTTTCTACCGAAAACACGTGGCGAACACCTCTCTCAAGGTCAGACGAATAACCCCGTTCTTTCCAAGACACTTGACGATGGTCCCTTTCGATGGACATGCCAAGGATATTGGGGATTCTGACTAGATACAAAAACGAACAAACAAGACGAAGAAAATGGAGAAGAAGAAGAGGAGTGGAAAAAAATTGTACGGAAATTGTGAAAAATGAAGGTATGCCGAACGGCTGTGATGTGCAGGCGGCTTGTCAATAAGAAGATGGATGACCGGCGCCGATGGCGCCGGAGAAAGATAAAAAAAAAAAGTAAACCCATACATAGACTGGACGGTGTCGATGAGATATGATGAATGAAAAGAGAGAGAGAGAGGGAGGGAGGTGAAAGGGAGAGGACGCGTAAAAATACAAAATTTCACGCGAAAATGAGAGTATAAATCGCGATCGAAAGGTAGTTTACCATACGTGTTCCTTACAAATGTGCCGAGGCCTTGCGATTTCAGGCTCAGAAATTGGCTGCGTGAGATTTCTTTTCTCCCTAATAGTAAATTACAGGTACGTGAATATATAACGTTAAATTGCGAGTACCTACCTTGTGATAAGGGATTGATCGAACAACGTTACCCGGCATTACACGAAAATTACTCGACAGATCGAAGCTGCTTATAACTGACGATAAAGGTAATGGAAAAATAGCAAGAAAATGTGAAAGGTCGCGTTGGTTAGCGGACAATTGTTTTTATCCCACGAGGTTAAACAAGCCGTTTATCAAGTAAATGTTTACTTTGAATTTGACGTCACGTTACAGAGATGTATACAATATTGCAATTGGACATCTGGCATGGACTGGAAGCGCTCGAACCTGTAAGGGTTACAAGAATATACTTGTACATTGAAAAAATAATAATCGTCCACGATGTGAAACTGTATATTATATATCGGCTGGCGAGAAGCGACGCTGAGCAGATATCGAATGTTCGCGTTTGTTAAACACCGGACAGAAATAAAAACAAATCGAAAGATGATTAACAAAAAAAAAAAAAGAAAAGAAAAAGCAAAGAAACAGGAAACTATATCGACCTTCTCTCCTCCGTTGTAAAAATTACGATACGACTCTGAACGCGGATGGAGGGGAAAGAAAAAGAAAATTCCATTTCGAGATTTCTATGGAAAGAAACGCTGTTCGACGTGTCAATAAAGATTATATCCAACGTGCGTGACAAAATCGGCAGGCGGACTAGGACGAAGGGTGAATGCCCGATGTACACCCAACCAAGTAGGGCCAAGTATTTCGATTCTTCGAAAAAAAGGAGGGGGGGGTGGGTGGAGGGAAAGAAAAAAAAAATACCCAATCATCTTGTCAACCGAGCACACACTGGAGCTACTGCGTCTCGTCGTGTCGTACGGCTCGACTGATCAAACATGACGAATTGCGTTCCAACTAAACAAACAGAATCGTTCCTCTTCTATTCACGTCTGCATTGATATTTGCAAGAAATTTGTGATCCATGTTAAGCCTACTTGGCCGATAATTTTCAGTCCCAGTTTTCTTCTTTTTTTTTTTTTTGGTCAACGATGTAGAGTACTGGAAGAAAGATAAAGGAGAGTGATCGGTAATGAAGAGAGAGAGAGAGGAAGTGAGAGATCGTTTTAGTGATTGAAACATTTTTTTAAACCTATTTCCGGTAGCATTTTAAAAGTGAATTTTGAAACAGAGACTTTAGAGTGAATTGAAATGTAGGGTACTAGTCAAAATACTTGTAGTTCTAGTTTTGTGATAAATTTTACGAATTACTTTTTATCGGTATGTCTAATCAATCAAAATATTTCTACGATCGCATAAAAATTCATATACGAATTTGTTAGAAATTGGCCGGATGAGTCGTGAAATTTGGTGAGAAATACTATTATTTGAAAATCGATATACTTACGAGAAGTTGGTACGTTGATTGTTTAAAAGAAAAATAACCATTATTATAATACTGTTACTATCGTTATTACTATTTATTAAGTCTGTGTTACGCTTAAATTATTTAATATTTAAGAAAAATATTGTTTTTTTTTTTCGCAATCCACAACCAAAGAATTAACTCTGGAGTTAAAAATTAACGGTGTTGGTTATATTTATCATGTATGATATAATAATTATAATATATGCATATTATATTGTCGTATAGAAAGAATAACAAGGCTCTGAAACTAAGATTGATTTCAGTTTCGCGAGTAAATCTCTTGACGGATTATCCCTGCACGGTGAAAAACTTTGTTGAGAAACTTTTTTTTTTTTTTTTTGTTTTTCCGTTCACCCCCTCCCTGGTTTACTCAATCTATCGTTTTTACAGAGCTAGGCCATTAGTCCCATCCGTCAGAGTAGATTAGTGCCAAAATAATTGATCCAGCAGCGGTTCGTCAACAATTGAGTAATTGTTCATTCCCGTAGCAATTGTTCACTTTTGACAATTCGCTAACAGTGCGAGTATCGCAAAGAGATCCAGAAACTAGTCAATGACGTGCGAATAGTTATGCATCACGAGACTTGGAGTTGCGGTATATGCAAATTTTACAATTAATTTTCAAGTACCGTGCTTCGTTTGCAAATTCACACGTTTTTCGATCCGCTCAAACACATCCGAAAGAATTAAACCGGTGGTAGAGTTGAACCGGTTCATGTACAGTAATGGAAAGAGAAAAAGGAATCGTGTCGTTTCGACAATAACGAAACGATTCTCGTTATTTATAATCGCAGGAAATTAATATCCGTTGACTTACTCGCGGTTCTTATTACTTGCTTTTTCTTTTTTCTTCGCCATCTCTCGATTTATCTCGTGAAAGTTTTCGCTCCAATCTCGGAACGCGTCTTTAAGATAGCAGCTTTAAGGGACGGATAGACCGTAATCGATCCTGAAATTCGCCAAAGCAACAATCAAGTCCGGGACAATCATTCGATTGGCAAAATTGTCAGATCGGAAATTGGCAGTCGGACTTTATTCCTCACTCTTCGGCGTCTTACACTTGATCTATAAACGGTTTCAGCTGACAGTGCGTGCATAGAGAAGTGACCAAAAAATATATCGTCGAGGGTAACAAATCGCGAAACACATTACCTTATAAACAATCAAATAATAACCCGAATAATTACAGTTGTGGATAGATTGAACGGTGATAATAACAAGGAAGTTATCCCAGATTTGATTTCTTTTGTAACACGTTATAGCAGACTAAAAACTAAGCTACAAGTATTTGTTTTCAACTGCCATTAAACATTTTGAGGGGGTGAAACCACCGTCCAAAGCAAGGCATGTCGAACGGCGATTTGGCAGTTTTTTTTTTTTCTTCTTTCTTGTTTTACTTGAGAAAACTACATTTTTCATTTCTCGTTGTGAGAAAACTTTTTCAGTTGTATTGGTTTAGAAATATTACGTCCCTGTGTGCGAAACTGCCAAATCGTTTCTTGACATGCCTTACTTTGGAGGGTGTTTTTACCCCCTCAAAGTATTTAGTGGCAGGCAAAAAAAAAAAAAAAGACATATCGCTTAGTTTTTAATCTACTGTGACGCGTTAGAAAAGAAATCAAATCTTAGAGATCGACCTGGGAAAACTTCCTTGTAAGTCTTTCGTGTTAAATTTGGGTTGTGTCTGATCTAAACGTGTATTCGTTTAATCGTAATCGTAAATAGAATTACCCCCGAGGTTATTTCCGGCTTAGCGAACCGTCCGATTGGTTGTTAAAACTCGAGAAGACAGTATCGCCTGCATTATTTGCAAATCAATTATTTTTTAACAACCTGTTTCCAATACACCGTTCAACAGTCCTTTCTTCCCTCGCGAGAATCAGACGATCAATAATACAGACGTTGAATTTCTTACCGAATCAACTATTTTCTCATCGGATACCGTGCAACATGTGCTTGGGTCACTGTTTCATCGACTTTAACCCCATTTCGCCCAGTCCGCTTCTCCATTATCTGCAACCTGGTGTTTTTCATTCAGGTGCTTGCACGGTAACTTGCATGAAGTAGGCACGTAGATTCGTAACAAAGATCGAACGATCGATCGAACATCCAGAGTCTCGTTTGGAAGGTGTAAGAGATTCTCTTTGGCGAGACGATTCTCGGATTATCACCCCACCTACCAAAGTTACCTACCATGTTCCCCCTTATATCCTGTTGCTCGCAGCTCATTGCGAGTCAACTCGGCAAATTAGTCCGTCACCAATGTTCCTTTCATCAAGTAGGCACACTGTACAGGCCATTCGGTTCCGCAGGTTGTGAGGTGAGCCAATTGCTACTAGGGATAAATTCCTTTCACGCTTTCACACTCGACTGATGATTAGCTGATCAGTGAGATGCTCTCGTTAAAGGTACACAGCCAAGATTGAGCGTTGTTAATTTCGACTCTCCCGGTCGGATGATCAAGAATGCAAATATTAATCAAGGCTGAAGACTGGTATCTGCATCCATTCGAATAAACAATTTTTCTCATTTTTCAATCTTTGATATCAGTCAAAGTTCCGTCGACCCGTTTGCTATTTTTCGTTGATGATCGATCCGCAATTCATACCGTAATTGTACAGGTGATATTCTTCTGCCGCTTAGATAGGTATCGAATTTATCCCAACTCAGTGTATGGCAATAAACGGATTGGTCGAAAGAGATCAAGTGCGTGGAATTAACAATGCTTTCGAGTACTTCTAGGGTGGTTTTTATTTAGATTGTTGATGAAATTTATCCACTCCACCCCCCCAAAATTAACTTCAACTAATTCAAACACAATTTTCTAACTTTTTTCAGACTTAGACCACAATTTTAAGATAGTCCGCTTTGTGGTCGAAGTTTCTTATGGAAATGAAATGGGAAAAACTTTTTTTTCTCAAAGTATATATTTTATTGTAAGAGTAATAATGTTCCGAAAAATCTGTAACTTCGAGGTCTTAGTAGGTATTAGTACTGCTATCTGAAAAAAAATACACATCATCGTATCAGGCTATCTTCACGAATTGCAAACCCTGGAATTTAAGTTTTTTTTTTTTCTTTTTTGTACTTAGAGGATATTTTTCCCATGTTATTTCCACAAGAAACTTCGATCACAAAGCCGACTATCTTAAAGTTGAGGTAAAAATAAGGACCACCCTAGCGTACGTCATAACTGCAGTGATTTGTTAACGACTGGATGGTCCGTCGTCTGCCACAATTTAATGCGCATGCACGACAATTGCCAGGGTTACCAACCGCCGGGAATATAACTTCAAAAATTGTCACTGTCGTCGCTGGCAGTTGTGCTCTAGATCGACAGGTGTAACATTTTTTGAGGTTACGTTCGCGACGGTTGGTCACCCTGGCAAACAACTGCTTTCGAATTTTAGCGCGTGCGCGTTAAACTTTAGCAGACGACGGGCCATTCGGTCGTTAGAAGTTCATCCTGTATATTTACAGGTATACGCATCACCGAGTGTTATTTCCGTAAAGCCAATCGAACAGTTCTCGATCTCGTAGCTATGACAACGCAATCAAAATACTAGGTACCTGTTAATACTGCGCTACAAGGGAGCTTTGTAGTCTTAGAGTAAATGTCTAGAACGAATCAGTGTCGGATTTCAAGTGATTTATCTTCGGTTTGAGTAGGTACGATTATTTTTACGGCGTCGCAGAGTTTCGCAGAAAATTCGCATCGTCTCCGACAACGCCGTGCATTCTGTGATTTCGAATACTAATCGTGAGCATTTTCAAGCTTTATTCGTTGACTGTAAAATTCGGTGATATTTTTATCAGGAAATTTTTGCAACGCGTGTTGTTTATTTTGCAATACCGAATAACGCGACAATTACCGACTGACGAATGGCTTGTAATATCTAGGTCTACTTTTATTTGTACTAAGGCGTATAACCCTGTGGTATCAAAATTGCATCCTCAAAATTCTATCTGGTCTCGCCTTTGTGATTTGAAAGAAATCCGTGTGTTAGTTAAGTGTTAGGATTTGTCAAAACAGTGTAAATTTCCTGTAAATAAAAAGAAAAAAATTCTATTAAGTATATTACATTAATCACATTATATATAAAGTTAGAATGAAATCGAATCGGTTGAAATAGTTTGAAAACTTCTGTATCGTATTTGTTATACGATATTAGCTATAGTATTATAAATAGGTAATAATCAATTATGCTTAGTAAACTGCTTGTCAATTTAGTCTTTTTCTATAAACGGTATACGTGAGTAAACGCGAGTGAATGATAAATAGGCGAATCAATATATTACACGAGATGTGTAAACTTATGTAGTTAAAATTAGGGCATTTTTCGACCAATAATTGTGTATCCTGTATAAATTATTCTAGAAATAAATAAATGAAATCTTTGCATCATAAGATTGTCCCGATTATGGGATATTATACTTTTATCGATGACGTAGTTGATTCTCTAGAGCTGGCGTACATATATCTATACTATATTAGGGTGTTCTGAAAATGAAAAGTTTTTTTTTGTCTTCAAACTTTCATCAAAATTTTGACAGAATATCTCAAATTAAATATCTTAACCAAACATGAGCTTTTAATATTGACATTTAGAAGTGCTTATTTTATTTCTTCCATTTACCATTTAAATAATGCGCGAAAAAAGAAAATCGGCAAGCTTCTGAATTTTTTTTTTCTTTCAAACAGCTTTACTCATAAACCATCTAAATACACATTCTTGTAGCAAATTTTACGCTCTATTAAAAAATATAGAGATAGAATTTTCCTAACTCTAACTAATTAACAGATATTTAAGACGACTCAATGTTTATAGGCGAATATCTCTTAAATCGATTAAAGTCAGAAAAATTCTATCTCGGTACTTTTTTATACAGTGTAAAATTTTCTATAAGAATCTATATTTAAATAGTTTGCGAGTCAAGCAGTTTACGTAAAAAAAAAAATTCTAAAATTTCCCTAAAGTTTCTTAAATGGAATATGAAAAAAATAAAATAGGAACCTCCAAATATCAATATTAAGAGCTCATATATGTACGAGATATTCTACTTGAGATGTTCTACCGGAATTTTGGTGCCCGTTTGGAAAAAGAAAATTGTTTTTTTTTTTTTCTACATATATATAACACATATATATATAGCGTACACGTATAAAATATATAAATCATTCCTCAAAAGACAATCATTTCGACACTCGTTTTAGTAGTTATTGCATAGTTACATTCCAACAACTTATTAAGCTTGCTGGATACAAGTCGATAGAATTTTAACGCTATTACGATAATAATAGAAACGGTGGTTATAATAACAATAATAATAATAATAATAACAATATTAATAATAATAATAATAATAATAATAACAACAATGATCGACAAAAAAAAAAAAAAAAAAAAAACGGCATCTGAGAGGCATTTTTGCTGTACATAAGTACTATTGCATACGGAGTATATTGTATAATAACAACACCTTGGCCATCCGGTAAGTTATTGTATTCTGCTGACAATGAGGCGCAATTTCTTCTCGTAGAGAGGCTTGCCTGGGTATTATTATCGTTGTGCGTGCATGATTTACAACTTCGCGTCCAACGCTGAGACGACGGTGTTCTCATAGCTGATTATACGATCCTGATGGGGGTTGCGGGTGAGAATCCCTGAGAGATGGAGGAATTTCTACGATGCAAAGTTAGCTGAATCGCGGCTTTTGGCATCGTTGAAACTTCAAAGTCTGAAAATTCGAGCCTAATTTAGAACAATTTACGTTTGTCACCTCGTTCATTACGATTTGTTGAGATTAATTGGGTCAAACTTTTCACATTTGGATTGTACGGAAACAAATTAACGACACCCGAAAATAATACACGTCTCGATTAAACATTGTTTTTCATTATTCTAATTTTTACAATTACCTTAGCTCGCCTTATCGTTCGGATTCCGAGGGTGGTGGTTGAAAAAAAAAAAAAATATTAAAAAATATTAAAAAAAAAAAAAAAAAAAACAACGAAGACAAATTGTAACGGATATTCCACCCTCAGGCAGCGAAAAAGTTGTTGGGATCACTTTAGTATTCATATAGATTTTGGTTACCAATTTTATTTTATTTTTTACTGTATAATAAGCAGAAGTTACTGAACAAAGTTTGAACAGAACTGTTTGTTATTGGCGAATAAACGCTTCGGTTGTATTTGCGTTGTTACAAATTGGATGAATTCTCTTTTATTCTCGTTTAATAATGATAAATTCGGCATGATTTTCATGTCACTTATTACGTATACCTTTTCTCAGATTCTGTTGTAAATTGGCACGAAATTCCGTATTTTATGCATAACCGCAAAATTTTACAAGATCTTTCAAAAGAAAATTTAAGGGAAGAATTAAAGGGATGCAAGTGTCGTTTTTTTTCAATATAATTTTAGAAACACTGAGAGCGCACAAATAACAGTGTTCCAGTTTGGTTTTTTCTGAAACGTTTTGTCGACAATAGTCGAAATATCATTTTGCGAATTCAATGGCTTGCTTTTTACAACCGAAATCAGCTTCTTCTCCGTTCAAATTCCTGCATATATTGCAATATTTTCTCACATATATTCAAAATCGAAACTTTGTTAATCAGGTTCAGTTATAGCTTTTTTAAACAAAGGAACGTCTTCCATGTTTTTTCAAGGATGTCACGCAGCTCAAATACATATTCATTGCAAACGAGCATTCAATCATTATATATATATATACAATACTGTAAATTTATGTTAGTCAATTTGATGAAATAATTGCACCGAACGTTTGGACTATTAAAAAATTTCACGTCATGTGAATAATTTTTTTTTTTTTCTTTTAATTTATGACACGGCCTTTGATAATCCCAATCTCTGTTTACCTGTATAATGTATACTTGATCAACTCGTGAGGAGGAGCTCATAAATTCAATTTTTATTCAAGTTTGTAGAATAGTCTCCGAAAAAAACGTTGAGAAATACATCAACAGATTTCTTTACAACCCATGTTATACGATTTGACCTTTCTTTCGAAAAGTACTGTAAGTAAAAGAAATGTACAACGAGCATAAATACCCGTTCGTTCATAATTTCTCTCTATGGATTTTAGGTAGTTTTGAGCATCGTAATTAACAAAAATCCGTGTTAGCTTGCAACGTGATTCTAGGTCTTATACGTAGCAAATGCCACCTATTACCTATCCTAGCCAAAAGGTAAGAGATCTTTTTTTATTCAAGTTATGAAGCGAGAGAAAAATCGTTCCCTACAGTTTTGAACCGAATTAAAACGCTGCGTTGTGTAATTGTTATGGGAAAATTTTATGGGAATATGCAAAGGAAAGTTTGACTTTTTATTTCTTTCTTTTTTTTTTTTGCCTCTTTTTCTTTACAATGATCGATGCTAGTAAAAATAACCAAAAAAAAAAAAAACAATTTCAAGTCGGTTTAGTTGGTACCACAATTATTGACCCGCGGTGGTACAATTATTACTCGAATGGAAATAATTGTTTATCTGTAACTGACAGTGAGAGAGGCTATCTTACTTCGGAAGATGAAATTCAATGTTAATTAATTAATTATCCTATAAAAATTGTATTTAAGGACTATTTATTTTCATAGAAGCTATTAGATATTAACGATTACTGTACATAGTATAATAATAATAATAATAATAATAATAGTAAGGTCAGACATGAACAATATCTTGACTCGAGTTGCAATCGAATATAAGCCATGTATAAAAGTGGCTTTTACAGGTGAGATCGTCAAAAATGCCCTAGCTTGCAAATAAGAAATACGTATCTCTGTATATCAGTATGATGAAAATAAAAATGGACATCGAACGTCTAGCCAGTTCTAAATTTATCTACCGTTCACTACTCGGCATTCCTTCAAATCCTTGAATATCCTGTGATCGGTAAAGAAACCAACTAGCATTAATAAATGCTTTTAAATTCCTGCCAACATTTTTTTTTTTTTTTTACATTGTTATGTAAACCTGGTGGTGATATTTTCGTCTTGCTTTTAGCAGAATATTGTAAACGAAGTTCTTCACGGTCGTTGTGTTGAAAAAAAAAAAAAAAGAAAAGTAATTGAAACATTGGGAAGTATATCCTTCCCGATGATAGATATTGATTTACACGCTGGTAGTTGACTGAAAATTTTTGCTACCGATTTTATCACGTTGTCAGGATTATATTTACACCGAATAAATCTTTCGGCAGAATCATTAATCGGTGTTTGGGTACCGGCCAATAAGTGCCACATTTTTTTTTATTTATTTTTTGTTTTCTTCACGAGCCGACCAGAGATAACACTTAGTACGAAATTGTGATGAATTATTCGAGCGTTCTCGGGTAAGTGCATTTCATATTTTTACTTCGCTACGAGACTCGTCAAGATCCAAGACCGACGCGGCAAAATTTCGACACATGATCCTAAAAAGCCCTGCACAGAGTTTTTGGACTAGATTCAATCGAATTGCAATTTTTGAAATCTGATTTTAACAGTAAAAACCCTAGAATACCGTCTTGTTATAAATGTTGGCTCAGCACAATAGCGTGTGACTCAAAGGGTTAAGTCGAATGACGCGGCTAACTTGGCCAGCAGCGACGATTATTTAAATAGATCGTCGACCAGAGTTGAAAAATTATCATCGACAGCGAATTCTGCACGAGTAGAATAACCGGAGGTAGAAATTAACGGCGGTGGCAGTGGATCCATTTTTCTGAACTTTTGACATGTTGTACGTTATATACGACAAAGGATACGTGACTGGCTGTAAGGAATTTACGAGACCCAGAGGCATGTAATTCAGACATTAATTGTAGCGCAGTGACACAGCCCCGAAATTTCCTCGTTAAGCATTTAGTACGATAATAAATTGTATACGTATATTATAATTTCAAGTTTATCATTTGCGAAGAAAAGAAGAATGAGAAAGTCTAGCCTCGTTTGTTCCCACCTCAAGGCCCATGACAGACACTCTGATAAATCTTTTCCTGCAAGAATTTAAATCAACTTGTTTGCACGATTTCACCGACAATGCGTTGGGTCGGTAATACTTGAAGGATACTTTGTAACGTGCGTGCATTGACGATATTTATTACAGTTTTATCGCAAAATCGAGGATAATAATGGTGATACCATTAGCTTGTTGAGTGATTGAAATTTCTTCGTACCAAAATCTTTTCAGAACTTCACCAACTTCCGATGGCAGACTTTGATCGATCCCTGTGTTTGATGGACGTGAAAATTCAGTCTTCCAATAGTTCATAAATAATCTGATAGAATTATGTCACCGTGATACGAATCTCATATTTTTTTTCATTAAAATATACTTTCACAATTTGCGTGGCGATGTGAAATTAATATTGGACGGTTTCAATTGTGAGTTCAGTTTTCATGCTTAGAAACCATTTTGTGAAATATCACGATGAGAATAAAATATAAATAAATGGTTCAATCTTTGCAGCTTAAGAGCAGCTGCAATTGTCAGTCAGAATAACGAAAATTTACCGACCTTGTGAACTTATTTAAACATCGTATAATTTTTTGCAAACACATTGATTATGACGGCGGTGAATTGCCGTCGGTTTGAAATCCCGATTGCTATTTTATACGGTACGAAGAGCAATTTTCACTGTTGGTTTATACAATTCGACATCCCTCCGGTGTTTTATTGATAATGACAAAGACAATATCTGCTATGTGCGTGTGTTGTATAGGACATGCGTAACCCGACAAGCATTTCACAATCCGATTATTCACGCTCAGGCTAATGTGAATCGATTCGCTTGGATTTACGTTACTTTCACGGAAGGTTTAACGGTCGGCGTAGGAGTAATTTCATTTCGGTTCTCCCTTGATACACTTGAACTTTGATCAAATAACGCATGAAAAAGTTAATCCCTGATACGCGGAAAAACGAGTTAGAGTAATTAAATTGACGAAATACTCTGAACGACCATTTTCAGCTAACAAAAATCGTTACCGTTTTATCTGTCAATATTATAAATAACAAATAAATAGTGACAATTCCATAGAACGGAAGACTGTTATTCCCTAATTTTCGCCTAGAATAATTCAAACAGTCTATTAGAAAATATCCTCTCATTAATTGGAACACATAAATTATAAAATATGATTTACAATCCGAATCAATAAGTGTACCCAGTCTAATTGTGAGAACGAATTGGGCAATGGTAAAAAAAGTGAATTTAATTTTCTCGCTTTAACCAAGTAACGAATACTTTCAAATGAATTTCTTTCCTCGCAATTTCCGTCAGTCTGAGACGCGCGATGTATACAAGTAATGTATAGATCCGCTTTCCAGGATAGGCACCTGCTTCTTCTTTATGCATATTTGATCCGTCTGCACATTTCCGAATAATAATGGTCGGTTCTTGGCAAGAACGAAGCGTCGATAAAATATACAATACCTGTGGAATCGTAAATCATTCGTAGAGCTAGACGCCACCCTAACGTAACCATTCTTCAGCTCAGAGTTTGGAATCGATGGATGGAGTGTGCGGAAAAAATGGAAAAAGGAAACCGAGCGGATTTGTAACGCGTGTTGACGATTACCGCTGTTCATTGACTTTGGTGACGCAAGAAGAGTATTGGTTTCGGTCAAAAATCACTTTCTTCGAATTTCAACGAATCTTTACGTCTTCAAACCTCTAGAATCCGAAGAATAAGTTTTTAGAAAAATTTCGGCTTGGATGTTTGACTGTCGGTCTATACGACGAACTCTCCGTGCTCGCAACAAAGAAATGACGGATTGACTTTTTTTTTCTTTGGAAAAAACAAGTTTTATCGGGACTTAAACGTATCACATACCTGATTTATTTGACAGGAGGAAGCAAGTTTCATTCGATAAGATTCAAATTCATTCGAATAGGTAAAGTTTTATTCGGGCGAATAAGTTTTATAATAAATTTGTAATAAATTCAAGACTTTTCCTGGATGAGAAGCAGGAAAAAGTCTTGAATTTTCTGGAGTGAGTCAATTCATAACTAATCTGGAACTATGGTTAGATAAATCTGGTTGTAATTAAAGTTTTGAGAAATTCAGGTGAATGAACTTAATCTAATAATATTTTCTGTGAGGGGTGATTATCGGTTTCACTTCCATAGTTCGTATTTCACGTTTGAATATGGCACGCGAATACTGCAGAAATTATCGCAAATGATTTTGCGATAAATCTGCGAATGGCGCAAAATGAGAATGAATTAAAAAGCAGTGTTTTTTGAGAACATTTGAAATATGCCGTGTTTTCTTATACGAAATATCTTCATTCGGAGGGGATAAGAATATCACGCGTGAATGTAGCACATCCATGGACTTACGATAAGATGCAATCCTTCTCATATCCATAAATCCCAGCCTGTCATCTTATCTGATCACACGTGTGTGTGCTTTGTCAACTTGAGTTTCCCAAGTAAGACTTTCTCGGAGAGGTTAGCTAAGAAATAAACAAAAACTTTCTCGTACTAGATTGGCACTCTCAGCAGCTCAAGAGATTTGCACTTCAGGAGAAGAGGAATCGAACTTGACTTCCTGAAATATTCGCGCCAACTGAACCATTATTTTCATGCAGACACACTTGGCGTGAAAACAATGTACACGTATCGTTTCCTAAATTGGATATACATACGTTCACTAAAAACACGTAAGTTTGGATGTGTTGGTTCTGAAATGTGTGAGAAGTAGTAATGAAGTATGTTTCTCAGCTTTCTCAAGGAAAGATGTGTGATTGGTCAACCGAAGATTGATACGTACTAAATAATAAAAAGCTAAACGACACAAGAAAGTATTTGGGAAAGCTCAGAAATCGTTGTTGTTATACTTACCATTGTACTTATCATCAAATCCTGTAGATGATATTTTACTTTTGCATCACTGACTTTGAAACAATATATAGTATTAATTGATGAGTATCAGATGAAAATAGTAGAGTATTTCTATGATACGACCGAGAATTTAGATTTTGGGTACAAAGAAGATGCAAGGCATCGAAACAATCATAATTTTTTCTTAAAATAACAAGCGCAATCAGGTGTCACTAGCAGGTCCCTGTTCCATCAAATTCGGATTCATGGGAGTCTCAATTCATTACAATCTGTTTCTCGAAACAATAATAAGAAAATCGTACGACTCCCGTCTCTCAAAAATTGGGAATAATTAATTGATTGCTTATACTGTTCATGCTCTACGTTTGAATGCATGCCTCCATGCTTGGATTAAGCATGCAAACACTTGATTATATGCTACTTCTCGACGACTTCTCGAATTGGAAAGCATGCAGCGTAAAAGGGCTCTTAGTATAGGTGGAATATCTAAGGCAAGATTGTCTCCATTCGAAAACGAGGAAGAATTTTTCTAGTCAAACTGTTTAGATGTAAGTGTATAATGTGTAAGCAAGTTGTAATACGATATCAGAGCTAATGAAAAACAAAATTCAGTAAAATACTTAAACATTTCATAACAGAGCTGGCTATTATGTTGTGGCAAAGGAGTACAATACTAATTACTCTAAGCGGCATTTGGAAAGTAGAACATAAGATAGTAATTAATATAGTTTGTAAGTATGTATTGATTTCTGCTCAACGCACGGGTGCAATATGTAACAACATTGTATTGTACATTGTACTTGAGTATCCTACAGCAAAATAAATGATGACATGGATTTCTATGTGTTTTCTGCTTTTTTCCTATGCCGTCAGCCTCACGATTTTTCAGGTCTTTTCTGCGTTCAGAGTTCAGCTGAACTCGGTAGGATCATGGAAATCGCTTCTGAGTCGGGGAATTTTTTATTCCGATGCATGCATGCTTGCTTATAAGTGTACGTGATCAATTGCTTGTATACTACTTCGGCTTGTGACTAAGCAAATCGGATGAATTTCAGCGGAGAATTACTCTTGGTATCAGGAGCGCAGGAGAACCGAGGAGCTCTTCTAAAAACAGGGACGCATTGATTAATTGATTGACTGCGTGTGATGTCGACGCTGTGTGACTAAAGGCATGCATGCTCCGAGTATAAGGACCGCAGAAAAACCGAGGAGCTCTTCTAAACACAGCGATACGTTGATTGATTGCATGTGATATCGACGCTGTGTGACTGAAGGCATGCCTGCTTGATTGGGGGGGCATGTGATCGCTGATTTTCCCGCCATTTTCTCTTGGACCTAAGCAAATCGGAGAAATTTCAGCGAAAATGACTCCTGGTATCAGGAGCACAGGAGACCCGAGGAGCTCTTCTAAAAACAGGGACACATTGATTGATTGACTGACTGCATGTGATGTCGACGCTGTGTGACTAAAGGCATGCATGCTCCGAGTATCAGGAGCGCAGAAAAACCAAGGAGCTCTTCTTAACACAGGGACACGTTGATTGATTGCATGTGACATCCACGCTGTGTGACTGAAGGCATGCCTGCTTGATTGAGAGGGCATGAGATCGCTAATTTTCGTGCCACTTCTTATTGGAACTAAGCAAATCGGAGAAATTTCAGCGAAAATGACTCCTGGTATCAGGAGCACAGGAGACCCGAGGAGCTCTTCTAAAAACAGGGACACATTGATTGATTGATTGACTGCATGTGATGTCGACGCTGTGTGACTGAAGGCATGCCTGCTTGATTGAGAGGGCATGAGATCGCTAATTTTCGTGCCACTTCTTATTGGAACTAAGCGAATCGGAGAAATTTCAGCGAAAATGACTCCTGGTATCAGGAGCACAGGAGACCCGAGGAGCTCTTCTAAAAACAGGGACACATTGATTGATTGATTGACTGCATGTGATGTCGACGCTGTGTGACTGAAGGCATGCCTGCTTGATTGAGAGGGTATGTGATAGCTGATTTTCCCGCCATTTTCTCTTAGACCTAAGCGAATCGGAGAAATTTCAGCGAAAATGACTCCTGGTATCAGGAGCACAGGAGACCCGAGGAGCTCTTCTAAAAACAGGGACACATTGATTGATTGACTGACTGCATGTGATGTCGACGCTGTGTGACTAAAGGCATGCATGCTTCGAGTATCAGGAGCGCAGAAAAACCAAGGAGCTCTTCTTAACACAGGGACACGTTGATTGATTGCATGTGACATCGACGCTGTGTGACTGAAGGCATGCCTGCTTGATTGAGAGGGCATGAGATCGCTAATTTTCGTGCCACTTCTTATTGGAACTAAGCAAATCGGAGAAATTTCAGCGAAAATGACTCCTGGTATCAGGAGCACAGGAGACCCGAGGAGCTCTTCTAAAAACAGGGACACATTGATTGATTGATTGACTGCATGTGATGTCGACGCTGTGTGACTGAAGGCATGCCTGCTTGATTGAGAGGGCATATGATCGCTGATTTTCCCGCCATTTTCTCTTAGACCTAAGCGAATCGGAGAAATTTCAGCGAAAATGACTCCCGGTATCAGGAGCACAGGAGACCCGAGGAGCTCTTCTAAAAACAGGGACACATTGATTGATTGACTGACTGCATGTGATGTCGACGCTGTGTGACTAAAGGCATGCATGCTTCGAGTATCAGGAGCGCAGAAAAACCAAGGAGCTCTTCTTAACACAGGGACACGTTGATTGATTGCATGTGACATCGACGCTGTGTGACTGAAGGCATGCCTGCTTGATTGAGAGGGCATGTGATAGCTGATTTTCCCGCCATTTTCTCTTAGACCTAAGCGATTCGGAGAAATTTCAGCGAAAATGACTCCTGGTATCAGGAGCACAGGAGACCCGAGGAGCTCTTCTAAAAACAGGGACACATTGATTGATTGACTGACTGCATGTGATGTCGACGCTGTGTGACTAAAGGCATGCATGCTCCGAGTATCAGGAGCGCAGAAAAACCAAGGAGCTCTTCTTAACACAGGGACACATTGATTGATTGCATGTGATATCGACGCTGTGTGACTGAAGGCATGCCTGCTTGATTGAGAGGGCATGAGATCGCTAATTTTCGTGCCACTTCTTATTGGAACTAAGCGAATCGGAGAAATTTCAGCGAAAATGACTCCTGGTATCAGGAGCACAGGAGACCCGAGGAGCTCTTCTAAAAACAGGGACACATTGATTGATTGATTGACTGCATGTGATGTCGACGCTGTGTGACTGAAGGCATGCCTGCTTGATTGAGAGGGCATGTGATAGCTGATTTTCCCGCCATTTTCTCTTAGACCTAAGCGAATCGGAGAAATTTCAGCGAAAATGACTCCTGGTATCAGGAGCACAGGAGACCCGAGGAGCTCTTCTAAAAACAGGGACACATTGATTGATTGACTGACTGCATGTGATGTCGACGCTGTGTGACTAAAGGCATGCATGCTTCGAGTATCAGGAGCGCAGAAAAACCAAGGAGCTCTTCTTAACACAGGGACACGTTGATTGATTGCATGTGACATCGACGCTGTGTGACTGAAGGCATGCCTGCTTGATTGAGAGGGCATGAGATCGCTAATTTTCGTGCCACTTCTTATTGGAACTAAGCAAATCGGAGAAATTTCAGCGAAAATGACTCCTGGTATCAGGAGCACAGGAGACCCGAGGAGCTCTTCTAAAAACAGGGACACATTGATTGATTGATTGACTGCATGTGATGTCGACGCTGTGTGACTGAAGGCATGCCTGCTTGATTGAGAGGGCATATGATCGCTGATTTTCCCGCCATTTTCTCTTAGACCTAAGCGAATCGGAGAAATTTCAGCGAAAATGACTCCCGGTATCAGGAGCACAGGAGACCCGAGGAGCTCTTCTAAAAACAGGGACACATTGATTGATTGACTGACTGCATGTGTTGTCGACGCTGTGTGACTAAAGGCATGCATGCTTCGAGTATCAGGAGCGCAGAAAAACCAAGGAGCTCTTCTTAACACAGGGACACGTTGATTGATTGCATGTGACATCGACGCTGTGTGACTGAAGGCATGCCTGCTTGATTGAGAGGGCATGTGATAGCTGATTTTCCCGCCATTTTCTCTTAGACCTAAGCGATTCGGAGAAATTTCAGCGAAAATGACTCCTGGTATCAGGAGCACAGGAGACCCGAGGAGCTCTTCTAAAAACAGGGACACATTGATTGATTGACTGACTGCATGTGATGTCGACGCTGTGTGACTAAAGGCATGCATGCTCCGAGTATCAGGAGCGCAGAAAAACCAAGGAGCTCTTCTTAACACAGGGACACATTGATTGATTGCATGTGATATCGACGCTGTGTGACTGAAGGCATGCCTGCTTGATTGAGAGGGCATGAGATCGCTAATTTTCGTGCCACTTCTTATTGGAACTAAGCGAATCGGAGAAATTTCAGCGAAAATGACTCCTGGTATCAGGAGCACAGGAGACCCGAGGAGCTCTTCTAAAAACAGGGACACATTGATTGATTGACTGACTGCATGTGATGTCGACGCTGTGTGACTAAAGGCATGCATGCTTCGAGTATCAGGAGCGCAGAAAAACCAAGGAGCTCTTCTTAACACAGGGACACGTTGATTGATTGCATGTGACATCGACGCTGTGTGACTGAAGGCATGCCTGCTTGATTGAGAGGGCATGAGATCGCTAATTTTCGTGCCACTTCTTATTGGAACTAAGCAAATCGGAGAAATTTCAGCGAAAATGACTCCTGGTATCAGGAGCACAGGAGACCCGAGGAGCTCTTCTAAAAACAGGGACACATTGATTGATTGATTGACTGCATGTGATGTCGACGCTGTGTGACTGAAGGCATGCCTGCTTGATTGAGAGGGCATATGATCGCTGATTTTCCCGCCATTTTCTCTTAGACCTAAGCGAATCGGAGAAATTTCAGCGAAAATGACTCCCGGTATCAGGAGCACAGGAGACCCGAGGAGCTCTTCTAAAATCAGGGACACATTGATTGATTGATTGACTGCATGTGATGTCGACGCTGTGTGACTGAAGGCATGCATGCTCCGAGTATCAGGAGCGCAGAAAAACCAAGGAGCTCTTCTAAACACAGGGACACATTGATTGATTGATTGACTGCATGTGATGTCGACGCTGTGTGACTGAAGGCATGCCTGCTTGATTGAGAGGGCATGTGATAGCTGATTTTCCCGCCATTTTCTCTTAGACCTAAGCGAATCGGAGAAATTTCAGCGAAAATGACTCCTGGTATCAGGAGCACAGGAGACCCGAGGAGCTCTTCTAAAAACAGGGACACATTGATTGATTGATTGACTGCATGTGATGTCGACGCTGTGTGACTAAAGGCATGCATGCTCCGAGTATCAGGAGCGCAGAAAAACCAAGGAGCTCTTCTTAACACAGGGACACGTTGATTGATTGCATGTGACATCCACGCTGTGTGACTGAAGGCATGCCTGCTTGATTGAGAGGGCATGAGATCGCTAATTTTCGTGCCACTTCTTATTGGAACTAAGCAAATCGGAGAAATTTCAGCGAAAATGACTCCTGGTATCAGGAGCACAGGAGACCCGAGGAGCTCTTCTAAAAACAGGGACACATTGATTGATTGATTGACTGCATGTGATGTCGACGCTGTGTGACTAAAGGCATGCATGCTCCGAGTATCAGGAGCGCAGAAAAACCAAGGAGCTCTTCTTAACACAGGGACACGTTGATTGATTGCATGTGACATCCACGCTGTGTGACTGAAGGCATGCCTGCTTGATTGAGAGGGCATGAGATCGCTAACTTTCGTGCCACTTCTTATTGGAACTAAGCAAATCGGAGAAATTTCAGCGAAAATGACTCCTGGTATCAGGAGCACAGGAGACCCGAGGAGCTCTTCTAAAAACAGGGACACATTGATTGATTGATTGACTGCATGTGATGTCGACGCTGTGTGACTGAAGGCATGCATGCTCCGAGTATCAGGAGCGCAGAAAACCCAAGGAGCTCTTCTAAACACAGGGACACATTGATTGATTGATTGACTGCATGTGATGTCGACGCTGTGTGACTGAAGGCATGCCTGCTTGATTAAAAGGGCATGTGATAGCTGATTTTCCCGCCATTTTCTCTTAGACCTAAGCGAATCGGAGAAATTTCAGCAAAAATGACTCCTGGTATCAGGAGCACAGGAGACCCGAGGAGCTCTTCTAAAATCAGGGACACATTGATTGATTGATTGACTGCATGTGATGTCGACGCTGTGTGACTGAAGGCATGCCTGCTTGCTTGAAAGGGCTCGTGAGCGCTTGCTGAGCGAACCACGGATCAAGAGTAACGGTTGAAAAGAAGAAAACATGCACCCGAATTATTGAAGAGGAGAGGAAAATCAATTACAACAGATAGGTTTCAAGTTTCAGTTTCAGTTTATTCAATATGTTTCTATCGTAGTACAATTGTTTTTGTGTCAGTGTATAGTACTTTAAGAAGTTGCGAAATTGTAGTATTATGGTCCAAGTCAAGAAGAAATGGAAAAGAGTGATCGTCCATTACATAAGAAATTTAACAATTTTATGCTAAAGAAGAAGTGCAATACACACAGCCTCAGGCAGAATATGAAATATGTTATACGAGATATTTATCATTGTAGTTCATAAGAAGAGATTAAGCTCTGGTCTGCGTGCAGGTGTACTGAAAGGCCATCTGTAGGATATGATATGTATAATAGTATACCGTTACTATCTGATGTAATCTGTTATAAAACAAATCAATCTAGAATGAATTGATTTCTCTGTATTATCTTTGTTTTTGCTGAGGTGTTTGTCCCACGATTTCTAAAATCCGTTGTTTGCTATGCGCTGAATTTAATTGTTCCAATAAGGGTCATGTGAATCGATATTAAGGTGAATAGCGTTTTTTTACAAGATGAAAGAAAAAGCAAGGCTTGCCCCTTTGGATTACTGGTGAAAGTTCTAATGATTTTGAATAATGCTTAGATGCACTATTGCGACCTTACTTGCCGAGAGAAATCGTTTGCGCGCAATGGATGAAAATCACAGCCAAAGAACTGAAGATTTCCCTCGTAATTTCTCTGCTGTCGGTCCTAAGCGTTTCTTGACGTCTTTAAGTCTCATAAACATTCAAAAGTCATTCACTGCTGGAGACCGCAGCATTTATCCAGAAAAATGATAATTGATGACTTGACTCAAACTTATCTATGTTTGAAATTGACCCAAGGTCAACGTACTTATTTTCATTTCTACTATTCAGCTCAATGAAATATTCCAGTTATTTCTAAATTTAATCATCGTACATATTCTTAGTATACGTGCATCTTGTAATACGATAGTATTACAATGTTTATAGCATAAATCTTACATCAAATTCTATCAATAGCATCACATGGTAAGGTGTAACCGTTCATTGTATTTACATCATGTAACGATTCGGAAGAACAATCTTACAAATGGAATTACAGTATCTACGGGATAAAGCTTATAACAAACACTATCAATATCATCACCTAATACGGGATGCAATCATTTATTGAATTCACATCTTTCAACGAAACAGAAATACAACTTTTTTATGACCAAGTCAATAACAAATAAAATCAATATCATCTCATAAATATATCATTAATCTTAAATCAAAAAAATATGTCTCATAAACTTATCATTTCTTCAAAAATAGAAACTCATAGCAGGGTGAAAAATTTCCACTTCCGTCAATCTATCAAAATTACTGATCACAGCTCCACTTGCATGGAACTTGCGCAATGAACTTTGGCGTAAAAAGAAATAATCCTCAACTTTACAGATCAATTTTCAATCAGTGAGATACTTATATTCACCATGTTAATCATTCAGATTGACATATAAACACAAAGCAATGTTCATAATTGTTAGTCTTCCGTTTCAGAATATTTTAAGTTCATTTTTATATCCACTATTATAAGCCTTCTGTCTTCTAATGTCGCAGCAATTCCTTTCAGTTCGACTTTCCTTTTGCGATTAATGTGTGTATGTGTGTGTGGCCGAAGAGCTCTAAATCATCTGCAAGCATGCAATACGTCGGCCATCATCGTTAGAATTTAATGGAAATTCCATGAACTCTGTGTGAGTTCCGGGCAACAGACGTATTGCTGGCTAGAGGAATGCGATTATCCTATACCAGCGAACGGTCCGGCATTATATGCAGTGTGTATGTTCGGTTCCTATATCTTACGGAAGTTTGATCGAGGTATCCAGGAAACTTATTTCTGAAAAGTAGAAAATACATATGACTTTAATCTCGTGGTCGACTACTCAACCCTTGGACTGTTTCAGTGCCAGACATGTCGACAGAAAGAAGTCGTGCCACTTTTGTGTCATGACACATATGTGGGAATTTTAAAGAAACAAATGTTTTTACTACATCGATTTGACTCTAATTTGGTAAATGATCGTTTTTAAGCTCGCTAAATTATAGAATAAATCTATGAAATGTTTTTTTCAACACAAAAGTGGCACGAAAGTCACATTTTTGTCTGACTGATAAGGGGTTGATGACGGAATCAAAATATCAATATGAGTACGTATATTAATTCACACGATTGTTCCCGTAGACCAATGAGCATTTGTGCGTAGAAATACCTGCTCATTACGTGGCGTCATTAGTTTAGCTGTGACACTCCATAACTTCCGGCGCTCGGACTCCGTGGGGCGAAGCTTTTCTAGGAATCGGGAAGCTAGGACTGGTTTCCAAATGCGCCAATCAGGCAATCGCTCGTTATGCTGCGCTGATTTAGTATGAAGGCTGATGTAATCCTGTGCTGATGCAATATGGATTCACACGTATATAATATACACCAAGGCGTGTGACGAGATGGCGCGGTCTGAGGTAGAAGTTAGCGCACCAGAAGTTATGGAGAGAATCCATCGTACTAACTTTTGATTAAATTAGTCCGCAAATGAATAGAGTCAGCGAAGTAGCGATCTGATCAGTCTGCCAGCAGTCTGTGCGCAGATCTTTCTGAGGTCAGTCATAGTAGGTAGATAGGTACATTAGATTCTTCGATGTAGGATGTTGAGTAGATTACCATCAGACCTTCGCAGTAATTACCTATAGCTGACATACCGTCTGGGAAGAACCAGTTTTAATTGGAGAGATGGGGAATTTGTAGTCTCTGGTTTTTTTGCTGGAACGTGAATGAAGGGTTTTTAAAGTAGAAAAGACAGACTGATCAGACATCCGTATAATGTATTTCGAATACGACGTTGGAATCAAGTATTCAAGGGTTAAACCCAGGATTACGTGTAACCTGATGAAGCATGAATCGCCATCCATTCAAATGTTTGTTAAATATTCACGAGGCGTTTCCCAGAACATGCATAACGTGTTTCTGACTGACCTCCTCATGGCGCCCCACCATTATATATCCGTTTTAAATAACGCGAACAGAAAAACGCGAATTTGTACCAACAATGAGTGTAACGAGTGACGTCTGAAATCCCCTTTCCGAGTTACCCGAAAATACGTTCGGCAATTCCTTTACTGATCTTTCTCAATTTCTTTCCAATTAGCGATACTTGATTGATTACACCTTGTTAGGAAAACCATTGATAGTCGATACAGGTGGCGTTGAGAAGTTATTGCTTTGAAGATAATTACTCATTTATCAGTCGAGATGACTGTCATCTTTTCACAAAATCCAATAAGGCCTGGAGTGTAATGCGACTTTCGTAATTGCAGATCATATTTGGACAGTTAATCGATTCGATAAGGTAAATCTTCTGTTGCACGGTATAATAATGATTGTGAAACGTTTCGTCCCGTAACGAGCTCACAAGTTATAAAAGACTTCCTTGTGAAATGTACCACGACTTTATAATTTTAATAAATTTCTATCATGCGCCCCATTTCTCCCTTCCTTTACATATACGCTAATTGTATTTTATTCGTGGACAGAATTTGTTTCAGAGTCCGTAATTTTTTTTTTTTTTTTTTTTTTAACAACAATCTTCCGACCCTAGGTAAAATAAGTAGGTAGACAACAACGATGGAGAAGTATGAGAAATCAGTTACCTCTCTGATTTTCCCGAAGTATTTCACTTGGCAAGTTCCTCTTTCATTCTACTTTGTGTCATGACGTGGCTGCCCAAATTCAATACTTGACGAACGCGTAGAATTTTCTTCGTCTTGGATAAAAAAAAAAAAAATGATAAAAATTAGTTTCGTTTCCTTGCTAAGCATATAGGTGTGTATATATATATATATACACATGATAGACGGAGGATCTTCGCAGAAGCACGGACGAAAGTATAAAACAGCCCGGGGAGTGTGAATGACTTCCCAGGATTGAATTTAGTGAATTATAAAAACGAGCCGCGTGGCTAGCAATCTCGGAAGTGAAAGCCACGCGAGTTGAGGTTACATAGAAGGTATGGGGGTGACGGAAAAAGTAGAGGGACGGAAAATAGAAGCTTACTCAGGGAGAAATGAATGAAGAAAAAAAATCGATTCAATTCCTTCCTGTGAGAAATGAAAGTGGTAAAGTCATCCGCCGTTGATTACTGTCCAATTTATTTTACGTGCCTGTAAAGTCGAAGTTGAAGTAATCAACAATTCTGTCACTGAGTATTTTTTCAGTTTCCAGTCAACGTTTTTAAATGTTTTTAAACACCTGATGAAAAGTACGAACTAGAGAACAAAACAACATAAATCATGCCTTGAGCGGACAAGTTAGATTAATAATGGAACCAATCAATCCCTGGAAATGGTCAGAGGTATATGAGTGTCGAGAGAAAGGAAGTGGTTGAATGAAAGGAGAAGAAGTGGAGAGGCTTAACGGCCCTTTTTGATTAGCCTCGACCCGGTTGACAAGCTTTTTACGTGGGCGAAGCTTCCATATCATGCTTCTCATAGCGTTCATTTACGTTTTTCCAGTTTGTTAATTTTTTCCTTCCCCGTTTGCCTGCTTTCTTTGTCGACTTATCTTTTCACTCTATTCATGCCAACGCGAATATTACAGATTCGTGTGTCGATACAACTTCGTTATTTGTTTTCCGACGTGTCTTTCACCTCGTCAAGTGACGTAGTCATGGAAATTTTTTCGTCATTTTAAACTCACTCTTAGCTGAAGGGACAGAGAAGTTTGACAACTCGCATCGTGCGTCGTTCTTAGCTAATAGTTTGACTTTCCTTAACCTCCAAGATGGCGGTGCTGTCGATTGGACAACGTGACGTGGAATGATGATATACCTCGGATTGCGAAGATGGGCTGAAACAAAGGATAATATTGTCAAACAACTAACTCATCAAATTTAGAAGTTATCTCAAGGACGGAAAACGCGAGGCAAAAAGCTACGTGATTAATTAAACCTTTGCGCGTTTTCCCCGGTTCCAAATTTCAAACGGTCATCGCCTCATTGGATTCTCCTCAACAAAATTTACTTATTTTTAAGCTTACCGAATTTCATCGCAAATGAATAAGCACCTAAACACATCAACGAAAAAGTTTCCAGTTGTTTGTATGAAAGTTGCCAAAATTAATTGCAAAAACAAATAATATTGGATTAAAAAATCGAGCGCATAGAACAGAATTGAAACCCAATTAAAAAAGGCACCTCTGCGCAAAATTGTACCATTTTATTGTCCCTCAGCAGGATATTTCCAGTGTTTGCGTCAAACTGGTTTTAAGCTTTTGCAGTACAGTGTACACCTAATGTCATTGCTTGGTATACAATTTGCTGGCATTGAATTTCTTACCGGAATATCGTCAAGACCGTACGATATCCTTTGTAAAATATGGAACGGAGTAAAGACGCATATCATAAGCACCGTGTTACGAAGACTCTGTGATTGTATGCTGAAATGATATTCGACGTTGTTGTAAAATTCCGGGAATAGCCTACTTTCCTTTCAAACGTTCGCGTCATGGTACGATGGATAAAAAATGTACCATCAACCGTTCCCTTTCTTATACGAATGTATCCGATAGGCCGCCCATCGCTGTCACGTGTCAATTCAAGGCTCCCTGTTCGGCGGCCATCTTACTTTCACTCCAAGGGCTAACGGACGGGGTTGATTGATGCCAAGAGTCCTATAACGTCGCTTTGACAAACGAGGACCGCGCGGAAATGCCCGTGCCGAAGAGAGAAAATCCACGTGGTGAAACCGATATAATTCTTATATATAAGTTATAGAGGTATAAAGGAAGCTATCGGTAATGTCCGATTCAATGAATTCAAGACATTCGGTAAGCACGAAAAATTGCACAGAGTTTGATAATCCGGAAAACCTTGTTCAAGGTATCGGAAATAATGTGTTATTCAGGTTGATTGAGAAAAAAACCGATAATACATATTGTTAAACCTTACTTGCCAAACTCCTGTAAAATCACCTACTTGCCGGACTGGCAAAAATTGTTATAAAAAATAAACTGTTGAACATTTTTAGTTGAAATTTTTTTTAGAACATATTGAACGTTTACTTAGGATCACGTAGTTAATATAGTCAAAGATTAAATTTAAGTATACTAAAAATAATGCAATATAATTCTATAGGAAGAAAAAGAAAAATAGTAATTTTGACACAAAAATTGACAATTTTTTTATTGTTCAATATTATGAGCTGAAATTCTAACTGGGCCGTTTAGGTACTTAAAATTAATAAAAAAAAGGTTGGGTTGGTCTATACCCCTGGGTGGCAAGTAACGGTTAATTTTAGCAGATTAGCTATAAAAATACACAAGTAGAAAATACTGAAAGTATAAACACAAAATTTCATGATACCGATACTTCCTTTCGTATGGTTTTGGAATGGTCAAAACGTGTTTTTGTCCAGTTTCATTCTGCGATGGTTAACTTCATTCCGAAAACTACTTTTTCTACAAATTTACTGCAACGCTTTTCTTTTTTTTTTTTTTGTCGCTTTGTAAAAACATTCAGCATTGTTGTTCTACTCAGCAATATGACTTCACGTGTTCCTGCAGAATTAAGCTGGTGGGTATTTCGCTTCATTGAGGAAAAGTTACACAGATAGTTCTGATAAGTAAACACGCCAAAGAGCCAATATACGATTCCAATGAAAGCGCGAGGCGAGAATAAGGATGGCGTACTTACACAAGCAGATACAACGGCGTCAAATCTCCTATCCGAATGAGACTGAGGTGCCAATCGATAGGGCAGAACCTCGCGATTGAACTTTACGCTTGGAATTTATTCTCTGTAATAAAAGCAATACTTAGAAATTTGTATGGAATTAGTGGTAAAATTTTGAAAAAAATTCAATTTTTCGAAATCATTATAACATTCTAGGCAATGTGGTTTCAGGTTTCGTACGAAATAAAATCTGGCAATGCCGATTAACTTTTTTCACAAAATCAAGTCCATCAAGTCAAGGTAGTCGTTTGAAATTTTGAAACCTTATAATTTTCGATTGTATGAAATCGCGAAATCGACGAGAATCATCCTCTTTAGGCAAAGTATAAATTAAACTTTACCTGTCTAAAATAGCACTAGTTAAACTTGGACCGTCTGCAAACTTTGCATACGGGTTTTATCGACTGGCATATCTTGAGAACAATTGAAGATAATATCTCAACGCGGTCTGGTTTTCTATTCGAAACCATGAACAAGAGAATTTCGACTTGGCATCGAGAAAATAGTTTATAACATGCAGTATGTAGAATGAGTAGTTAAGGGTCGAATGAATGGCCTAACGCGCATGCGCTAAAATTCTAGCGCAAAAGCTGTTGTTTTGTCAGGTTGACCAACCGTCATAAGTTCGAACGACAGGTCGCCGCGATGTACGTAACCTCAAAAATTTTTACAGCTGTCGTTGGCAGTTGTGCTCAACTTCGGTCATTCCCCGATTAATAATTTTTACGAATAAAAACATTCGCAATTCGCTCATTCGATCTTCAAAAACAGTTCCAACGACCAAAATGTTTTATCTATTACAGATGCCGTAAATATTTTTGAGGTTATATACATCGCGGCTACCTGGCATCCGAACTTACGACGGTTGGTCAACCTGACAAAACAACTGAATTTGCGCTAGAATTTTAGCGCATGCGCGTCAGATCACTCGATCGTTAAGTTATTCGCTCTGTAGAAATGTAGCTTTTCCGAAATGCATCAAGACTTGAGAAAACTGCAGAGGATCAGGTTAACTCACTTGAGGTAACTTGAGCTGAACAAATAGACGCTTCTCATCGACTGTCAACGCCTTACGTTTGCCTCGTAAATCGAGCCCGCAACACGTCGGATTGATGCAGCGTTTAACGAGCACTGCAGTATAAGTTACGATGTTCCATCAACGGAGGTGTAAATCGTCAAGTAAACATTATGGATTACCTTACTAGTAGATTACGGTGAAAAATTGTTTGGTTCCGAATGAGAAACTATGCGACAATAATTTCGTAGGTCGAATCGAACAATGTTTGACAGAGGGTAAAATTATTCGATGTATCGTGCTAATTCTAGGATAATTCAGAAGTGAGTATAATAATTATCGTCGTCGTCAGGGAAACTGATTCTGTTCAGAATCATACATTGCCACAGCTGAGAAAACAAACGTAGCTTGTCTCGAACTCTATATCAGTTAACATTATTGATAGTGATTTTACCAACGTTTAATCAAGTCAAAGTTACTATAACCCGTTGATAGTCCATTAGAGAAACGATGTTGTAGGGACAAATTTAAATCTTCAAAGAACTGGGAAATAGATGATCCCTTTTCAGAATAATCAATGATTGGATGTTTTTCATTCGTTTCATGGGGAATGTATTGGTTAAATACTGTTGACATACAATTATGATTAAAAAATAAACCAAGATGTCGAAAAAGAGTTTGACTTGGTGTAATTTAGCAAAATCTCTTTTGATGTGAAGAAAAAAAAAAAAAAACTTTTCATTTTCACTTTGGCGCTATTTGCATGAAGGAATTAATACACGGGTCTCACGATAATGCATAAGCCATGTAGATTTTGAAGCGCCACGCCGGCATAAGAGATGATAATTAATTCTGCCTCACATTCGCCACATCTGTAGTGGTTATATTACGATTATTATAAATTTAATATTATTTCATATAATTGTGGTGCCGTTTCATTTTCACCACCCACATCACCGTGACAAGTATAAAAAAACACACGCGTAGTAGTTGTGGAGTTAAACAGAGATAATCAGATCATCTGCTCTGTATCCTTCATACTCGCTTTCTCAAACTAAGACGCGTAATGATCCATCGTTGTAGTACAGTAATGGATATATTTATCAACAACGTATCTTTTACAAGTTATGAAATGATTTTCACTGTTTCGTTTGATCTTGACACGCTTAACTGGCCCATCTTTTGATCTGATATACCTCTGACAAACACACGAGCTTCGCAGCTACGATCAATCATGCACATCTATCTTTAACTGAACGATTTTAATGAACATTTTAATAAAACACGTATAAAGCAAGCTATTTCGACGTGGTAAATCGATGCTTACGACACCACGATTCTTACACCATTATTCCTGACTGACTGCAATCACCCAAACCAGAGTTGTCGAAATTAATCGAACAAGGAGTATTTGACGGATCCATCGAAGAGTGGAATTGGAGATTGTAGAGGCATCAGTAGCGAAATAGAGAGAAAAGTTAATTTCTTCAAAAACGATTCACTGCCCGTAGACGAACATGGCTGAACACTCTGATAATATCCGGGTATTGCACACTTTTCAAGAACCGAAGAATAGATCACTCGAGAATTAATGGGACCCGCAGTTTTGATCAAATGTTAAAAAATGGACAAAATCCAGTGCAAAATATCTCCATCAATGTTTACCAAATTTGTACGAAGGATAGTAAACAGGAATGAAACGGAAGTAAAATGTTCAAAATGATTAAACTCTGCAGTGTTTCCGATTCGGTTCCAACATTTTTGGACGCGGTTTGAAATGAAGGTGCATTTTCAACGATCACCCAAAACTAGTGCATGCCAAATCGTCACTTGACATGCCTTACTTCGGAGGTTGGTTTCACTCCCTCAAAGTATTCAATGGCAGATGAAAAAAAATACGTATCGCTTAGTTTTCGATCTACTATGACATATTACAAAAGGAATCAAATCGGAGGGATCGGCCTGGAATACCTTTCTTGTAAGTTTTAGAGTTAAACCGCTGAACGCACCTCTGACGAGTTCATATCCATCCGCCCGATAACTTCTCTGCAGGTATACACCAGTTCAGTCCTGGACATCAATTGGCAATGTACGCCCTCGGTGTGAAGGTTTTGCGAGTGGCGGCGATTGGCGGAGCTTAAACTGGGGAAGGAAGAGAAGGCCGACGGCTCGTTTGTTTGACGCCTGAGGAAAGGTCGAAGGTCAAAGGTAGCTGGCTGACCGGGAAATTCTCTGCTTCAAAGTCGCAAACGAGGGAGATGAACCCGGCCACATTTGTAGGGTAAACGCTTCATATAACCTCGATCCCTTCATAACAGCCTCAGATATAACTATGAACACTCCTTAACTCTTAACCCCAACAATTACAAATTTCTTCTATTGGCATGCCGTTGTACCAACGTTCAGTACACGAAAACTATATCTCATGTCTTTGGTCGGATGAGTCTTGTCCTTTAATGACTTACAGTTTCGATTTTGAGAACTGAATACAACTGTTGTCGATATAGTTGGGACAAATGAGACGTTGATTCATGCTGTATCCGCCGACTAACATTCACGGTTAATGTAATGGTGCCTGTTAGTCGGTACAACATGAAGAGAATAAGAACGATTTGAAACGAAGTTGTTCCTTGCCAGAAGCGGAGCTGTTGAAATGCCTGGAAACACAGGAATAACTTTCGCACTTTACGATTGTGTTTTCGTGATAAAATTTTTACAGTTGTGGTCGCCGTGCAGAGAAGTTTATGCCATATCGACTTTGCGGTAAAGACATGCAGTTGCCCATTACAAAAGAAGAAACATTCAAAAATGTGCCTTTCGCTGCGACGTCAACGTTACTCAAGATAATATAGCCCCGAGTTTATTGACTCGATTATGATATGAAAAACGTCATGGCGAAGGGTTAAACACTCATCAGTTTGCGCGTACATTGAATTTCACATGACTTCAATAAGACTTCAGAGATTTCAAGTAGTATTAAAAAATTTCAAAAAATGTCACAGGATTTGACAAGATTTCAAAGAATTACAAAGGATTTCGAAATAATTCATGGGCTTCAAGAATTCCAATGTGCTTCCAACAAGACTTCAGAGATTTCAAACGATTTCACGAAATTTCAAAAGAAGTTACATGATTTCAGGATTCAAAGTGTTCTAAAAATTCCATGTAATTTCAAAGATTTCCGAGATTTTCGATGATTTCACGAGGTTTCCTATTATTTCAAAGGATTTCATAAAATTTCACGAACAATGCGGAGCATATTTCGAAGCGAGCCAACCTCTCGCCGTGCATCGCACTGAACATGCAGCACAGAAGCCGAGCATATGCCGCCAGGCAAAACCCTGGTAGTCACCAGCTTCCTTTTATAATTAACGAAAGCGTGAGTAGATACGTATACGACGAACCGTGTTCCACATCCTTGCTACGATGACATATACGAGGAGAGCATTTGTCTCGTCGGTTTTATTTGAAAGGTATTACTTGTGCCGAGGTATGGCATCGCGTTTCTACTTCATTAATAATTGTTTCATCCAGGGCATGCCACAGAATTGCCTCATTCCAACCTCTGACGTAGGGTAAGTGTGTGTATTACAGCATATCTCGCGACACGGAGAGTAACGAATACATGTAATATCACAAAAGCCATTCGCTTGTTCTTGGATCACCGCGACTTGGGTCACACACTGTTTTCCATTTCGACAAAATTGCAGGGTTATTGCACGACACTGTTCACGTGCCGTAAGCTGTTTCGATCTTGTTGACCAAGGAAAGGGAGACAGAAAAAGAGAGAGAGAGAGAGAGAGAACGGTTTCTGTACTTTATAAAAGAACCCGATCTATTCACCCGTGCAGAAAAAGCCTGTATTTCATCCCCGGATGGAGGCAACTCTGCTAACCCGACGTGACGTAGGAGAAAAATTCATATTTCACCACGGCAGCCAAGCGGCATGGACAAATTGTGGAGACCCATTCGGCTCCGTGTTGTGCAATGGACATATGCTCACCGGGCGAAACGACCGCGGTTCACAGAACAAGAAAAACGATTCGTTGGAAACGGGAATGTAGTGTATAACCTGACTTGCACTATCAACCTTTCATATATTGCGAAAAATCTGCACCCAAGTAACGTACACTGTGGACTTATTGTCGTAAGGAAATGGACTCAATTTGTCGGAGGATGTTGATGAAACTTTCCTATCTGGAACCAATCCATGGTATCCAGTAAAAAATCCGTAACAAATTCGAGGACATTTCCAGGTTATTCAAGGACATTGAAAATAACATTTTTGCGGGACACAAGAAAAATTCAAGATCATTTCCAAGACCACTGGGCGCCATGCAATCGATCCGACTGTACGTCAAATTTTGGACACTGGTGAGTGTACATTAACTATCAGCTAGTCTTCGTTTTGAATTTGTCTGGATTTCGATGTTTTCAAGAACATTCGTCAACTTATTGAGCGATGTTTGAGGACGACAATCATGGATGCGTGTAAGAGATACCGTTTCCCGCAGGGCGGTCTGGATTATTCATGTAGAAAAGGCTCTCGAGGCACTTAGGGGAAATCTGAGATAGGTACGCGATGTGACACGGGGTAACTCACAGTCCGTATCGACAACACCGAAACATTGAACGTAATAGATTGCTCGATTCAAGGATCGTCGATCCATTCTTCTACATTTGACGCCTCTGATAATAAGCTTCGAGGAAATTCCTTTCACGACTTTGCGATGTCGGGGGAAATTATATTCGCCAGGGGTGAAACAATATTCCCTATCGACCGCCTTTACATGAGACTTAAGTGATCATCCCGTCCTCTCGTTTCGCAGTGGTCGTTCATAGCCTGCGGGTTTCTAGTGCATATGGGATAATTGACGCGCTGATCCGAAATATTCCTATCAGGATTCGGTCCGACTTGGAACACCAGTCTTAAACGGTTACATACCAGAACAATCTCTCGAAAGTTGAAAATCAACAGCGCATGCGCCAAATAAATCAATCTCATTGGTCGGCGAAATCTTCCCGCAGCGATATTCTTGTCTGCGATGCAGGCCGACCAACGTACGAAAAATGCGTACGTTTGAATTTTCAAAGAGCATGAGCATTGAATTCCGACCGTTCTTTGAAGAATCAACTTTCCGACCCGACAACAAATGCTTCCCGAACCTTTCCGAGTCGCTACCTCAATTATTTGAGATTTTGACCTCGAAAATTCGTATCAGCAATATTCAATCATTCGCCTATTTTAATCCAAAGACTACCATTATCGGAAAAAATAGAATTTTTAAATTCCCCGGCTCGACAAGTACTAGTCTATCTACTTTAAGAAAGAAAATTTTCTTTCTTTTTTCAGATAAAAAATGGCGCAGGCACGTCTGGTACCGCAAACCCTATCAACAACAACATGTCCTAGGAAAACGACTGTGACTTTTTTACCGTTTGAAATCTTTCGACCAAATTCTCTCACAATATAGATAAAATGTCGTACTTTAAAAGATGTATAATAGTTGTTCAATAAAATTCAGTTTTATGGACGAAAAAAATTCTTCAACATGACCCTAGTTTTAGCCGTTCCTGCAGGTAAACGTAACTCCTTAAGCATTATCTTGTTTCATGTTAAATCTTTACCCGTTCCGTCACGTTTGTATCATTCCAATCCGGTTGTGTAATTTAACACAAGCCACAAGCATCTTACAATAAATGGTCGACGTTACCCAAGATAATCATTTCAATTTAATGTATCTTTTGGGGATCTTGTTCTGGCGATGTATTCAAGTTTCACGAAAGAATATAGTAAAAGATCTCTTCTTGGAAAAGCTCATATGCCTCTAAGATTTTCTCACCGATAATATTATCCTCTTGCCTGATAAATAGTCTAGAAAAATAGTTGATAGTAAAATCTAGTAAATGAAGTTTCAACTTGGAGGTCGTGCTTCTACTTCCTTGCCTTGAGGCAACAGCGTGACAAGTAAAGAAGTTTGAATAAGTAGCAGCTTGATAATTTATTTCGATAAAAGTTACTACATCAAGGCACATGATATTCCGATATTGAGTAAATTGAATCAGCGCGTCGCTTCAGAAACGCGATACACATGTCATTTTCACATGGCGTTTCTATTTCAGGCGGTATTTTATACCCGATTCGTACAAAATATACATATTCCATAAGCAATTTAGCCTCTCGAGCGGTACATTATTCGATATCGAATATTTGCTGGACAATGGTATAAAACAAATTGAAACATACCTGCGCGAACAACCAAAGTTTCATTTTTCACATAAGCACAGTAAGGAAAAAAAAAAGCACCACAATATTCCCTCCCTACTAACAGCAGCTGATGGAAAAAATTGGCTATCGCACGTCAAGTTCTATTACAACAGAACTTTGCCACGTAGCTCGGACAAAAGGGATCGTATTAGTTCAGTCATTCCGAATGGTTTATTATCATACGTATAACTACACGTGTGTTCTCAAATTGGTTTCACCACTGTGCCCAAGAACCCGGCTCATATTGCCCACCGAATGAGCAACTGAGTCTGACAGCTTATTTTATACAGCCTGACAGTTGGATATAACTGAGAATACAAAAAATAAAAATAAAGAAAAAAAAAGGCACAATTTCTAATTCCCGAATCGACTGTTGGACGAAAATTCAGACGTTTGAAATTGGTAAATTTTTCTCCCATATACGGAAAAGGGAAGACAGCGTTACATATTTATACAAAAGGATGTTCTCAAGTTTGCAGAGATTCAAGGAAATTTTTGACCAGAATTAAGGCAAAGCTTTTTATTTTTATACACTTTATCATTATTCTAGAGGCACTGAGAGAAATTTTTCGTTACGGTTATCGCTCAGTATTTAACTATTTTCATTTTTTACCACAATCGAAAAATACAGTTCTTGGTAGAAAATGAAAATTAGTTTTTTCTAACCGTTACCGGAAAGTCTATTATCCGTTGCTATTCTTTCGCATCACGATCACTGTTGCTAGATTTTCTTGCAACTGTTGCGAAAATTTAATGCTCGTGCAAGAATAAATTGAAAAATCACAATGTACCTCGTTTTTCGTCCATTCCAAAAATATTCAAACAGTATTTTTAACGATACATGTTTTACTGAACTTTTCTAGTTACTGCAACAAATGAAATTTTTCTCAATGGAGGGAAAAAAGAAATAAATCGTATAACTTGTTCTGGAAAAGCTGATCAGAACCGCGAACTAAGGGTGAAAAATCCTACATTTTTCATGAAAATTTATCGGAGCAAGGTTCCAGGTGCCCATCTATCAAGTATATAATCACGCAAAACATCACTTACGTCAGGTGAAAAATGGCGTCGCTATCTTGCGAGGAGGCGGAACGTAGAGCCGCTTTCAAGGAACCGAGTATATCGCAGCTGGTGTAAAGAAGTTTGAAGGGTTCAACGAAGGCTCGCGACAGTCGTCGAGGCCTTAAATAAGCTTCGCAAAATCTCCAGGGTCAGGCGACTTCGGTCTTAATTTTGAAGACAAGTAATGTCCGCCTAACGACCTTCGTAACAAAAAACCGGACGAAGTTAATTACGTTAGCGGTAAAACCGAAAGGCGGCTGTTTCCTAAACACTGCCGTTGAAAACCGCAGACAGGAGACGCGTTGTTTTACGCGTACGTAAGAGGCGAGGCAAATATATCGCTGTCTGTAATTTCGCCTGTATTACACGCCAGATTTACAGTCCTGTAAATTCGTGAAAAAGATTTCAATGTTTCACGAGACATGTATATTTTATTTCATTGAATTTAAAGCATTGAAATAGAAATTTTTTGGCCGTAATTGTGATGTGCGATTAATCGATTAATGAAAAATGGCGTCATAGAATAATTCAATTTTTTGGTGTCTCGGGTGAATATTTACTTTTGACAACAAATGAAATTTTTCTCAGTGTAGCTACTAGGGAAATTATTTTTGGCTATTTATTAAATTAATTTTTACACAAATTTTTGCGTTTTGTTCATAGATTTCGGATTCTATCGCTGTCGCATAATTCACCAAGTCTTTTTTGACACGTGGTGACCCGGCGTATCACCGCGTACGGAATTATTTGCGTCCATGATTTTCACCGCCACGCCGGTATCGTGACACGGACAAAAAATTAGAGCTAGCCGCGTGACTTCCGATATTTGTCTGACAATCAGACAAGTTTCTAGTGTCAGACACACACACCGCCTGAAAATTCACACCTGCGGATCTCAAAGTAGGTCACGTGGGCGAGGAACTGCGAGAATTAGTCCGATATAACAGAACCGGAAATTGCGGCTCTCTCTATTTCTGTATTTCGAACGTGAAACTGATCTCTCTGGTTTACCCGACGATTTGATTAAAATTCTTCGTCAAAGACTGAATATCGTGTGACAAGTTGGCTCGAAGTTCAACGCGCGTATTAAAATTCATCTCGTCAAAAAAATCCATCCAACGTACGGAGATCGACGATTCTCCTCCTGCGAAGTGTTTCGAGTTGTTACTGAAGGTGAAATGACCTGTCAAGAGACAAATTGTCAGAGGTACTTAAATACTTGAGGGAGATTTATGGCCAGACAAAAGCGCATCTCCGTCGAAGCCAAACCGTGGCTAATTCTACATGAAAAATATTACCTTAACAGTTTGATTATTTTTTACTTCCGTGATAGCTCGGAATTGCCACGAGTTGTTTTCTGCTCTTTTTCACTCAGCCATGCGCGAATAAGTGAATTTTGGCTTTAATCATGGAATCAACAAAAATTTATCTATTAAACTACGTTTTTGGAAACAACTACCGAGTTTTTTGGTTCCACATGGTCCCGGAAATATTTTCTAAGTGTTAAAAAAATAAAAAATTCATTTATTTATTGAAAAAATAGCATATGTAATCAAATGGTCGAAATTCGAGCTTTTCCTGTCATGAAAATCACATACCAAAAATTTTTACCGACCTATTTCATAATCTTTCTTCTTGTTGTTTTTGTTCTTCCGCCATATTGGATCCACCATTTTGAATTTTCGATTTTCGACTTCAGATTCGTAATCAGCGATCCTAAAAACCCATTTATGCAAAATTTCAACCGAATCGCAGGCAAGGAAAAATATATGCATAAAATAGTTATACAGAGAATTTTATAACGAATTTCAAGTCTTCTAGAAACCTCTTTCATCAATTAAAACGTAATTCATTCAAAGGTGAATTGAACTTGTAACGTTAAATTCAAACTCACAGCCGGTCCGTATGAGAGATAAAAGTTCAGCCGTATTTAACGATAATTATGCTCCTAAAATTAGCGATATTCAAACACTGTTTTGAATATTGACACAAAAATCTATTTTCTAGTCACGTCTTAATTTCATTATTATTTTTTTTTTTCTTAGCAGATCGATCTATCGAGACGTTAAACATTTATAGTTCCCTTGAATCAGGCGATATGGGCATTTTCTTAGCCAGAGCATCTTGAGCTGGTATTAAACAAACCTTAAAACTAACCACGTGCACCCTCCACTCTTACGTAACTTTAAGCTCACACATTGCCTCCCGAAAATATCGGATACTCTTTCATATTTTCATTTAATCAAGTCTCTAGCGTCAATTTATGGTTAAACTAACGTCGAATTATCTCAATAGTTACATGAAAATATATTATCTCGTAATTTGTTGCTAAAAATTTGACATCCGAACAGTTAGTTGGAGATATCGAACGCATAGATTAAACCAGACGTCCATGTTTTCGCAATAAAAATGAATTTCGAAAGAGTCGAGAGGTTTCAAGCTACCAGATATTATAGGTATTATAATAATAATTTACCGCTTTTGATTCGAAGTCCGATAGCAAACCTCGCAATGCTTGTCTAGAGAAATTTACGACAGTTCAGAATTTGATTCAAGATATTCTCCCCCGCTTGCACTCAATCGGATCGTAAAATATAAACCAATCGTTCTTCACGTTCATATATATATATATGCCTGAATGTCGAGGTACGTATCTTCGGTAGTAAAAAAAAAAGATAATACGATCAAAACCGATTCTGAGAGAAATTGTCGATCGCAAACTCTGACTGGGGTGATGAAATTTTTTTTTCAACTTTCAACGTGACGAGAATCTCAGATAATATTCTCAGAGTAAATTTTTGAATCGTTGAGAATATTTGATCAATGTTTAAAACTTATGATTATTGTAATTCGTCACGTTTCTTCAGTCTGCGAAATATATCAACGAAGAATTAACGAACGATCGGTCAGTTTGAATAAACTTTGTTCGCAAAATAAGTTACGTTCGATTTTCAAAGTATCGAAGAAACGCTCGAAGAGTTGGAGCGTCTGAAAATTGAAAATGAGCTGCTAACTACTGCTGAGTGATTTTTTATTTTATTTATTTTTTTTTTTTTTTCGTAATGATGGAGTAAAACTTTTTTACGTTCACCAGTAATGGGGAAGAAAAAAAAAAAAAAAAAAACTGTAATTTGGAATTCTCGAGATATGAAAATGAAATTGAGGTCGCCTGCTCTCCGAGACTGAATTCGAAATTCTATGCCTCGAGAATGGACAAGACAAACATGTTTAAATTCAAGCCTGGCCCTTGTGATGCATAAACAAACAATATTATAGAGCTTTGTGAACTTTATGGCGTTTCACCTGACACGTGAAACTTCTGAAACATACTCTAACCGCAGGAAGAGATGATTATACATGCGTTCTCGGCGTTTGCTTTTTCCTTCGGTGGAACGAAAATCAAGTCACCTTGGATTTTCCGAAAATTAAAAAACATGTTGATGAAAAATTTGAAAATTCGTTGGGAAAAAGTCGGTGAATTTTGGAAATTTATGTTCGATCGGGGTTTGTCTTATTCAAAAATTACGTAGGCTGAGCCTCGTTAAAATACTGGTTTCATTAAAATCAGTTAATTTGAAGTATCGTTAACCTTTTGAAGCATACATTTTTCCTTGCGGTTAAATTACTTGAAACTGGGTATTTATAAAAGTTCTCGATCTCGGTGATTTCGAAAATCGAGTTGGATATGAGAAATTTTCAAAAATCAAAAAACTCGGATCTTATATGAGTGAATTGAGTCAATTTTTTTTATTTTCAGTTCGTCACAGCGGATCCGCCATTTTGAATTTTGAAATATAGACGTCAGATTCGTTTTCAGCGATCCCAAAAACCTTCATACGAACAAATTTCATACAAATCTGATCAAATTTTATATTCTGGGTCCGCCATATTGGATCCACTATTTTGTAGGGATCCAAAAACCCAAGATTACCGAGTTTCACTTTACCAGTCCCCGTAAACTTCCCACAATTACATCTATTCTGTAAAAACAGGCATTTTCAACACTCATCAACATTGACATCTTAGATGTCCAAATATGCAAAAAAAAAAAAAAACTACAGGGATAATATGTCATAAATGGAATCTAAATCATGAATAACCGAATGGAAAATGATGTCTCGTATATGAGACGCTGTCAATTCATTCATTAAGGATTCGAAATCGATGTACGACTTCCTAAAATTTAGCCACTTTTTATTTTTATTCGTCTACTCGTTTGTTATTTTCTAGTCTTATCAAAGCTTGACCCTGACGGTAATGTGTAAGAAAATTTAGGGCAGTCAGTCTGATGGATTTTACTGTTCTCCTAAGTGTAAAGACACGATTTACCGAAGCGATTTTCAACCGACGTGACCTACTCCAAAATGAGATCGATTCTCACGGGGCAACGGCTGCAGGTTGTATGATAATTCGATTAAAGTTAGAAGCAAGCAAGAAGACTGTATAACAGTTTGAATTTCCCACCGCGTATCGCGAGCCAAAAATAGAAGGGAGTTCTTCAAGTTCGAGGTCGCGGCTTCACGTGATCACGGGTGATTCCCAAGTATAAACTGCGAAGTAACTTTCTATATAAAAGGGGCGCCTAAGAGTTCACGCAGCCTGCTGAGTGCTTTCTGACAATAAAATTTTATAACTTTTTTTTACAACTTTTTAGTAAAAACTGTTTGGCATACTTTGCGAGGCTTCATAAAGAATTCCAGTTTTCGATCTTCGATCGAACGATACACCTGAGAGAAATTTCTAGTTCCGGTTAACGCTGAGTTCTTGACTATATTCATTTTTTACCACAGTCGAAAAATATTGTTCTAGGTAGAAAATGAAAATTAGTTTTCTAGCCGTTACCGGAAAGTCCAGTATCCGTTGCTATTCTTTCTCATTACGATCGCTGTTGCTATATTTTCTTGCAACTGTTGCGAAAATTTAATGCTTGTGTAAGAATAAATTGACGTTAAAGCCTTATTTAACTAATAAAGTACAGTAAACCGAACACACTGATTTTGCGTTGCAATTAGCAAAAAAGGATCGACAATATAACTTTGCCAATCGGTTTGAAATATTCTTCAAGAATAACTTCGAACCAGGTGTTTCAACACTTTTGTCGATGGACGTATAAGACAGTTGTGATAAGATCTTGTGAAATAAAACATTTGACGCAAGGTATGAAAAGTTGACTTGAGAGTACCTCTGAAATCGTTTAAACAAATCTAGTCAAAAAATTCATACCAGCGTGCAAAATTGCACGGGAAACTCTGTAGCTGATTTCCCGTAAGAACTTCGTTTTTCAACTCAGTGAACGTGAAATATCTTGAACGAATCTTAAAATTTTTTTCCCAACCCGGTCTGCTCCGTCTCTCATATTCACACTGTCTCGATTTTCATACATCAAAAGATTCCAATTACGAATAAAATATAAAGTCTGTCTGCGTTGAATACTTTGGTAAAAACCGTTTGTAACCATATCTTGAAATGTCCTTTGGAATATTGGTTGCAATCAAACGTCACTTGCGCGTGATTTTCTTTGACTCTTGAAATTGTACTTGGTTGCATATCGCGTCTCGCAGCGATTGTTCGTTTAAAAATAGAAGAAAACATCGGCTTCGTTCGTTCTTAAAGTAATAAAATTCGAAATAAGAGATCCGTTTTCCGTCGTCAAAGAAGTAGGGATAGATATACCAGCTCCCAGAGTCAGGTTCAGGTGTCACATTGATTCGCGATCAGGATAAACTCACCCCATCGAACGTCTCGTCAATCAAATTCCAATTTTCGAATACCTTCGATCAGGCCTCGAGTTTTTATGCCTGAGAAGAAAGCTACCGCATGTGATTTTTCATCCCTAGGCAATTGCAGTAGGAATGGCGTGACCGACGGTGATGTAAAGCGTTTATCATCCTTGCGGAACGTTCAGAGTCTTCGCTTAGCGTCCTCCGTTGCAAAGGTCATGCAAGAGATAACCGTCGAAACAGTTTCTCCGTTAAGGGAATACTCACGGCTTGGGAAATCAAGCCTCTAACCAACGATTATGAATAAAATATCATCGACTCTTTCGCCCGAAAGAGACCATATTCGAAATACCACTGCGTTGGATCGAGGAGACATACCAGCTGGGGAATCCTACGTTGAATTACTCTGCAACACGAGTGCTCCGTATTGTCCACGTGCAATTATGACGAGGATTTCCTCTCGAGCATTCCATTTCCATACTTTAAGCATTATACTAACCACCAATCATCTCTAAGATACCTACCAGAAATGGTAAAAGAAACTTGATATTCTTTCAGTCCTGACGACGTGTTGTTAAAAGGAACCTGACCAGCAGTGAATACCTACGTAGGATATCTAAGTAGAAACTCGATACTGCCATCCAATTATTCGAGCAGGAATCCAAACACGGTACTTTCAATGTCTGCATAGTTCACAATGTTGCATTTCCTTCTATGCTGCTACAGCTGATCACAAGTCTCGTTGAGAGTCTCTTCAAAGTCCAGCTCAACTTTTCAACGTTCGGAAAGACCATTGCACCGAATGGTCATGAAAAATGGTAGCGTTTTGAGTTTTGATCTTCCAAATTTTGACCATTCGGTGTAATGGTCTGTCCGAACTTTGACACGCGTCCGTTAAATGAATGTCAGACGGTGTTATACTGACATCAGACAGTGTTGGGGTGACACTAAATTGTAGTGTACAGAAGTCGAAACTACATTTTTCCAACAGTATATTAACTTTTCGAACCGTGACAGATCTTTCTTGGTATCAAAGACCGATGATAAGAAACATCCATAGATGTTAACGTTTCAGTACTTTGGTGCGAGAGCCTCCTCAGAACTGTGAAAATTTTATTGAACATGACTTACGTTATCCGTGATCCATTTGACAACAATCAAAAACAAAGAAAACTACTTTGGCCATCTGGCACAACAATTCTCAAGAACGAATAGGCGTTACAGATAAAATAAACAATTAAAAAACCAATGGTATACTTACTAGTTTTGACATAAAAGAACCATTTAAAGTTAATCGCTGAACCTACTATTGCATTCTTACATGTAAACAAAACCAACATCCTGAAGTTATGATCTTTGATCTTGGATACCAAGAAAAGTCTATCGTATAAATAAAGATGGTCGATCGATTCGTCCATATCTTCAAACTGTCATCGAATAACTAATACATGGCAATGGTTGACCTCTGGTACCCTTTCCAACGTTTTCAAAATTCAGAGACGTTTGAAAGTCGTCCAAGCCATGGAAGAGTCGGGAAATATGCAAACATTTCCGTGGTTACAGTGACGGTATTTCCATAAGATATGGATCAGCATCCCTTGCTGTGTGCCAAGTAGTGTTAATAAGAAATGGTCGGATACACTTCGTTGCATTCGCGTTTACTCCCGGTGGAGTAGAGCAGGTACGTACCGCGATAACGTGTAGCCTCGACAGGTTGGTAAGAGGTTCGTAAAGTGTATCACGTCCAGAGGGAGGAGGTCGGCAGTGGAAGCTCCTGGAGCAGTTGGCGATACTTTGAAAAAGTCTTCGAGAAAGGCAATCGGTATTCGGAACTTAGTTTCCCCGTTCGAGTAGAGAAAGAACTTTGTGTGTCTGGTGCAACTGTTTCCAGGGTAACAAATTTAGGATTCAGTATTTTGTTTTTCTTGCAGAGTCATGTGACGCCCGCTTTCCTGATCTCCTTATAATTCCTCCGAAGCCCCAATGGTTCGATTCGTGAGTTTTCCCCTCAGGTTCGGGGTAACAAATGGCGGGGCAAACCTTTCGTCGACACCGTTTAAATTGCATGTAGATCGGACGCGTGGAGGAGAGTGACAATACCCTCGATCGTACATTAAACTTAATCTTGATGAATTACCAACTACTGGCCATAAACCATCCGGAGTCACGACGACGGAACTGTTGTTGGTGAGGAGGGGACGGTGTTGAGCTTAAAAACCCATTTTCACTATACCGAGAACCCTGGAGCCCTTTATAAAGAAGGAAGAAAACGCGGGTGTCGGAGATAAATTGAAGGTGATGGAGAGAAAAAAAAAATGGTAAATTCCAGACTCCCGGGATACTTACGGTATTATTCGCAATTTTAGACGAGCTTGGGGAAAGTATAAATATTAAAAAAATATACATATATACATGTATATATTTACAAAGAAAAATTACGAACGCCGAGGCATCTTGAGACGGGTTTAATCGATACCGCGCGAATCTGTGCGGGTCGTAATTTTTCGTCAATTCAACTAGCCGATTGCATAATTGGCTTGATGCCTTTAGCCTGGCTCTAATTCAAAGATTAATGCGTTGCGCGGTCTGAATCGAGAATTGTATCGATAAAAAAAAGAAAAGAAAACAATCAAGACGAAGTTTTCGTACTCAGAATGTTCGAAGTGATTAAGCTTTGGCCTTTTTCATCTGATTACAATATTTTTCGGCTCACTTTAATCGTTGACAAAATTTCCACAAATTTTCTGAAAAAATTCAGAAACATGGGTTGCATCGTGCTAACACTAATCTAATTTTACTATTTCTCTCTTTCTCTCTGGAGATAAATATTTGTAAAATTTCTATCGCACAGTTACAGGAATGTTCTTTTATTTCTACTCACTGTCATCAGTGGAGGTAAATAGATTGCTGAAGATTTTTCGAACAGTTCTTTATCGCTTCCTAACTTTTGATTCCGTCGGTCCGGTCGATTCGCCCTTGAAGCACAGCAGAAATCTTGGGGAATAAATCAGGCGTTTCCTGTTAACTCAGCCTCCGATTCATAAACAATTCAAATCTGAGACGGCGATGGTTTTTTTAAACCGCAACTCCATTCGTTCGATTCGTGCCTCGGCTTTCGATGAGGTAGACATTTTTTTTCGACCATTCGACATCGAAGAGATGAGAAAAATTCAAACGAGCAGAAAAATTATCGTCGAGTGTTTTTTACTCCCATTTTAATGGGGGTCAAGGGTCAAGTTAGCCCGGAGAATCCTCTTCCGTCCAAACGAGAAATAAATTCTGACGACGTTGTTTTACAGGCACAAATACGGTGACTACCGGATCATCCAAAATCCATGAAACGTCCATTGCTGCAGGGTTTTCAATGGGATTCGCGAACAATATGCTTCCCTTTCCGAAATACCGGAAATTGAATTACCTACCATGCGGAGAGAGGAAATGGCGGTCCGGTCGTCAAGTTACGATGTAAACAGAAGTCATTCAACAACTCGAGTCAAACACGCCGATTGTTTAAATTTGATCGCCAGGATCGGCATAGTGCTAAAATTAATTGAGAATACTTCCCGCAACTACGTGCAGTTACATGTGCACTTGGAAAAATAATTTTATCACGGCGATGAAATTTCAGGAGTAATACACGTACGACTAAACATTATTTTCACACAAGCAAAAAGTTTTGTTGATTTTATAGCGGGCAGAATACAAAATGGTTTAGTAATGTCTGAGAAAAGGTTTCGCACTAAAATTCTCGTAGATTCTGTTGCGATTGCGAAATCAAATCTACGCAGTGAAATCATTTTGTAAAGTTTGAAAACTGATCGTTTTGTTGTTGTAACTGAAAAAATTATCGTTTCATTGTAATTTACGCTGCACGAATTAAGCGCCGCATCAAACAAGGACGAAGAAATATGCGATTGTGAATTGACAGGGTGATTCAATTGTATCGGACCACGAATGATTTAGTTCTGCTGATTATGCTTGACCGATGCCTGGAACTCCTCCTAATAACTGCTCACCTTACTTCTCTCGCGAGAAAAGATTTTCAACGCGTCACGGAAAGTATTTTGCCACTTTAACAATAAATTATGTAAACTTACGATGCAACGTATTATTCGATGGCGGTAATCGATTTGTAGCTCTCGTAATTTCGAAGATTTGACTAATCTTTATCCACCGAATAAATTTAGTGAACTGTACGAAGCGATTTAGTTTAATTTACCAGAAGATATTCGATATTTTGATAATAACATGGAAAAAAGTAACACCTCATTAAATTGACTCAACAAAAATCTAGATTTCGTATTTATAAGTATATTTTATTCAATAATTTTTTTTTTTTGCGTTTCTGAAACAATCACTTCGTTAATTTTGGCATGTGGAACAAGATATTGTCTTCTCGCGAGAAAATTTTCTACAAAATGCGTCTAAGAATAGATTTTTTCTTAAAAAAAAAAAAGGAAATATTTTATCTCCGAGCGTGATTTTACCGATGACGATTATTCATCTTGTCGCAGTTTCTATTTATGTCTACGTTCACTGTTTTACCAGGGAATATTCCATGCTCGTTTTAGACATGAATTCGCAAAATCTGGCTGAAACAAGAAGAAGTTCGTCTCGATGGAAGAAAGACCGTATCCTCACGGGGATAGAAAGCTCAACAGCGAAGTACTCGACATTATATTCCTGCGCTTCAGGGGAAAACTTTTCTTTATTTTTTTCTCCCTCTCCTCCCCCGACCCTCCGCTCCGTGTTTTTTGTGGGTGTAGAAATCTCTCGCAGTGATTTTATACAAATGGTTTTCATTTCAGCTCGCAGTTGAAGATACCAGCGTGATTACATTTCGTCGGTTGGGAGAAGAATTAAAACCATTTCAAGGCCATTTCCGTTAACCGTTCGATGCCCGTATTGAAATAGTGTAATCGTCGAATTAAGCCCAACTCAGTTCCTTAATCAAGATGGCGAAAAGCCGGAAGTATGCTCACCGCTGAAGAAAGTCACTTCAAAGCGTCAATGCAAGAACTTCCGTAGTTCCGAGCTTCATTATTCTCGTTCAAACTTTCTCCGACGTTAAGGTTCGAGCATCCGAATAAGGTCTTTGCTTTCCATTCGCGTCGGCGGTAATATCCAACAGCGAAAAGCGTGTAGCTCATATCACGCGGAGCCTGGAATTTTCCACTAGGGAATAACTTTTATATTTACGACTCTTGAGTGATTTTCAATATAACCGAAAGTCGAGTAGATCCAAATTATTCATACTACGACGTATTTTTAACGGATTTGGCAACGTCCTTTCGGTACAAAATGTCGAAAATATTGCGTCGTATGCTGAGAAAAATTTCATTGGTTACAGCAACTAGAAAAATTGAGTAAAACGGGTATCGTTAAAGAAAAAACTGTTTGAATATTGTTGGAATTACGAAAAACGAGGTACGCCTAACCATTTTGCGCTATCGTTGATCCTTTTTTGGTTATTGCAACGCAAAGTCAGTTTCTGAGGTTTACTCTACTTTTTTAGTTAAACAAGGCTTTAACGTCAATTTATTCTTGCACGAGCGTTAAATTTTCGCAACGGTTGCAAGAAAATATAGCAACAGTGATCGTAAATGAGAAAGAATAGCAACGGATACTAGACTTTCCGGTAACGGCTAGAAAACTAATTTTCATTTTCTACCTATAACTATATTTTGTCGATTGTGGTAAAAAATGAAAATAGTCAAGGACCGAGCGGTAACCGAAACTAAAAATTTCCCTCAGTGTATGCATAATTTTACCGATTTTATTCACGTAACCCAAAACTGTTTGGGTATACTAGGATTCGGATTTCGTTTTAAAGTTCGGATATCAGTTTGACCCGCTTCCAAGTGGACAGATGGCTGGATACCATTGAGAAAAAATGCCCGTTCGTTTGAAGTATCAACCTAAAACTCGGTCCTTGCAAAAGTTTTCCAGATGGTTCCCATGGGGGTAATCAGAATTGAAAATAAGCAAAAAAGTTGGGGAGAGAAAAAAATGGCAAAGATTCGACAGCCCGCAAAGTTTGATCGTCTGGGTCCATTCAAGTATCAGCTAACGCTAAAACAGGTGTGGACCGTTCTGAAAAACGTTATCAAATGTTAGCCTATAGTAGCAGGCATTTCAGTCAAGCATTAGCTAACATTAATGTAAATCAGTTATAAAATAGTATATTTTGTTGAAAAACTAAACTTTCAATTTCCCCATTAAAATATAAATTCGAAAATATTATTACACCAATACAAGAACGTAATTTTTTGCTTGAGAATAATTAAAATATTTTCCTTTTAAGGAGGTATCAATAATGCATTAATTGCTCAATAATAATATCTTAGCAAATATAATGTTTATTGCATGCATTCAAGAAGAAAGACAATATACAATGTATTTAATACTAAATAAACAATGTATTTAATACTAAATAAACAATGAATTCACGTTTTACTGAACATGTTAATGCGTATTAATAATTAATAGTCATTAATATTTCATGAGATAGGGATAAATTTATCAGGATGTGACTATAAATGCCATTTCTTTGCAATTTGCAGGTAATGAATCGATTTTCCAATAAACTTTTCGAAAAGCGTTAGCTAACGTTAAAAAACAGTTATGAGCAAAACAAGAAAACGTTGCCAACCGTCATCATCACGGGTGGGATGTAAAAATGAGCAAAAAATACATTAGCTAATGCTTGTGTAATGCTCTTGAAATCGTTCGAACAAACTTTTGAAAACAAGGCCAAGTTAACGAATAATCTTCGACTTACGTGGTTCGAATAATTCGATACAAGAAAAAAAAAGAAAAAGGTGATAGAATATTTGTAGATCGGTACGACAGAGCGGTTTTAAATGTACCGTGTCTACCCTTCGGACTAGAAACTCGGGAATACGTTGTTGGATTACTCGGTGAACATTTTTTTACAACCCCTAAAAATATGGCCGAAGTTAAAGCTTGGGTTTAGCACGCATCGCAGTGCTCAATTTGGAAAGGTCCTAAAGTCGGCTGTCATGTCAGCTTATCGTCAGCGCCAAGACGTGCGCCTCTCACAGAGGGTCTGCACCTCGCCTCAACCATCTCACCTAAAGCGGATGACGAGCCGTGATCGATCAGCCCAATATGGCCCGAGTATAATGTCTTTGAAATTGGATTTCTCACACACGATGCTTTGATTCGTCTCGATTTTATTACCGAAAACACGATCGGCTCCGGCCGTTTGTACAAAAGTACAAAGACACGTCACACATCTGTATACTGTTTCAAATCGGTATACAAATAACAAATTAAATTTTTCTCAGTGTAGCTAATTGTCGAATGATCTAACGCGCATGCGCTAAAATTCCAGCGCAAATTCAGTTGTTTTGTCAGGTTGACCAACCGTCGTAAGTTCGGATGCCAGGTAGCCGCGATGTATATAACCTCAAAAATCTTTACGGCATCTTTAATAGATAAAACATTTTTGTCGTTGGAACTGTTTTTGAAGATCGAATGAGCGGATTGCGAATGTTTTTATTCGTAAAATTTATTAATCGGGGGATGACCGAAGTTGAGCACAATTGCCAACGACTGCTGTAAAAATTTTTAAGGTTACGTACATCGCGGCGACCTGTCGTCCGAACTTATGACGGTTGGTCAACCTGACAAAACAACTGCTTTTGCTCTAGAATTTCAGCGCATGCGCGTTAGACCATTCATTCGACCGTTAGCTAACCACTCTGTGTATTAATACCCGATCCACATTTCCTATACACTATAAAATTAAAAATCAGTTTGCAATAATTTGGTTTTATCGATAGAAAGGATTGTCATCTGTTATTTCATCGAGATTATCGTATCAGTTCCAATTTGGGGTTTGCGATAAAGGTTTTTAAACTATTCGTTTCCACGATCGAAGGAATCAGTGCGACTTCCGGACACATAAAATGAGGGGAAAAACAGTGATCATTATACTCATACACGTGAAATAGATTCTCCTCTTTAATTTCCATACAGGAATAAGCTTTCAGCCTTGTGACATTGATGAACCGTACCTACTCGTTTTTCAGGTATTCGAGAAAATTTACGTCACATTGACGATCGGCTTGGTCATAGGAGCCTCAGTTTACTCCGGTGTATCAACGTCAAACGCAGACCGTGACTTGCAAAACGTATTAAATTGATATAATTTCACCATGAAATTTTTGCCAAGATTCTGGATATTCTCCGGACAACGCGAGAAATCACATTCAAATACACGCGAACGAATTAATCACACGAGTTGAAAGAACGAAAGAAGAAAGAAAATAAAAAATATGCCAAATCCGGAAAATAAATGATAATGAAATTGCGTGGCAACTATGAAAATGACGAAAGTCATTCGCTCCGTTCACTTACAATAAAGACCTAACTTAAACTGAATCTAAATTATCCTGATATAATGATTGCTAATTATGCATACTAAATATTACTGCGCTGTTTTTTTTTCTTTTTTTTTTGTTTTTTTTCAATACATTCTACGAGACTCGATTAATTATTAAATTATAACAAAGGAAGGTACGTTAAATTCCATATTATATTGCATCCGTGGCTTGCATATTGATCCACTTATGCTAAATATCGTTTATAATATGAAAGCCACGTTTCAACCAAGCACGTATATAATGTATTATAAATAACGTAAAAATAAACTATCAGCGTCGCGATAAGAATTTTCATCGCTTCTAATGACCTGTGTGTTCAAATTGTGACTTAATTAAATACATCACTTGATTCACGACGGTTTGCGATGAATTCAAAACCTCTGTGAAGTTGGCTAGTCGTAAAATTCTCGGGTACAGAATATGCGAGAATGAATATCGAGGGAATTATATTTCCTGCGTAACAGTTCCAGTCTTGATAAAATATCGATTCTATGCTTATACGATACACTAACACAGTTCGTATAGTTTGACTAAAATATTTCATCAAGCTGAATATATCGGGAAAAAAAGGGAAGGGCCTGAATCGATTTAGGTATCCTGTTTCCATCCATCCCCTTAAGGATAAATCGGGGGAACGTCTTGATCAAAAGTTAGCGTAAATCGAAAATAACTTTGCAAAAAGTTTTCATTATTTTTTTATACCTGCGCAAATGACAATATAATAACCACGAATGAAACAACATTCTCAATATGTACTAGAAACGAGTCTGAACTAGTCCGAATAATATAAGCTTATAAAATATCAAAAATTTCATTATTGATTTGGTTTTATATAATTAAAACGTCGAAAATGATGAGACTCTGGTCATTTTCATCGTATATAATATAAATGATATTTTTAGGCTTACTCTGATTACTGAACAGATGACCGTAAATTATCTGAAAGGAATTGTAAAAAATTTCACACTATAGTTTAGTTATAATCCGCAAATGGAATCCCTGACGAACATCGTTTCTTGTAACGTAGTTGTAAAAATATATTTTTATTCACTCTGGAGATATCTTATTTTGAAGAAAAAAAGCAAAAAAAAGAACAATTTTAAACGATCTCAAGAGATCTTTATTGTGAAGAAATTAAGTTCAAAAATACTAAATTCTGATTAAAAACGCCAGGGTTTTAATGATTTTTAAATTTTTAATTGTAAAACCTTTTATAAAACAGTCTACATCTTATCTTGTGTTATTCGTATTTACTCAGATTCGATCCCGTCATATCATTAAGATGTCTTTCCATCCGTTTTTACTACGACTAAAGCAATTTTTAAAACGGTTTTATCACTCTTCCTAACTTTTTACTCAGACTTCCCACCCCGATATATCCTTAATTTGATATTGCAGAACAACCTTAGGTGTAGCTTTTCAAGGCCAGGTGCCGACGTAAATTTTAGCATCCCCTTTCAGCGTATCCATTGAGCTGTGACATCGAGGAAAAAGACTGACATAAATTGGAAATCGTACGCCTAAACCGGAGAGCACGCACAATAAGACACCTCGACTGGAAAGCGTGAGAAGCATTTTGGGCAAAGACGCAAAAAGAGAGAAAAAAAAAAACAAACCACAATTCGCCACCATCTATGAGGATTCAGACCTACTTTTGGCGTAGTTCAAGTGTAGCGATGAGAAGAATCCCTGATAAAAATAACTTCTACGCCAATGTATAACAAAGTGGACTTCGTTGAAAATTGTATTATTTTGCATAGAAAATTACAAATTTCTACTAAGAATTATAAAAATATACAATTTTTTGTAAAAGATTGATTACAATTTCCGACACGGACAAGATGCGTTTTTTTTTTTTTTTTTTTTACCTAGAAATTCGTACAATTTTGTTAAAAAAAAAGTACCAGCTTTGATAAAAAAAAAATTACAAAAATCTGCAATTTTCTATCGCAATTTCGAAAAAAGGCGACACAAATTTTTTTATTCCGCAGTATTGTAAGAATTTCATTGAAAAGTACAACATTTTATGAATTCCTGCGAAAAAGTTGGAATCATCGACAATGTTAGAATTCGATTTAGATCGATGAGATTACGAATACGTACAAGAAAGTACAAAATGCTATTTTTGAACCACCGTCAGACCTCGCATTTCTATGACAAGGAAAAGTTATTAGAGACAAGTTAAGTATCGAGAAGAATTCAGGTCTTCACTCAAAGAGTAATTTTCTCATCTTTTGAGTATAACCTATTCGAATTTAAATAATCCATCGTAGATTTTTGAACTCATTTTGTATCAATACGCGATTCTTATGAAAAACCTAAGGTTCGTGATTTGATTAAACCAGGAATTTTACGATATTCTACAACAAATTATAATTATTTCATCATACGATATGAGAAAAACGATCATACAAATGCAAGCTATTCTACAGGTATCTATAATATACGAAAATAATTTGTGCAAAAAAAGTACAATAGTTACTATATTTTTCGATTATGGTGAAAATTGAAAATATTTAAGGACTGAACGGTAACCGAAACTAAAAATTTCTCTCAGTATAATCAATCGTAAAATCAAATTCGTAGTCACGCGTAGAAATCATTTCCACGAGGGATAAGACTCGCCAATTTACAGGGTTGGTCCAAATTCGCATAATGATTTTCAGACTCGAATACCGCCTACGTGGAGAGAGCGAATAACGCCCACACTTCGGGTAAATATTATCATTTAAGGTTACTCGAGCAGCTGGGTCGAAGTTACCATTCATTATTAAGTTTGATGCGTGATCCTCATGCCTCAGCAGTAAATTCGACGCACATGCCAGATTCAATACTTCTACTTCGATGGTACCACAGGGTGAAAAGAAAGGGAGAGAGTGAGAGGAAATAAAACGGGAGTCAAGCCTCAGCATTAAAAGCTTTGTACTTTTCAGCAATTTTTAGTTTGAAACCTATCGCTGTGAGCGTGTTTTCTCCCCACTTTATAAAAGTTTACGTAGATAGAAAGACCAAAAACGAAAAGAAAAGAGAGAAAGAACAGCAAAGAATCAATTAGCCATGTTAGGAGTGAAATTTGATATAAGGATAATGCGTACAACAATATTTTCTTCGATTATATTCTTGTTTAACGAAACTCTCTCCAGATGAGATTAAAACGAACACTTTACAACGTAGGTACAAGAATGGAGGTCGCAAGGAATTGAAATATCAATTTACATCCCCTCTTTCCGTCTCACCCATCCCATCAATTTTCCTGTTCACCTAATGCACTGTGAAATTATAATATGTAATAACAAAGCTGGTTTCAGTTCACAATTCCGATCACGCGTCTGCGACACCTCAAGTTATTCTCATCGAGGTTTGACAGGCAAACATAATTCATCGGGAGCCCGATTTACGCCACAGCGGTTCATTTACCTATTAACTATTACTGAATTTTTCTACTTACTGTAACAAATGAAATTCTACTCAGTGTGAATAGATCTTTGCAAGTAACGAATTAATTATCGCACAAATAATTAGACGTTAGACCGCCTCGTTATAAAATAAATAATGCGCATCGATATTTGGTTCAACGACCTCTTCAACAGCGGTTATACTGGGTACCATAACGACCCAGACAAGGCCGTGCAAGCACTCAAAACGCGACACGCCTGTTTTCCACACACGATTTCCATTATTTGCAAGCGTTAAAATTTGCATCGCGGAACGAAAGTAACTTTGTTAGCATATATTACCTTGATCCTCACGCTATCCAGGCACTCGTACATCACCCAATCAATCTTCTACACCATGGCAGCCGTAGGATCTCTGATGTGGCCAGCAAGTAGCCGGAAACAAAGGCTGCCTGATCCACGTCTTACCTGGTGGTTTAATCTGGAATGGTTAAACGGCAGTTGAATCAAACACAAGTTTAACACCATCAGCATCGAATACCGGGAATTCTCTGTCTTGGTATTTCAATAGTCAAAGTAGCATGAATTTCGTATGAGATGTGTAATCGCAGTCAAGATTTAACAAACTGTTGGGTATATTTCACCGGTGAATATAAGTATAATAATAATAATAATAATAATAATAATAATAATGTAAGAGGCATCAACAGTTCTAAAGAAATATCAAATGGGTAGGAATGATACCGAGAAAGCGATGGAACTAAAATCGAATTCATTGTTGCGTCGCTTTTTGTGATACGCGTAGGTATATCGAGTGGTTGAAGAAAGTGACGCAATCTTGAAATGAAACTTGAAGCAATCGATTTGAGCTGACTGGTAATTGAATTCTATGTATATACATTTTCATTCAGAGTTATACTCGACGGTGGAATGAAAAAGTTGCGAAATATAGAACGTTGGCGAAGTTTCCTGAAACGAGTTTCGAACGTGAGTAAATATCCGGAACCTTAGCTACTTCGTATTTGGCATGTACCGAAGGTCTTCCAATTCGAAGAAAGTAGTTATAAACGCATATCACGATGAGCTTTAGCTTCAAGTCTTTCAAGATGAGAAAGTCTTGGAAGATGCTGGTAAAGGATAGTAACGTTAAGCTTCTTCTACCAATGTGCAATTACGGTAGAAACGACAATCGGACAAAAAAGAATCACCCTCGTTTCGGCATCGAGTACCTTATAGTGTAGGTAAGATTCGTGTAAAACGCTGAGCCGAAGCCTGAATGAGAATAGGTTTCAGCAATGGACGTTTAATGTTATACCATTGCGAAAGAAGATACATCACCCAGAGTTCCATTTAGACGGACAGTGGCGTAGGTAGGTTTAATTGAAAACAAGGTGTCACTCGGTATAATATATCAGAGTTTCTAGGTCTTCGAGGTAAAATATGACCGTCCAAAAACCGGACGAAAAAAGCATGACAAACTGTTAAGAAGACATCGTTACCAAGGTTTGGAGTGAAATAATAGCTGATTGAAACTGTCTGACTGGGGAAAAAAATTCAATGTATAAATTTCGGAACAAGGATGGAAGGCTGAAGACTTGGATCCATTCTCAGTATAGGTGGAACAAATCAAGTGACATCAGGTCGACACTGTGCAAGGTTTTGAAAATGAGTCGCCATTTTGACAGGCTGTAAACTTCATTCAGGGATTTGTCGTTAATCGAGCATAATTCGTGAAAACGCGAGCATATTTGCATTTTAGGTCAAATTCTGGAGAGGTAGGTACCGATAATGAGTGGTATTGAGAAACATTAGAGTGAGAAAATATAAAAACCAAGCAGTATCGATATAATTTCACTTGGGAAATACTGCTGAAATATCTGAATCTCACTTTAACATTTGCTGAATTCTTCTGGGATTCTCTAAATACCTTTTTCCGAGTTAGGCGGAGCTTTTTTCACTTCTGAATCTATTCAGACTTTTCCAAGAAATATTACACATACCATGCGTAACTTGGATTAACCAACATCGACTTAGTTGTGATATTTTACTACCGCGTCTTTATCCATCTTGGAATTTGGAAAAAAAGCATCTTCTTTACAAAACCAGTGTTTGCAGTTAACATCTCGTTGGATTTTGTAGCTTCGCTGAGCTATGTAACGTATTGTTGTAATTACTTAGGGTTCAATGTAATACAGGGGCGAGTTCTCTCTCTCTCTCTCTCTCTCTCTCTCTCTCTCTCTCTCTCTCTCTCTCTCTCTCTCTCTCTCTCTCTCTTTCCCTCCTTCTCACTTCGGTTGAAACGTCAATACGCATTGTTTGAATGACCCAGATTTCCAAGAAAGCAACAATGTAAACTCTGCAAGTAAAACCGAGACGCCTCCCGCACTTTGTAAGTGATATCGCTCTGCAAGTTCAACACGCAACCCAAGTTCTCGTTTAAGTAAACTGTTGTACAGAAGCCAGACCCATAATTGAAGTTATATACAAGCTCAAAACCTGATTAAAAGTGCTAAAAATATGAAATTTCAAACTTGGAATAATTAACGGTGTTCATTTTCACATTATCGTCTCATTTTTACAGTTTGTTTTTATTGTTCCGTTTTTTATTTCAAATTCAACTAGCAGTCAATTATTCAAACGATGAATCGGAATTTCTTTCAAATGCAGAACGTCGTGTTCAATACGGCGGTCAAAATTGAAAATTTATTCTTCTTACAATTAGTGCAAGTTTTGAAATTCAAAAACGAATAATTTTTGTTCTCGAAAAACACTTATTGCGCATATATTGTGCAACTCATTGAATCGATTCATTCGACTGATTTTACCGGAACTTTAAATTCTGGGGAAGATTGCAATTAATACAATATAAATTTCTGTGTAATCTTAAGCATATCATTTTCTAAATATTATCAAACCTTCAAAATAAATGTGCGTCAGCTTGACTTGTACAGTAAGATTCAAGTGGCGTGAGATTTTTCAACGCCTTAATTTGTCTCCGGAATTGCGAAAGCAATTTGTTCGAAAAGAATTGAACCGCAAATTTTCCAAACGTATCCGGATGAAATAGATAATCGAATCGAGTACAGTGATCCAGCTTCCCACACTGGTATTCTCAATTCCTGCAAAGAACAACGCAGCAGACTTTTACGATTAAGCTTGAGCTGATCCAAGCGAAGCACTTTTACGGTATGGAAGTAAAAGAAAAAGAAGAAAAAGAAGAAGAAGAAGAAGAAAACGAAAAGGACATTTTAGTCATACATTGTAATAAATTCCAAGTGGATACGAAAAGCGGGCAAATCCCAATATTATTTCACTCAGAAACAATGCGACTGTCTGGAAATGCAAATGTTTTTCATCTGAGCCATCGAGTGGCGTGACCACGTTCATCTCACGCCAATTCAGTGTGTAGACCTTACACCCAATGCACTTGAATTTTTCATCTCTTGATTTCAACACGTCCTGATGCTGCTCGTGTAATATTGAATAAAAGTGCGATCATTCTTTTCATGAAAAACTCCTGACTCAATCGCCACTTTGATTAGGTATGCGATTATATTTCACGAATGATAATCGATCATCACATTGCGAATCAATGAAGAAAACATTGAAAGACCAATTTGAATGTTCGAAAATTCTCGCATAAGCAATATAGAAAAGTTTTGTTTGGAGTCGCGTTTTGGCCACGTTTCAGAGGCCATTTCTCAAGCTTCATCCACCTTCATCTCTCGGCAATTAATCAGGTTCCGTCAACTCACTGTCTGATCCTTTCAAGGTCCATTTCCACCCACACTCCGACGTATCAATTCCCATGTCTGAGTCCTATACCCATGTGTACGTCTAGCCCGCTTCTATTCGGCATTTCGGAAGTCGATCTCACCAGAGACCAAATCAGTCTTAACAGCGGACAGCTGGTTAAGTTCAAACACATACGACCGTCCTAGCACCGTTTATTCACTTCCGTCCTGTGGCGCCCAAGCTGTTGCTACTTTGTGACCCAAGGAGGTGAAGCGAAAATCAACTTTCCAGGTCGAGAGGCTATGGAAGTACATGACCAAAAGCCACGCAAATCTTCGTTTCATTAAGCTTTTAGGAAACAAAGTCTCTCCAAGATGATAAATTTCAAAGTTCATTCCATTCTTTAGGGCCAGTTTCCGTCTCCAAACTTTCACCGATCATATCAAAAGCCTTTGTGTCAGAGCTCCGCACCTCCCATGGGAAAAGACTAACGCAACGAGCTGGCGCCGGTCGACCAGAAAGAGGACCCAGCTTAATTTCCCTCCCATCACTGCAGACCTGCTCGAGAATATCCCGTATAGGTAGTAGCAGGAAACGGCCGTCTGTCTTGGGAATCGATAAACTGGCAAGTGCACCGTGATCGTCTCATTTCGACTTCCACATCATCTTCTTCTTCGCTGGTTTTTATACTCCCCCATAACATTCCTTCGGCAGTAGTTTCTTATCGATGTTCACAATTGCACTTCCAAAGATTTGATCGAACCGTTTACTTCCGTCATCCAAACTCTCTCTATTACTCTGTTTCACTCTCGCTCTCTACCTCTCCCTATCTCTCCGACTTTATTCGATGTTCAGTGACCGTGGGGCGTTTGATTTCCTTCACGTCGTCATTGGCAAATGCTCACTTTCACGCTTGTTTGCATCGATGATCGTGGCACGGTATCAATTCCTCCGCTTCGAGTATTTCATCTGCAGCCAACCTCTTCCTCATGGTCTTGAAACTTTCACCATTTCCATGACGTGTGTTCGTCCGTATGCATCAACCCCAAAATATATTTTCCCTCGCTCAGCCCTTGTCTTCAGAGATATCGAGAATCGCCATCGAGGCAGGGGACCAGAACGTTTTCCCTGTGCCTTCTGTTTTCGCATTTTTTATCACTATCATTCTTTATTCTGTTTTTTTTTCGTTTCACTTTTTCCCTTCCACTTTTCCTCGAGGACTGAGGATCAAGATTGGGAAAACTGTGCGGCTTGGAAAGCATTTCTTCCTCACCCTCTCGACGCCGTTGAAAAATTCCGTAGAAGTCAGAGGTCTTCCGGTCGGCCCTGACATCGTTCTCGGTTTCCTTATGGCCGCTCAGTTTTCTCCACGCAACGATTTTACAGCTTAAACCCTTTCTCCCCATCGCGCAAACTGCCCTTCGTCGTATTATCGAACGCCATTTGCCACCCTCGCGTAAAGGACAAACAATTCGCCGTCTGTTTATCCTCACTGACAAAATATTGTACCAATCTAGGTCTGCTGGTAAGCTCGCGAACATTAGGATACACCTTTGTCCGTGGATCCAGGTTAACCACATTACGACGGTGTATGATCAGTAATTGCCCAGATCTAGTGGATGTCAAGTTGTGGCGTGAGGGTAACTCTCAGGTAATGACACGGCGCTAACGATCGCGTTCAACCAAGGTACCTTAGTTGGTAAGACAGGTGGCTTAGTTGATAAAACAGGTATCTTAATCGGTAAAACAGACGGCTTGATCGGTAAGACAGGTGGCTTAATTGGTCATATAAATGACTTTCTTTATCTTATTAACTCACTTGCCTCCGCTGTATCATGCAAACTAGTGCTGAACCAAGATATCCGGAGCAATAATTCCAGCTTCTTGGTTCAATGCATAGTTAGTATAAATTGTCGAATGTTGTCGTGTCTGAACTTCTCACGGAAACATGATGATACCATTATTCGTATCTTATATTTAGGGATATTGATCTCACTTCGAAGTCAGTGAGATAAAGCTGCAGGTTCCATAATTTGTTTTCTTTCGTTACTACGACGCATGTCTCGCGACTTTGTATTGTGTTACGAAATTGAACTCCTGTACCCGTTCGAGCTATAAGAATAACTCTGCAATTTTTCTCATCCATACGGTTACGCCGCGAGGCTGTTTTTCCATTTATCGAAGGGAAAATCCAACGAAGTCTTCTTCGTAAACAAAATACAGAGATATTTGGGGTAAAGTATAAGAGGCACTCCGACCAAGTTGAACGTCTTTAACCTCGTTCAATATCTGATTGATTTTTTCTTTCGATACGGCCAACATCAATGTCAGTAAAATGAATTCCGTTAATAACCTACTGCGGAAAACTTCAAATTCAGAACTATTGAACGGATATGGTATTCCGAGTGTCAAGTGACCACAAATCAAGGTTTCACAGCACGTATAGGTCTTACAATTTTAATGGTCTTGGTCGATATTCTTGAAGCCACAAGGTGCGTTGTTATTTCTTCCAACTTCTGCAGTGAAAAGGCTATACCTCCATCTCCTTTAAATTCGCGAGTCAGCAGATCGTGAATTATACGATAAGCAGGATAAAAGACTTCACTTGCCCCAAGTTCCAGAAACACTGACGAATAGCATTAAAATTATTACCAACCTTAAAGACTCGGTCCGTAACGTTCATTCGAAGAATTCTTGTCTTTCGTTTCTGTATTCACGTTCTTGATATTTCACAATTCGCGTACATTGTGAGTGGAACAAAACTCATTGCGCTTCATCCATCTATGTTCAATCCCTCAATTTGAGACAAGAAAATATAACAAACCTGCTAATATTCGATTGCACTTGATCAAATAAATTGAAAAGGTACACCTTACGTCCGACTGTGATAAAAAATTCTTTCAAATCAAAATTCACACAATTTCTCTGACCAATGGTTGACCATTTCTAACAGTAATGCTGTATCTTTGATATCGTCTCTTAAACATCGTACAAACGGCATAATTTCTAACTAGACTATACAAGTTGAACTCCCTTATAACAATTTCCTCTGGATGTTGGCATTGAACCGTCCGTTTCGCCTCAGGCTGATCTCACGCATACATGCACAGGAAACGTTGCAGGTACGTTTACGCTTCATGGATGGTGTGCGTCAGACTCAAGAGTATTGTAAATAACAAATTCTGACGTCAATTTCTACAGCAGCGTGTCAACCGGGTGCATGGCTGGTTAACCGCGGGGTGAGATCAACCACATTAGGTTGAACTTGGAGCCCGGCTGTATTTACCCTCTCTGGTTTTGAGGGAGGGCGCCGATTGGTAAACACGAAGCATACCACCCCACAAGTCAGATGAGCAATTTGTTGGCACAGTTTACGCCTGGCAAAGTTATTACGGCTTGTAATAAATTCGGATTAGTTCTCTGCTAAGATTCCAAAACAATTTTGGAAAATGGAGAGTTTCGGATACCGGAACAGTGTTCAGATGGATATTTATTTCGTTTTCACAGCACGCAGCCAATGCAATTGGACGTACCACTTGAAGTTTGTAGAATTCCTAGGAAGCTTTGACAATTCAAGCTTGAAGCTTGAAGTATTTGAATCGTATTCATCTATTTATCCATTTTATCATTTCACGCAACGAGTATATTTCTGTCGTTCTCAACGTCTTAATCACATCGGAATTTCAGAGGTTTTCCCACAATTAACGCACACCCACGATTTTCTGATGAAATACACTTCGACGGATGAATGAAAGTAATAATAGCGTGAGTTAATTTTATTCCGTGAAATTTGTGGCGGCATAAATTGTGTTGGCCTAAAGTTGCAGGTTTCTCTTGGCTAAACGACGTTCAAAATTAAATCCTGCGTTACGATTTAACGCCTACATATTTACGTTGGTTAAGTTAGAAATAAATTTAGAATTTCGTTAAACGGTGCCAACTTGGAAAAATTCAAGTTTGGCACGAGAGGATTGAAAAAATGCTGATTTTAGATTAATTATCGACGTATTAATTCTTCGAACAAGCTGCTAAAAATTCTTTAATAGAACTCACCAAACCGTTGCGAAGAAAAAAGTCTCAAATCAGCAGGCTACGTACATAATTATACGTTATATATATATATATATAAACTTTTTTTGGATCGAATGTAGGAAAAAATTGTGTAACTTTTTCATTACTGGTGCGGTATCAAAAAAAGTTACGTTATATAAGGATTATAGTGAGAACTCTGTGAAGCTGTTACAAAACTCTTTCCAGAACTCATCTCGCTGCTTCATCCGGAAGAAATTCAACCGGCTAAGGAACTTTGGAATTGTGTAATATAATGTTTAAAAGTTTAAACTATCTCATTCTAAATGTGATTGACAGTGAAAATTGTTTGGCCGCGAATCGATTTGCATTAATTTTATTACAAAATAGCCTTACATTTTTTGGGGTAAAAAAATATAAAGTATAGAAATTATAAACAAAATTTTCGTTTCAAATCGCTTCAAGATTATTAGAAATCTAGCAGATTCTTTCGATTTCATTCTGCGATGAATGGTTTTATTTACATGATTACTTTAGACAAATTCACTGAAACCTGCCTAAAATGAATTTCAGGGAAATTTCACTCCGTACAATTATGAGAGATGAACCGGAATTCATGGAGAGAAAACCACGCCAACCGATTCAACGATGAACAACGACGAGAGTATGAAGCCTTTTTTGGTTTAATTGATCTTGAACATTAACGGAGATAAAAAGGTGGTTTTATAGCGCAGTAACATCAAAGAGACAGAGTTGAAACAAAAAAAAGGTATGGCACTTTTTGTTTGAACATTGAATAATAATTTACAATTAGATATTTCTTCTGTATTTTTTTTCAGCCTCAAAAAGATACGCAAAAAGTAATTTCCATAAGATTCGCTTGCATATTAATTGTCGAAAGAAGCAAGAATCCTTTTTAATGAAACACGACCGTCAGTCAGAGCAGGCATTATACGTCTTTATTTATTTTTTTCGTGCAATAACTTCCGCCACTTGAACATATATTTCCTATCCGCTGACGTTTCTTCTTACTTTTTTAATATTTCACTCCATTTTTTTCTCCCCCGTCGGTATCGTTTCTTTCTTTTTTCGAAGACTTTCTTTTTTCGCCTTTCTCTGCATGGGTGAGTATACCCACATCGTGACTCAATCTCCGTGATACCGAAATTACAATAATTCTCTTTTTTCCATAGCTGCGCAGCGAGCGGGGTGGTAGAAAGCTCAGTCCATTCGTAAGACGGTGAAACGGCTCGAGTTACGCTTCGCGGGAGCTCATTTATTGCGAAAAGTAAATTTCAAGAAAATCTACTTCAGTCCGGGAAAAGACGACAAGTTTCCAAACTCTTGCACCGTCAAAGTGCATGAGATCCAAAGTTACCGTCCGTATGCAAAGTTTACTTCTGCGCTGCAAATCTTACATATTATATTAAGCTGCACGCGGCGGCGTTCATTACACAAACTGGTTCAAATATTCATTAAGAGTTTTGCAAGCTTCGAGGACGGTTGAGAAAACTGCCGTAGAAATTTTGAAAAACTACTAAAATTATGCACCTCTCTGAAATAAGAGATTTGCAGTTGATTGGATGCCTCGACGTTATTTGAACAAGTTTCATGAAATTCGATTTCATCAACTTGCAAATATAATTATCATACGAAGTATCGACGGCTCGATACTCTGAAATGGATGGCAAATGTTTTCAACGCTTGAAAAAAATGTCTGCGAATGTTTCAACATAATAAGAAATATCCATATACATATAATATGAATATAAAATATATCACAAATATATTATCATGCTTGCAGGATAAATTAATAAAAACTTTGCAGTTACAGTTTGAATTTCAATGAGAATATTGTGATTCAATTTCACTGAGTTTTAGTTTTTTCAACCATATTTTACTACTACCAAAAACACAAACACTCAATTTTCGAATGAATTTAAGGCTTAATCGATTGACATTAAATTTTTCTCGTCAATTTTTTAATTAATAACAAAAATTTTTTGACAAAGATAGAAAAGCGGGCAACTTCTTGGTTTAAAAGCTACAAGCGAATCAAAGGATTGAAAAGTGAGAAAAATCGAATTGAATATAAATTTCAAAAATACAAATTCATGTTCAATTCAATTTTTCTCGCTACTGTGTTTTTGGTTTAGAAGCTACAGGACAAACAAGTTATCGTAAAGTAAGAAACAAACGTATAAAATATAAATTAGTATATTGACGTCAAAATTTTGGTTTTTCAACAAAGAATTCATGAAAATTTTTTTAAGTTAATCGCCTCGCGTTATTCTGGGAGCAGTTGAAATAAAATCCTTGGTCTAAAAATTCTAAAACTCGGTAAAAAGATGATTATTTCTACACTCTATACCACAGTTAAAAATTTTTCAAATCGCCGATGGTGAGGATCATACGCAGGTCGGTTAAGTATGGAATACCTCATACGCATAAATCAATCGAAACGAACTAAGAATCAGTTCTTTCAGCCGATACTCGATTATTAGTATCGTGACATTTTCTTCTCTCAGTACCGGATTCACGGCGGATATTCGGATCCCCGGATTGGATAAAATTTCTCCGCTGCGACTGGTAATTTCAACTAATGCTGCGCCATATATTGCAAATCTTCAGAGCACTCTTTGAACATCAAGGATTTTGAATAAAAGATCTTGAAGCAGGTAGGGAAATTCAATTCACCGTGAATATACCTAAATAGAAGTACCCTGTACGTAATTTCTCTCGGAAGTTACATTTCCTCTTTTACTTTTCATACGATCCAGAGAGACTGTAGATTTTTTTTTCCTTTAAATAACCGTTACATCAAATTTAGTTACATATAGACATTTTTCAGAACGGGCAAAAGGAAACAAGCGATTATCAAGTACCTACTTCGTTTAAACTACATATCCGAGTGAAGTAATAAAACTTACTGGAAAGATTTGGCTACTAGGTTGTCAATCAATGAAATGGAATGAAATGAATAAAAAAAAAAACTCCGCAAGCTCAGACAAAGTGTAGACAAGAATTTATTTTTTCATCGTCTTCGAAGTTGCGTCGTAAATAAATTTTCGCACTACTTGTGTGTTTTCTTTTTGGTCGATTTTTCTTCTGCCGACTTTCGTCATTTTCGAAAGTATTAAATCGATTTTATTCTATTTACGTAATTCGAAAAAAGAATCTCTTTATTTCTTGGAATATAAGTTCACTCCGTTGCGTTACTTTGGTTGGGCCAAAACTAGAAGAGGATTGTACAAAAGAAGGAGTGGAAAAAAAAAACAGACGAAAACAACGAAATTGAACTGCACAAGACGCGAAAAGTCTTTCTTCGTTCAGTTGCAATAACGGCGGCATATTTGAACCCCCTGCAGAGGAGCAATATTACGTTTCAATGGAAAAATCGTTTTTTTTTTTTTTTTTGGCGGGGCGGGGGGGCGGGGGGACTTTTTCTTCCCTTGCGTATAAGTTGAAATAAAGCAGAGCCGCATGTGCTGCACCGCAAAAGTTGGAGAAAGGCAGGCTGGGATTTCAGTCCTGCAGACGGGATCAATTTGGACTTGAAAAGCTAAAGTGCTTTACACCCCATGACCCGCTGAAACTTCGCTTTGTACAGCTCGTAGAATAAAGTTGAATTCATACATATCCGTCGGCAGACGCAATTTCACACGATATCATCTTGCTCCATCGGCGTAACCGAATATATGTATATAAACGTATATGAAAAGAAAAAAGGAGGAAGTAAAAAAAGAAAGAAAAAAAAAAAACTGAAAATGAAAAATAGGGGGGCATTTATCGAGCTCGCGGATCGTCGGACTCTAAAAATACGCCAACTAGTGTATTCAAAAAGTGATCGAGTCGATTCTTTCCAGTTCTCGAATCTGTGCACTTTTGAAATTGTATTTACATTATATGTATGTGTGTATGTGTGTGTGTGTGTGTGTGTGTGCGGGTATGTAATAGGCAAAAAACGTACCATACCTCTTCGGAATATCAAGTAGAAGGAAACAGTGACAACTCCAAAAATATGCAGCGTGGTTCACTGAGTTCAGTCTAGAATTATATTATAACCTAAAGAACATTGTTGAGAGACTCTATATTCATAAAACGTGCTGACTTTACTTACTTCGCAGCGATGAAACAAGTGAAAAAGTATATTAAAATATATATATACCTATGGAGGTATATCGAAATGCAATTCGAGTGTTCCGTTTTTTCCCTTTTTTTTTTTCTTTTTTTATCATAGGATGTTTCTGAACGGGGAATTTCGGCTATCCTAATTGCGTGGCATGCTGATTATACGTACAGGTTACCCTGAAATTTCTTAACGCCAGATTAAGAGTGACACACCAAGGCTAATCGGCGCTCATTAGTGGGATTCACAGGCCCGTGACTCGCGATGCCTCAACCCTTTGTGCCCCAGAAAATATTTCACGAGAACTTAAACGACACGCGATTTTATCACGCGAAAATGCTGTGTGAATTTTGTACAACCCAAAAACGAGTGTTTTTCTGAAGAAGAAAAAGAAAATTCATGTATCCAACCTTTTGCAAGAAGAACGAAGAAACAGACGACTATAGTTGATATTTAAAGGTTGAAAGTCATTTGATGCCAGTAGAATGGCAAAGCCGGTTCTGAACGCAGATTCCTTTACAGACACTTAGCCAAGACTCAAACTTTTTGCCAAAATTTTCGGCGATGGGAGGATATCCGTTACAACAATTCAAAATTCTGGAAAAAGGTTTGTGTCTGGGCTAAGTGTCGGTAAAAGGTCGATAACAGGAATCTGCGTTCAAGAACCGGCTTTGTTATACTACTGATACAATGATTACTATAGATTTTGGAATTTCTGCGCAGATTGTAAGAATAAAATCTCAACCACTTGTGTCTTGTTGGATATTTGTTTTTTCTTCTCATTGCCTGTTTCAAAATATATTGCGTTATTTTCTTCATCACAGTAGATTGTCAAATGATTTGAGCTTCGCAGAATTTGCAATCATATGTTTATTTTCCGGGCGATGCGGTTAAACGGCTTACGTCTTACCGCTAAGATGCGGAAACTGAACCCCTGAAAGTTTGAGGCACCCGTGCATAAAGGATTTAAGTAAAAGTTTTCAACCCCCCCGTCGGTTGGTAAATGAGATAGCTAAAAGTCTGCGCGATGTTCGCAAAATCACTTTATTATTTCACCAAGTTGTTATAACTTTATTTCTCATTCGCGGAAAAAACTGCACGTTACAATTTTATGCTGCTTTTCACAGGTCTATACGTATATATCTGTTGAAATTAATTACCTGCGCGCTCTGATACATGATCAAAGAAAATGTAATAAACGGACCCTTTGAATATGTTTGAATGAAGAGAAATTGTATCCTGGATTTCCATTCGCTGCTCATTTTACTATATTTGTTAACATCGTTCGGCAGTTCCGTTCATCCCTGCTGCTATACCGTGAAATATGATGAATTGATAATCCATCCTCGCAGCGATTGGGAATCGCTTATACGCGGCAGGATGCAGTGTACGTACACATTGTACAATTACGAGAGAAGAGATTCGAATTTGCCAAATAATCGATTCGCCCGGATGTCCGCCATAATAACACGTCACGCGAAAACGGAAATAAGGTGAACGTCGATTTGCAGGTTCCAACGACCCGGTGAAAAGCTGAGCAAAATGTCCACCGGTCGTATTAAAGAGTAATGGAGCCCACAGTCGGAATCAAAAGTTACGAATAGAGAAGAAAGGGTTTTAAAAAAAAAAAAATATCCAACATGGATGGTTTATCTAACGAAATTTCAATAACGCAAGCTAGGATATTAACTTGATATTTGAGAAAAAGTTTTACAACAAAAACGAAAATGATTGTGTTCTTTTGCTGTTCTTTTTTGACCGACTTTAGTGCTCTATTTTAACTTTTCTAGTCTGCTTACGGTTGATTCGTATTATGAGACCCATTCATCCTTAACTGAGTAGTTTGAGTAAGAGACAGATTTTTTCTTGAATTCGTTGTTTGTAAAAAAAAAAAAATCCATACACACCATTATAATACTTTACAAATTTTTAATTTGTTATTTAACATGATATACGTTATTGTTGATCAAAGTTTGACTTTGATCTTATTGCAAATTAGGATCAGACAGATGAATCCTTCGGTGAAAAAAAATAGTAGAATAATAAGATTTGTACGATGTATCTAAAATAATGAAGTATTTTTAATTCAATTCTAGTATTTGAACATTTTCTCCTCCATGGAGGTAACTTTAATGGTCGAATTTTAACTATATTAGCTTCAGTGATACTATTGAAAGCTCTCTTTCATTAGGATTTCGTTTCAATACTTTTTCAACGCAACTGTACTCCTCGTACATCCTTAAGACTCGTTGTTTATTTTTAAAGTGTGAATATTGAAGCGTTGAAAGTGAAATTCCAAGCCAAAAACTTGGGTGAACTTCAGCGACGAAGTGTTACAAGGATAAGAAATACGCGTCCCAGTAACGCCGGAATAAGAATATATTTCAGAGCAAGACGAATAACCCTGGAAAACACGACGGCAGTTAGAACAGCGGGTTGATAAATTGATAAATGACCATAAATAACGTTTCAAACTGTTAGACATCTGGCGTTAATGCGCCAGCTCCAACCTGAAACGAGATATGATGTTAAACTCACGTGCGTCTGCTCGAAACATTTCCCTAATCCTGATTAATATCATCTCGTATTATAAAAACACGCCCTGCGCTGCCGCTTCTGGCCCATTTTTTGCCAATAATGTAAGCAGTAGTTCCGCAAAAGAATATTAAACGCGAAATTCCTCGAAACTTTTCGTTTCTTCGTATCAGTCGATTCGCGATGTCTTCTCAGACCAGAAACTTATTATTTTTACTAGTTATACCCAGGAATCTCGGCTAATTTCAAATTCTACAAAAACAGGAATTTTCTTGCAACTGTTGCGAAAATTTAATGCTTGTGCAAGAATAAATTGTGGTTAAAGCCTTGTTTAACTAAAAAAGTAAAGTAAACCTCACAAACTGATTTTGCGTTGCAATTGCCAAAAAAGGATCGACAATAGCGCAAAATGGTTACGCGCACCTCGTTTTTCGTAATTCCAACAATATTCAAACAGTTTTTTTTAACGATACCTGTTTTACTCAATTTTTCTACTTACTGTAACAAATGAAATTTTTTTCAGTGAAGAAAAAAATCTTTACCGGTCCAGAAATACGTGTATTGGAAAATGAACGACTTCGCTCGTTGTATCAAACATATTTCTATTTATTTCTACCGCATCGAGTCCCGTATTGCGAGTACCTTGAACAACGCGCGAGGAATAAAGAAATCGGTACGAGTTGCACGTATTGAAGGACAGCAGCGAGTAATCTGAGTTCAAAGAAACACCGTGCAAGGATCACGCCTGAAATTTCTCCCTGTAAATCAAATTACGAGATTCAAGTTTGTAGCTCGTTGGATGCCAGCTCTGTCTGGAGGCACTAGACTCTCGCAAAATCCGATATAAAAGCTAGAAAAGCTGTACAGCTGTTGAATGATGCATCGATTGCTGATAAAGAAGACATCTAAGCCGTCAAGGGGTTATACCAAGTCGAAATTTTTCGAAACTGAATTTTTTTTTTTTTCATTTTCTTCATTTTCTTCATGTACATATATTCAAGTGTACGGACAGAAAATCTCACGAGGATTCAACAAATATTCTCGAAGTTACGAGCACATTTTCAAATACGCCCCGGAGCGTAGAAGTGCTTTTGAATCTTTGAACGCGTCTTTCTCAAAACTATGTTTTCAAAGTCGGTGAGCAGGATTTCTCGGAAACGGCTAAACCGATCAGTCTAAAATTTTTATATAAGCTTTATGAAAATGTTATTCAGTCCTTAATCGAAGGTTTTTCCTCGTCAATAAATTTCTTCCATTTTATAAACAAATTAAGGCGAAAATTTTTATGGTGAATCCAATTTTTTAGTTTGTGTTGCCGCCGTTATGATAAAAATTAATATTTTGCTTACTCCTTCGATCAGAGACCAGATAATACCTTATATTAACTAAATCTGTTTTGATTTTTCATTTCCGACGATCCAGTTCAGAGATATTTTGCTCACCGCAAGACGCCTTTTTTTAGAGCTGCTCCCAGAGATCAGCTAAGCTTTAAAAGTCATTATTTTTACGAATAAAGAATATCAGAATGAGGTTCAATGTTACCCTCTTAACCTCTTAACGAAGTTCAGTTGTTATTGTTAAAGTACTGTCTAGTTCTAAATACAAAGACTCTAAACGATCTCTCGTCTCCCGTAATTAGAGTATCGATTCTTAGCCATCCAGGCCCCTTCATAAACGCTTCACGATTGCGGTAGAGATCTGAAACTGGGATATTATTTCAGTGATCTCAATGAATTCAGGGAAGTTATTTTTTCTCGATCAATCAGACACGTAATCCTTTTCAACGAAGTAGTCAATTTTCTGTTTGTGATTCCAATCGCCGTGAAACCAAGATAGGGGTTGGAAAAACGAAGACCAGGATTTCTTGAAGGTAAACACAGCGGACCGAAGATGGGTTTGAGTATTCCAGAAACCGAAGCACAAAGGGATAACTGAAGAGTTAAGAATCGGATTCGATGCTTGAGCAGCGGTCGTTCATGCGCAACTTCTTCAACAGAATAATAGATAAACCACACAGGCTTTCCGAAAATCGAAGAGCAGCTTCCGACTTTTGCAGCTTTCGACATTTATCTGGACATTAATTCTACGGGGTCGATGTTAAACCCTCGCGATATTTCGCCGTGGAAAAGATGCGCCCAAAACTGATTCGAAGGGTCGAGTGGGTTTTCAGTCTGAATGCCGAACTCACGTACCAATAACGTCTCGCCGAGTGACCGGAGGCTTTCAAATCCCCGAGTATATTGTTGGGTCAACAAAGTTCCTGTCATTGCTACGTATACCAATAATTGAAATTGGTCAACAATCGCGACATTGTTTCTTTTACCGACATTGTTGCAATTGGAAAACGAATTCAAGGCTCCGATGGGCAGTTTTACTTGACAAATAATGATCAGCAAGTATTCCAATGAAAATTCATCTTCCGCATGAAGTACTATTCCTGATTTCTCATTTCACTTTTGGATTCTGATTTCACTCGCAATCAGCTTGATAGTTGTTACGACGTATAGCAGGTACGTTAAAACGCTTGTCACAGTGGAAAATTAGCGTGGCATGTGAAGCCGAATACCCGAGGCATGCGGGGGTGAAGCAATCTCTGGGGTCCTCTTACGCCAACGCAACGTCCTCGATGCTTCCCTTTACACGTGCGTACGTACACGTAATACGTGCACGTATACGATACGCCGGGATGTCTTGTTTCAGCCCCGTGGCTCGGAGCTACCATACAAGAAGCCCCGAATCGACAAGAGTGATCTCCGCTTATCTACCTGCACGTATCAAGGCATCCATAATATAATACAACGCGGCATAATAAATTATTCAGGGTTCCGTATACCGAGCTGAGAGCCCGACCGTCGATATCTAATAAATTAACACGTCAACCCCTGTCTGCCGTATCATATTGCGTATACGTACGTATAAACTGTAACCTTATTAATCGGCTTACGTCCACATGTACGAGTATATTATACACAAGTTGCGCGCAGTTAAGTAAGTTTCCACATTGAGTCAAAATGAGCAAACAAACTAGACACACCGTGAAGATACTCAAATTTTTATACCGATCTTTGATCATTCGGTCAACGCCTGCGCGCAGAGTGACTTGCGTCGAAGTACATTTGTTCGGTTATAAATATTTACCAAGAATTTCGGTTCTGCCGTTTCTTTCATTTTGACATCGTTTTCGTTCACAGTTTCGACCCTTCAACCTCCACTCCACCGTCCAGTATTTCTTGTTCCAGAACTAGTATATAGTAGCTTAGCATCCTAACTCCCAACTTCTTATTCACCCTTAGGAAATGGTGTACCAACTCTGTCTCCCCCTCGCAAAGCCTTGGGGCTACCCTTCTTCGTTCGTTGAGACCCAGGATTACCTTGCTTTTCCTTTCTCACAAAGGCTCCATCTAGATTTTAACTCCCAGACTAGTGTCATCGTATCGTTTGCCAAGGTCTGCTGCAGGCGGATTGACGCAAAAATTATACGAGAGCGCATGATTTTGTTTCGAAATATTCAAAAACGCAACACTTGATATGGTTTACGTTGAGAAAAATTTCATTTTTTACAGTAACTAGAAAAATTCAGTAAAACAGGTATCGTTAAAAATAACTGTTTGAATATTGTTGGAATTACGAAAAACGAGGTACGCGTAATCATTTTGCGCTTTTGTCGATTCTTTTGTGGTAATTGCAACGCAAAATCAGTTTGTTCGGTTTACTCTACTTTTTTAGTTAAACAAGGCTTTAACGTCAATTTATTGTTGCACAAGCCTGAAATTTTCGCAACGGTTGTAAGAAAATATAGTAACAGTGATCGTAATGAGAAAGAATAGTAACGGAAATAGACTTTCTGGTAACAGCTACAAAACTAATGTTCATTTTTTTCCTAGACCTATATTCTTCGATTGTATAATAGTAAAAAATGAAAATAGTTAAGGACTGAGCGGTAACCGGAACTAAAAATTTCCTTGATGCGATCAATTCCAGTGCAGATAATTTTCAGGCGTGGTATATAATTAAAGGGAAAAGAAAACTTAATCAGCTTAGGAAGAGCTGCAAATTGCTGGATTAAATATCGCAGTATTTTACAGCAGTTTGGTTAAATACTGTGTAGAAACTTGTTTCCCCATCGACGTTGTTTTTTTCGCACATGTGCTGAATGCAGGACGAAAATTTACTAACATAAAGTTTAATTGGATACACTGTATAAAGATAAAGTTATGCTGTGCAGGCCTTTTAGAAATATTCTAGAACGTCGCTGCGTGGCGTTGACAACGTTAAGCTCGTCTGAAGTTGTTCGTGCAGGCAACTTATGTCAGAGTCACGATTTGTCCCGAAAGTTGTTTGTCTTCACCTTTTGGCGTCGGAAATAGAGATCACGAATCCTTCACCTCCGAAATTGTTGTACACTTTTAATTACAAGAGAAAATAACCAACGCTATACGTAGACTCAAAGCTAAGTTTGATAAGCGACTGGAAATTTGTTAGAAAGAAACCGCAAACTCACGGGGCCACGTTGAATAATCCGCTGAAAATTTGCCAATCATAAATATGGAATTTGATTCGTTTGCCCTGAAGCATCACTATTGGAAAGAAAAGCTCTGAAACTGAGACTTTCCATACTATTTCCATGGTGAAATCAATTTAAAATTCTATAACAACCATCGATTTGATGGCAAAGAAAAAAAAGCGACATTGAGTGGCACGTGGAAGAATCAAAGGGGAAACTGAACCGTGTACTAAAAAAATGATTCTTTGCTATCTCATCTTGACTGTTGATAAAATCACGCTGCTTTTGTGATTGATGGAACGTCAGTGGCTTTTTGTTGTATGGACAAAATTTTTAACGAATATTAGGGGATATAGTTCCAGAAGCACCGTTGTCACTGTCCTTATCATCTGTACAAGAGGAACACTAAGATTCTCATCGTTGATTTATTACAGGCCTGAAAAACTATGCGCCAAGGTTCATATAAAAGAATGACATATTAACACACAAGTAGCACCATCACCAGCAGCAGCAGCAGATTAATTATTGTGAAATGAACCCAGAGAAATACGACGAAATGAAAGAATTGCCGACTTGAGGTCTTATTGTTAGAGATATGAAGAGTAGAGCAACTGTCTAATGATTCCAAGATCGAATCTCTGAAAGGTACTTCACAGACAGAGCCTTTACGAGTCGTTATTAAAGCGGAACAGGCATTGTCACTCACTCTTGGGGACAGAGATTGCTCTCCGCGGTCTGTGTAAAGAAAAAAGAACCTGCGAAGCGTTGATGACACTGACGGTTAATCGATGATGGAGAATATCTTGAAATTTACCCTCTCAAAAATGACAGACAATTTTGGTTTGGTCAGTCCATGGCCCGATCCTTGGTCTTCGGGGCTTTTAGGAACATTTATGGTCGATTGATTGGAACTGAAACATCTCTATCTGAAAATGATTTCTCATGGATTTAAACGTGCGCTTCATATTATGTGCAGACAAAAGATTCTCAAACGCTTCCATCAACGTTGGCTTTTTATGCGATTTACACAAAGGGTTTGTAAAACAGTTTCACGTATTACGTGAAAGAACCTGCTCAGTGAATCGAAACTCAAACGAATTTCACCAAACAAAGCCTACCGGGACTCGCTGTGGAGTTGATAGAATGTCAAAGCGGTAACTATGCATTTGAAATCTCTTTTTTTGCTCGTACCATCAGAACTCGAAGGGCTAACTTTCAGAGAAATAAAACGATCAGCTTCCATGTAATTTTTGCCGTAACTTTGTCCATTGTCCTGGAACCAAGAGAAACTAGATGATGTCTTTTTCTTTTTACTTTAGAATATTCTCCGGACAGAATGTTTGACATCAAGACAGTACCCCGTTAGCAGAGTTCCAATAGGTTCATTTGACTACAAGTGTTCCATCTACCTTTCTTTCCATTAATCGTACACATCTTAATTCTCATCGTGCTGGCGAGAAATAAACCTGTTCGAGCATATCCATTTTCATTCATTTGGACGTTTCTTGAAAGTCGAGTTCCCCTGGGAGACGTCTTTTCCCGGCAACGGAGCTTGAAGTATCCATATCAAATTTCCCGTGTCGTTCAAAAGTTATAATAAAACGCTCTCAGAGAGCGAGAGACGGTTTATAAAAAGGACGCCCGGCTTAACCATGCCTTCGGCATCGGATGATGGTGGCTATGAAGCTGACATAGTGTGAAGAAGGTTTGTCAAATAAAAAAATTTAGAAAAAAATAGTCTTGAGATATTCCGGCAGCTATGAAGTGATTGTCTGAAATAAAATCGACGCTTTCAAATTGAAACATTCCTCGTTTAGAAAGAATGTTCTTCTTTCAATCTTGAAAATATATTTCTCTTTGACTTCTTATTCTATACAAGGAAATTGGTGATACTTCAAATGGTCGCTGTATATGACCAATTACTCTCACTTTACGGAGATTAACGTGTTGCAGGCTGCGCGTGGCATTTGTGACATTCATGAGTCTGACTGCTTCATCTTTCTCAGCCGCAACGAGCCAAGAAAATGACGCTAGAAACTCTAAGCCTTCTCTGGTACAAAAGATTTAATTATACAAGCTCCACGATCAGCAGTGGTTGCCATTTTGAAGCTTATACTTGGATGAACAATCGACTTGCGACAGATTTCAGCGGTCAGACTGTATGAAGTGCGCTTTATCTCACCATCGAAAGTATTTCGAAGACCTTTTTTTACTGCATACTCCGAGCAACCTAACTAAACCACAAATCATGCCTGTCTTGTATAACCTCAAATTCTGGTTTTCGAATTTGCTCACAGAGTGCGAGTTGTGCACCTTGAACATCTAATATCAGCGCATTCGCAAAGAGTCAATCAGCACTTTCCAAGTCTATCGTCTCACAATCTTATTTCAATACGCTCTCGGAAGATCGAAAACGACCACCAGGTACACCATGTCCGTAGACGACCCGAGTGAATCCGCTTGCGTTCAAACGGATTCAACCTGCCATGTTCTCTGCGCTGGAAGTGCAAGGGGATAAAGTCCGATGGTAAGTTTACCGCTCGTAAAGGGCGAGTGCAGCAAAGCAAGACCAACTGTAAACAACTATTACAGGTACCTGCGAGTAGCATCAATTCTGAGATTCTGCCGTAGGTATTCCATAATAACAGTTCAACATTGCAGGTATTTAATTACTACAGTCAAGGTGTCGGAATCTCAACGTAATTGTTGCTTGCGAAGGGTGAATGGAACATTGTTGATGAGACGTAGTCCATGAATGACGCTTACTACATCAACATACATAAGCCCTTAAGTGTCTGAATTAGGATTTCCGCGATTATGGCATCATCGTAACTTGACAATGCATTTCGCCTTTCGCACCGCCTACCAATACTAAAGCGTTTCATGGGTACCTACATAGATTGTTACAGAACCCAGTGAAGTGGTTTTGACGATGATGCATACTTGAAACGAACGTAGGGTGAAAATGATCTGCTGAGGCGATATGCACACATCCATATAATCGCATTCACGGAGAGAATGTCGACACTCTTTTTAGGCACTATAACAGCACCTCCCTTGAGGGTGAAGGCTGCCAAACCTCCTGCACGGTCTTCAGTTCGTGTTCCAAGATTCGAGTCACGATCGACACTGATCGTCTGCTGCCGAAAATATCCGTCCAGCGAATCTCCGTCTAGTCAACCTTAAAGATAACCTGATCCCCTATCCCACAGACTATGACATTGAGGTGTGCGCGGCGATGTCGCCGTGTCAACGGAGGATATTCCGCGACCATTTCCCTGCTGGGAGTTTTATAAATAAATATATATAGATATACAGAGGTATGTACACGAACGTGAAATCCGTGTGTGATGGAATCTCAGCGAGGATGATGAAGGGATTTCATACCTCTCTGCGCCACCTTTCTTAACCGAATCACGTCACCTGATTCAATTATTTCCAGGTGAACTGACTATCGATTCCTTCCCACGGAATTCAAATCCAACCTTCGCCAGTAGAACGAACGTCGATTCACCCTTATTACAATAATTGCTTCGAGATCTTGAAAGCATTGGTACCAAAATGCGCAACGGTATACATTTATCTGATTATGTATTGGGAATCGATTTCGACGGAAGTTCTTTCTCATATTATATTTATGAAGAACCTCCATCCGATCATTAAACCGATGGTACACGTATCAATGTATTTTGATCACTGAGAAACATTTATACAGTTGTTCTTGCTGTACAGTCCACAACTATTTTCATTTTTTTTTTTTTTTATATGTATATATAAGCGAAAAATGAAGCTCTGGGTATAAAATGAAAATGAGTTTTTCGAACCTTAACCAGTAAATCTATTACGCATTGACCTACTCATTTCCAAACAAGGTGTGCAAAGTACGCTTTTTCACTATGTGGGATAAGAGCATTTTGCGCGCTCTAATCCGTACGCAAAACCGAATTTTACGCACATTGTTTGGAAAAATAGTACACACAACGAGTGTTCAAAGTAGGTGATTTTCGCACTAGTGTAGTTTATTGCCGGAGCGAATAACTATTCAAAAAAAATGTATTAAATTACAACGATGCAACGATACAACTCATTTTACTGAGATTTTCTAGTAACTCAGTAAATCAAATGAAACTTTTCTCAGTGATTAAAGAAGAGCGGCGAACGGCTAAAATATCAATTTCCTGACCATTCATAGATTCGGTCATGCCTACAGTTCACGCAATCCTAGATGTCTTACATCCGGTTTCTGGACCTCCGGAATGAATTAGATTGATATCTAGGAACTAGAGCTGACAGCGGGAACAAAATAATTTATGAGGATGCTTTTGTAATTAACGATGCCGCAGTATTGTTAGCGAGTTAGGGTGAGTCTCGAGTAATTTCCTGAGCTTATCTGGACGCCTCGATCATCTATATTGTCTCCCGCATCACCATCGTCATTGCTTCTCGCTGTGAAAAAGCTTTTCTTGCTTGCCATGGTGCACGAAACGCGAGCTAACGAGCAAGTCGTCAAAAGTTCATGCCGCGCCTTCAATTAAGCTCACAGGTATTCGCCTACTTTCAGGCTCCAAGAAACAACACCGAGCACGCAAATTCAGCCGGGAGTACCCGTTAATTTCGCATTACGAATTCATCCCGAGACGGTGCTAAAATTCAATACAAATTCCAACAAAGTTTCATCAACACAACGAATTACCTCGTACACAGTGTGAATTGTTAACGACTGAATGGTCCGTTGTCTGCTACAATTTAATGCGCATTCACGCCACAATCTGAGAACAGTTGTTTACCAGGGTAGCCAACCGTCGTGAACGTAACCTCAAAAATTTTCACACTTTCCACTGGCAGTTGCGCTCAACACCCAACAGTTGTCAATATGTTTGAGGTTAAATTTATGTCGGTTGGTCAGCCTGGCAAAGAACTGCTCTCCAATTGTAGCGCATGCGCATTAAACTATAACAGCCGACGGACCATTTTATCGTTAGCAATTCACACTGTATGCGTATGAGGGTGGTATTTTTTTTTTTTTTTTAACTATTTTCTTTCTTCTTATCCGTGAAACCAGAACTCGGGAGCAAAGTTTGAAACGGTGACTCATCCGTAATACGAACGTACGCAAGCATCTTCATTCATTTATTCAATGCACCCAACTTTAAACGTTGATATCAAATACAAGATGAACATTCAGGTGTATAGTAGTCTGGACATTTTTTATAGAAAACTTCATTATCTCCAAAATGAAACCAAAAACAGCTTCCCAACTTGTATAGTTTTCAACATATTTCGATTGGAGTGTTTGAATAATTCAAACTGGATGAGTCAACATTTAGAATTTTGCTATCGAGTTCCGGTTTCACGGGGCTTCGTTCGAGGCAAAAAAACTAATTATTCGAAAGGTACGTAAAAAGAAAAAAAAAAGTTATAATAAAAACCACCCTAATATGTATATATACATTTATACATGCAAAAAGTGCATGATTAAAAATTGTAAAATTTCATAGCAAATTTATCGGTAATAAGAAATTCCGAACGGGATTATTTACACATATACTTAATGCAACGTGAAGTTTTCTGCTTTTTTGTAGCAATCTTTTTCGCGCATCGCTAGGTACAGAAATCTTTATACTACATACATGTTCGTATTATACATATAAAGATACGCACATATATATATATGTATGTCTGAGCTTTGCAACGGAGACCAGTAAATTGAACCGGCTGAATACTCAAATCGTAGGAGGACTTTTCACTGAAATCATATTAGAATTTCAAGAGGTATATGTATAAAAAGCTTGTATTGATTTTTTTCCGTCAAGTATATTTCTTGATATTTATTCGATTTTTTATTCACTCCTTCAATTTTCCGAGAGCTCAAATATGTAACGTTATTTATTCTAAAAATAGTCCACATTCTGAGAGCTGGAATTTCGGGAAGTTATGAAAAGTCAATAATCAAACGACTGTGTGAAATTCAAGTACTTACGGATAGTTGTTGCAAGAATAACACTGAGAAAAATTTCATTTGTCATAGTAAGTAGAAAAATCAGTAAAACAGGTATCGTTAAAAAAACTGTTTGCGTAACCATTTTGCGCTATTGTCGATCTTTTTTTGGTAATTGCAACGCAAAATCAGTTTGTTCGGATTACTCTACTTTTTTAGTTAAACAAAGCTTTATCGTCAATTTATTCTTGCACAAGCATTAAATTTTCGCAACGGTTGCAAGAAAATCTAGCAACAGCGATCGTAACGAGAAAGAATAGTAACGGATTCTAGACTTTCTGGTAACAGCTAGAAAACTAATTTTCATTTTATATCTAGAATTATATTTTTCGATTGCGGTAAAAAATGAAAATAGTTAAGGACTGAGCGGTAACCGGAACTAAAAATTTCTCTCAGTGAACCTAACTAAAATTTAAACAATGTCAATGAATAATACTAGTTCAGAATCTCGTACGATTTCGATATTTCGAAATAGTTTGTATAAATCTTCTTCTACGAATCTGGTACCCATAACACGCGTACCTGGAAACTAGATTTCAGAAAAATGATAGAATGTTTCTTCATGGAGGATAATACAAGGAAAAGGGGCAATAAACTTCTTCTCCGTAGAAGTGCGCCGACATCAAAGAAACCCCGCGTTCTTATTTTTCCTTTTCCTCTTTTTCTCGCCCTCGCGGGTCTTCTTTTCTGTGGCTATTTCCTTTCATAGAGACGTATAGGTGTACAGTCACGTCCGGACGGGGTCTTTATTCGAAATTCCGCGTCTCCCGCGATGCGAGCGTTTCCAACAAACGTGCCTGATGCAGGTATATGTACCGTACGTACGACTGCGGAGCTGGAAGCCGGCTGAATCGGAACTCGTTAATTTCAGGCACCAACGTCACGGGAAGCAAAAAAACGAACATTTTGTTGCCTCCTTCAATCAATATAACAGAGCTCAAGGGCTGCTCGCGTGAGCCTCGAACCAAAGTTTTCCTATTGGAATTTGAGACATGATCGCTAGGAGTGTGTTCCTTATTATGGTCTTAAAGTTCCTTGACATCGATATCGATACGTGCAAAAGTCTTCGCTTTTTTTCATTCCGAAAACATCGTGTATGTATATATATATATATATATATATATATATAGGTATATATAAACACCATGTGCATTGATCCATAAGCATAGGAAAAAAATCCCTGTCAGAGAACCACTACGACTAGGTATATTTATTCCTCACCATAACCGAGTGACGCGTTTTTGCAAAGTAGGTAAGAAATGAAATTTGATCTTTTAGAGCTGATTGTCACAGAGAATATATTACAAGTTATTATTCCCCCCCCCCATTAAGGAACGTTAAGGAATTCTCATTTAAGTTTTTACAGTGTGACTGCTGCAGGTGTTTCATGATTATATAATCACTTTATAATTAAACGTCAGAAACTTTTTACCCGATTCTCGTTAAATTACGTGCAATATAGATGTACTATACGTGCGATGCACGATTAGCTTTGCGTTGATAAAAACAATCGTACAACGTATAATATTATCAGGTAAACTTTGTCTCCTGGGAAGTCTGAGGCGATATTTATGACAAATGCTGTGCATACAGAGAATAATTTTGTTACAGAGTCAACTCGAGTCGTTTCTAAGAGTAATTTAATTCGGTTTGGAAAGCTTTTAGTAATTTTTTTCAAACTTGTAATTCTCGACAATTGTTATTGTTTTACCGAATGCGAAAAAATAAAGAGATGGGATGGTTTTTTTTTTTTATCAAACTGACACGTGGGTGGGATAATTTTGAAACGAATGCTACACGGAAGATAATATATTTAATCAAGCTGTAGGTTTTGGCTATAAACGATTGGAAAAGTCATTCCCAACTAGATTTGTTGGTAGTTTAAATCACTTGTCTGCAGAGGCGAAGTAGAAAGGCGAATCGATTCATCCAAGTTAAAGGCTTTTTTTCAACTCCATATCTCTTACTTTTCCCGGTTTTCTTACCACCTACACACACACATAGCACTAGCAGACGACTTTCCACCCTCGAGCTTGTAAATTACCAAACACTTGTAATACATTCTCATTTTCAACTGTATAAAAGAAGCTCGAAAGAAGAAGAAGAAGAAGAAAGAGAAGAAGAAGGACAAAAATCGCAGACTCGAAGCCGGTGAGTGAAAAAATGTTACCTAAAGAGACACACTTCGATATTTATTCATTTTGATCTACACTTGTTAGAGTATTCGTCCAACTTTTCTCTTCGCTGGAATAACATCCATCTGAAATATCCCATCAAACTTGTAACATATCCCATCGACACGCGATGGACAACTAATTCTGAGTTTCCAACTATCGAATGGAGTTCGGAATGACTTTATGAGTCTGACGATACACCGCGAAGATCATTGAAATCCCCAGGGTGCAGAATAGGCAGGTTCACGTCCTGGAATCGGTATCTTCAACAATATCGCAAGTTACACTTTTCCCCAGTTGAAGATAAATTGGATGTAAAGAATTTGCGATAAGAATCAGACATCTAAATTTGAGAGTTAAATTGATTATTTTCATGAACTAATTTAAAGATATGCAGTGGTCATTATAATAATAACATTGCCGTGGTATCCACTGGTACTCTGCGACTAATCTATTCGTCGATGAAACGATTAATCTAAGCTGCCGATTGATCGATCAATCTAACAGCATTTGTACCCACAGGATTTGCCTGGTAAATGTACTGTCAAATTTTTTATACAACGGGAACTGCACTAAAAAAATTTTTGTAGAAAAAATAAAATTTTTCTCGGTGTGTTTCCCTACATGGGTGAGGGTGGTTTCACCCCTTTAAAGTGTTTAATAGCAGATAAAGAAAAATACGTGTCACTGAGTTTTTAGTCTACTATAACATATTACGAAAGAAATGAAGTCGGAGAGATCGACTTGAGACATCTTCCTAGTCAGTCCAGACACGAAGACGTGAATCCTATCAAGTGCGAGAACGGATTATATCGTGGAAACAAACGCGTGATTTAATAAGAAGTGACGAGTGGTGTAATAACGAAGTTTCATTCAAAACCAAACACACCGTATGCGTGGGACAAGGTTTGCGTGGTTGAGATGCCGGAGCAGGAATTAAGCCCGGAATGAAAATCGCCACTGCCAATTTGGCCTCGCATTTAGGTTCCAACAGGGTCGATGAAAGTTGGGTGGTAACACAAACTGGCACTTGCACTCTGTCTGGTTTCATATTTACTGAACGTGTCAACGTATCGCGAAATGTCTCATGAAGTGGCACTTTCGTATCGACCCGATACCCAAGAGTCCTCAGAAAATCTCCTAATTGCGAAAAGCCGGCGTCCCTCTCGTTGGACTTGGCTCGATTTTACAAGCTACCAAATTATAACACTTTCCGTTTCAACAAGTTTTGTAGAAATACACTTTCACGAAATGATCACTAGGAATAATTGAGCCTGATTGAAAGCAACGTCGTCTACAGCATTCAAAGTCACTGATGGTATTCTGGTTTTGTATGAACCAAGGAAAGTGGGGACGGATCGTAAGAGTTTCACAAGACAATAAACAAAACAGACGTTCCAAGCAGACGGCTTGAAGGGAATTGGAGCGAAATGTGCCAGACAGTGAGACTGCAAGCTTCGGGTGTATGTAAGCCGGTTGCGGATCGATTTTAGCATCCGGTTTGGTCCTGGCTGAGGCCATGGAGGTCAGCCAGGACCCCGTGGCTTCGTGAGAAGCTGATTTATTCCAAGATCCAAGGAGCCATCGTATGAATTATTTGTTTCAATTAGGGCGATGAAATGCATGAGAGAATCCAGCGCAATTAAAACCCCGTCATTATTATCTGACAGTAAGATTTTGATCACCCGAATCGATAACGTTTCAATTAACCCTTTAATTCGGACTGGGACGCTCAGCGTTCCGTCTTTGTTTTTCATACAGCTTTTTATTATTAAACTATTTTTTTGATAACAACCGCCGAGATTTTTGTTTCCACATGGTTCCTAAAATATTTCTAAGCCTGCAAAAAACGTCAAATTTATTTATTCATTTATTTATTACGAAAATATCATGCGTAAACAAATGGTCGGAATTCCTACTTTTCCACGAAAAAAAAACCATTATCTGACTAATCTGCAATTAAAATCCGAATGCCAATTTTTAGACTAACTCAATTCACACCAAAAAAAATTCACAGAATTTTTTCCAAATTTTTCTTTTTGTTTTTGCTTGTTCGCTATATTGGATCCGCCATATTGAATTTTCGAATCTCGAGTTCAGATTCGTAATCAGTGACCCCAAAAGCTCACGTATGTAAAAAAAAATGAAAGGATTACATAACCACTATCTATGAAGTGCGACAAAAATTACTTTAACGCAGAAAAAATACTTGTGAATAATTTTTACAGACATGGTAAAATCATCTCTGTAACGTTTTCAGCACATAGTAAGAAGCTTTCGTACTTCTCGAATGCAGGACTTGATGTAAAAGGATGTTAAAGTTGGTACTTACTTATTTCAAGAGTTAATTAAACACTCTAGGCACGAGCCAACGCAACCGAGTAAACTTTTAAGTAACTATCCGAGTAAATCCTACAGCTATTGCGTACAGCTTTTAAAGCAGTAATAGCATTCGAGGGACATAAACAATTGTGTGAATTCTCTACGTTTGATAACTTATATACTTTATGAAAACTCACTAGAAACGGAATGGTATGAATGAAGGTATTTTTGTTGGTATTTTTTGATTCGATTCTGATTCTGATTGAAATTCTTTACGCCAATCATTCGCATCGAGTTTTGTATTCCTATCAAGTAAATTCCGTCGGTCATTTAAATTTTTGCCTGCAAGTGTGCACTGAGAAAAATTTCAATTGTTACAGTATGTAGAAAAATTCGGTAAAACAGGTATCGTTGAAAAAACTGTTCGAATATTAAATAAATTTTCGATTGTGGTAAAAAATGAAAATAGTTGAGGACTAAGCGGTAACCGGAAATAAAAATTTCTCTCGGTGTGTCCGTTCGTTTATTTCTCTCAATGCGTGGCGTCGCCTCTTTCCGCTTCTAACGCGATTATGTAATCTCCCTGCCAGCTGGCTGACGGAAAACGGAAGTCTGCAAGAAACCGGCTGTCAGAATGTCAGAGCATCTTTCAAATTGACGCCCAAGCTATAAACAGAGAAAAAAGTGCATTCCCCTCGGAAACGTTACGATAGATATAATATTTGATGTCTTTTATGTATAGTTCGAATGTTCTCCGCTCGTTGATTCTTCGCTGTTGAAAGTGAAATAATAATATCTCAAGTCCCATGAGTAAAATTTTGGAGATCGTAAAGGTTGGGGTTAATTAAGAACCCATGGCATGAAATGCGAACGAAGCTTTAGAGACAAAGTCCAAAAATAATAAAACTAGAATGTTAAAGGTCCCAGTTGAATTTATTTGACACAACGTCTCTTGAATCTTGTTTAAAAAATTTGCGAACTATGAATTTTACTGATTTATTTTCCATGTTAGCATAAAAATCATATCGTTCGAATAATTTTTATTAAATCAAGCCTCAATTTTGTTCTTGATTAAATTCTCAAGAAATCCTTAGATAAACAATGTTTTTCATACTGATAAATTACGTATTTTATAATAATTAGAATTTTTTCAACTCAACGGTTCTTAACCTAAAATTATATCAATTATCACGTTTTCCTGGTCAAATGAGAAGCTCGATGGAAAATCCGGCTTTGGCAGTTTGCAGAGAATTCAATTGCGACAAAAATTAACTGTAAGCCATGACAAATCAACGAAAATAAACCAAATTTTCTTTTTCTTTCAAAAAGTTATTCCAATACAATGAAACATCTTCCAAGTTAGTGGCAATAAAATTTCAGTTAAAATTAAAAAATTTCAAACTATTCTCCGAGTTCGAAGTGATATCCTTTCGACTAAATTAAACTCGATTTATGCCTACATTTGAAAACACAAAAACTCGATGCAATCGTATTTTTGTCCCAAACTTATCTCTCGTTCCGTGACGACGATAAATATAAAACTCTGCTTTGAATGGATGAGATCAGACCATAGATACTATGAAATACCCGCAGATAAAAACGTTGATAGAATATAAATAAAAATGTAAAAAGTCCGAGTGCCGTCGTTGCTCTTTTTAGTTCTTTCGTGTATTCCTATTATATTTTCAATTTGCGATCTCGACGCGAGACGTTCCGCGAAGTTTCCCCGATACCCTCGAAACTGTATAAACGCTAGTATATTTTATTTTTATTCTTTATCAGGTAACGCGGTTCGAATGTAGGAATAATCCGCTGAAGCGTGTGCAGAATTAACCGGCGCCTGTTATTCGCACTCTGAATAATAACGGTCAATATCCGGATTTTAATCAATGTTAATTAATTTCGCTGCAGCGATAATACATGAAATATGAATTATATGAAACTATAAATATTTAAATCTGAAATCACAAAGTACTGAAAAAAAAAAAAAACAAATCTCTAAAGTGGCGGAATTTGCAAATCAACTCGTACCAGCATTATCTTCCGATCTCAAAATCCTCCAGGTTTTTTATGAAACGTTTTCTTCTATCCCTTCTAATTTTCGAGACATTCGTGCGGGATGATTGAAAAATTCCAGCCTGTATATTTACACGTCACTAAAATAGCACGCAAAAAAGGCAAATAGTCACCGACTAGTCCCTTCAATTTATCGGCAGTGTCAAAGCCACGGGGTTATGTACCTACAACATATATTGCTCCAACAACCCTAGGATCAGAGGGGCAAACAGATATTTGCTCATTTGCCTAAGCTCCCTAGGATTTGCCGGTTTGATCAAGGACGACACTTCGAATTTCGTATCGATTTACTTTTTCACTCTCCACCTTCAACATTGAATCTCTTTACTCATGCTTCGCTATATTCTTTTTCTTTTTCTCTTTTTTTTTTCTAGCAAAATAAGGTATCTACGTAAATTTAATCTACCACCACCTTCGAATCGTCGCAAAAGTACCAAGAAAGTATAATACGAATGACCGTAATAAAGAAAAAAAAAAGAAAAGAAAATCATTCTCATTTTGTACGTAGAAGTGTATATTTTTCGAAACTTCTAAAATAAACATTTCAATTAGAAATTTCTCTCGGTATGGTATTGACTTTTATTTCATTCTTAATTATTTTTTTTTTAAAAATCCATAACCCGCAGGTAAGTATGTCCTTTCATTTCATATATATAATTGAAAAAACAGCGACATATCTACTGCAAAGAAACTGGGGAGTTATAGCAACTTTTTTAATTAAAAAAGGTGGTGTAACTGCAGGAAATGCGACCGCCATTCATTCTTATCTTTTCAAAGTTCTACAAGGTGCAGGATGTTGCCATTTACTAACCTCGTACAACAGTGTCGGAAGTCCCATGCTCGCGGTTTCTGGATAGCGCCTCGATGCTCTAACAACCGTATTTTCTTCAAAGATCATCCGTGCTGCTTATTAAATGTAGATAATTGACTGATATCATTTTCAAATGTATCTGACGATATTGTATAAATTCCGCATTCGCAGATGATGAATGAAAACACTCTGGAGCTCTTTGCCAGTTAAGTTACAGGTGCCAATTTCCTGCAGTGCAACGAATTTACGAGAACATATAGGAGTGGCTAATGCACAGCTTTGACACGGCGTTGAAGGTAACATTTCCGTAGTTATTTCGCAATTCTGTGTATAGGTAATTCCCACGTAAGTAGAGTCGGGACTCGAGTGAGGTCTGCGGTGAATTTAAAAACTCGAGTTTAGTGAAAGCGCTGCACGGGTTCCGTGTATGGTCCCAGTGAAAATGTGAGGCGGTAATTGGGCCGTCCACCTTTTGCATTTTTCATCAACACCGAATGATCAAAGGGCTTTCTGTACCTTTACAGTATTGTGAATACCATTCCTACGGGGAAACGATTTCGCAAAGTCGTCATGATTTATTAGCTCACTTGTACCGACTGCAACGATGCGCGTTGGCGCGTGACGAAGCGCAGTGCAATTCAGTAGCGACAGCAGCGCCGCTGACGGAAATTTCACGAGTTGAATTACATCGCTTCGCGCCGATAATCGCCGAGAAAATTTCTCGGTGACTTCGGATTTTGGAAAAAATTACTAGGTGACGAGACATGGATGGCAAGAAAGTACAGCCGAAGTTTCGAGTTGATACGTCAAACCGTTCGGGAGATATAGAGAATCTCGGAAGAGGAGAATCACCGTGAGGATCAATAAGAAGGAGCAGAAGATGAGCGAGTTATGTGTTCGATAAATCAACCGTCACTGTTCGATATTATTTCGGTACAACGGAACGATCTGATTTCTTGTAAAATTTTCTTTTCTCTGTTCTTTTTTTTTTTCTTGTGTATTTTTTTTTAACCAGAACTCAAGGCTAGGTGAATTCCATTAGAAAATAGTCAGTGGTTCGGTGTATATCACATGTGATGACAGGCATCCGGTAATTCATTCGTGGCTACGGATTCTTGGCTGGGAATCTTGATGTACGCATAGTCAAGAGAGTCCGTATATTACGCAGATTGCCTAGTCACTAAGTCATTTATAACTTAGTACCCGGTGAGTGGCGGTATACCGGTAGGGCTGGAAAGCTGACAAAAAGCAGCATCAGTTCTTGCGACAGAGCCTGCAGAAGAAGCTTGAAAAGAAAAAGCACCCCGCCCGTCACCCCATACATTCCCACGCCCAAGACCAATGGGGATTAATTCTGAGGGAGGCTTTCCAACGGCGAATAAAATTCCGGCTCAGACGTCGCCACCGCCCGCGTTTTAAGTGAACATATATTGTAGTATAAAAATTAACCGCCATCTTCGAGTTTTTACCAATTATCTGTAACGTAATAATCATCAATTTTCTTTCTCATTTTCTTATTTTCTTTTTTTTTTTTTTTTATTTTGTAGATTAGACGGTGAAAAATTTATCATTTTTAGTAATTTTATAACTGGATAGTCGTGTATTGAGTATATTGGTCAAGTTATTATATTCCTAAGCTACACCGAATATCTCGGCAAACAGCAGAAAACAATAGGATTACAAAGGAAAGATATAACGTATCATTGAAACCGATTTTTTTTTTGTCAGTAATGAATTCAATATTGTCATTTGTGGATGATAAACAATATCGGTGCGATTTTGTGATGTTAAATATTGAACTATTCCGATATGATGCAAATAAAAGTGTTTCGGTAAATTTGCATAGGAAATAGTTTTCTGTATAAACGATCCAAAAATTGTATCGAACTGATTATCTACAATGTTTTTAAACATTTTGAAGCGATTTGAAACAAAGCATCTATAAGCTGAATCTTATAATTTCATTGTTTTCTACATTTTTGTATTATCAACGAAATCTTCGTAACTTACGAATATATGTATTAATTTGACAAAAACTCAAATGTGAATGTGCGAATTGAATAAATAAAAAGCATCGATTTCTGGCGAAAGGATCTCCTTGAGATAATTTTATTCACTGGAGTATATTAAATGAATAATTTAGAAAATTGCAGCCGTCGTTGCTTCGGCTTTTTTAAATTTATTTATTTATTTTGTTTTATTATTTTTATGAAGCCGCGCCGCTCTGAATGATGGTTATGAATTTGGCTTAAATGAACCAATTTATCAGAAAGCGTCACCTGCGTTACTCTCGTGCTTATCTCAAACCTTGGTATTTGTGTTTCAAGTTAAGCAGCCTCGGCGCGTCTGCGTACGAGAAAACGTCGAGTTATTGGGATTGTCACTTTGCAATGCGTCGTCTGGTGGAAAAAAATCAAACTAATGCAACCGGGCTCGAAGGTGATCGTTGACCGTATTTTTTCGCGTGTGGATAATAAAACAGGTATGTTATTGATTGCGTTTAATTAATTTATGTGGCATGAGTAATTCAAAACCTTAAAAATTACGATTTCCCTCCATTAGAATAAAAAACTTAGGTTAGGGTGGCGATAAAATGGCGCCGACAACCAGGCTCTGAGATCACGAGGACATTTTCCAATACCGATAGCCTCCCTTGAAATTATTACCCAGAAATTTTGATTCACCTACAAAGATTGCGATCGTCAAAATCCACGAAATTTTTACTCAGTAAAACCGAGGCGCCATCTCGCGGTTATTTCCGGAAACGAATTCCAAAATCGGAACAGGAAAATTTTAGTCTCATCGTGACGTAACAAGCTTCATTGAAATCCCCCTCTTTTTGTACCAAAAACTTGACAACGACGCCCTAGCTTTCGCCTCTTCCCTTCGCTTGATAATAATAGAGAACCTTATTAAACTCAGAGCTTTAGAAAGTCCCGTTATATTGAAAAACTTTTTGCGAACGGCTTGGTAGCTGTGTACCATTTACTCGCGTGTTATATTTTACTTGTTGGAAAAAAAAAGAAATAAGAAAAAAAAAAAACTCTCGCGTATCATCTTCTTGCCGCTTTTACTCGATGACAAAAATTCGAGACACATTGAAGTAATATACATGGATGTTGATAACCTCGTTTCACTGAAACGTCATTACCTTATAAATATCCAACCACGTTATAGAATTATACGCAGATAAATTATATGAAGTGGTTCGTTTCATGCGTACGAAAAGTTTGTCATGTTTCGAAGTTATTTACATATAAAACGAAGCAGTTTGTTGGAGCTTCGAAGTTATAAAGGACAGTGTTGAATGTACCTACTAATGCCGGTTGAGTAAATCCAAAAGGATATAGTCCAACCGAAAAATTAAAGAGAAAAAATACAAGCATGAAAAGAATTGTCGTTTGCTTCAAGTTATATTTGTTAATTATTGATTTCTAATAGTTTTCCACTGAATTAAACTCTGCCTACATCAGTAGCATCATTCGAACTATATCATCAAGTTAATTTGATAAATGATATATGAACTCACTTTTTTCAGAATTTTTAAGAAGTTTTTGATATACCCATATGAAAATTTAGTGGTCAGATCGTTCAGACCAGCAGGCAGCAAAGCCGTTGCGAAAGGTAAGTGGAAAGTTTGAGCCTAGGTGTTGAAATTATTAGGGACCTCTTAAATGGGCCCCAAGACGAGTCTGTCTCACGTAACGAACACCAAAGAGCGAACCATGAAATGTGTTTCAAGTGTGAGGTAATACGGGGTAAAGAAAGAGAGTCCTCGGATGAAATATGATTGTTTGGAAAAAGGATGGTCCAATCGTGCTCATATCAGACCCGTAAAAGCTGCGAGTTACACTCTCGTGCAAAATGTTCGCTACAAGTGTAACATCCCATAAAGTTCCTACGAGTATCTTGCACGCTGAACTTGATACCTTAGAGCTTTTACATACATATAATACTCTGTGTGTGCCTGCGAATGACATGGCCTGGTTCCCAGCTGCTGTGTTCAAGTGTGCATAAGACTCTTACAGCATAGAACTTATGCTTGCGAGAAATACGAGTAAAGTATAATAGAGAGCGGAAGGGAATATTTGCATTAGGGAAAAGTTCGTTGGGGCAACAGAGATATTAAATACACATTTCTATACATGTATACACGTATACTTGAGAGATAAAAGGATGATACTTACACAGGTATAAATTCGTTGTGTGTACTTTGTTTTAAATCTGGGAATCTTTGTGTCAATTGATTCTCTTTGAGACGAAACACTTTGGACAAGAGAAATAAAACCGTTTGGAAAATTTACGGCAATATTGATATTCAAACAAAAGTTGAGGTGAACAGGAATGAAATAACGTCTCAAGTATGAAATAAAAACAATTCTTATTAAATTCGAACGGTAAAAGACAAGATATCAACAATTTCAGAAAAGTTCTTGTAATTAGAACGTTCAAAATGATCGTATAAGATATATAAATAAATTGGATGTTATAAAATATGCAAAGTGCTAGCGACATAGAGCCGTAATATATTATTTTTGTTTTAATGAATCGCTCTTGTTACCAACGTTCCTGTATCTGAAATTCAAGAGGCATAAAACCAGCAAAGCGTAACGAGCTGAGAAACAAATTTTCTGCGAACGCTGCTCAATTAGCGTGGCAAAATTGAAACCCTAAGTGGCGAACGCTTCTCTCTTATTACAATTTTGATAACTGAAAGTGTCAGTTTTTGGACGACAAAAATTGAGGTCATTAATGAACCTTGTATCGGGGGTACCGTAGACTCGAGGATTTTGTCAGAGATCAACATAACGAGATTACTAATTCCAAGAGGGTTGTATAACGAAAACGAAGTCACGAAACTTGACGAGAGAAATCTTTGTTCTCCAGAATTCAAACATCTAACTGATTTAACGAATTGAATCATGGTGAATTGGAAGCATGCGATGAACCCTTCTATTACAGTTAACAACTGTTGCACGTCGTATATTTCGGATGATGTAGTGTCGCGGATCCTCAGAAACGTATCTAAAAATTTCATCTTAATGGGTCGAATAGGTGATTTTTATTCGCAAATTTACAATTCATTCGTCAATTCACATTCCGAAAAAAAAAAAGAAAGAAAGAAAGAAATTGCAAATTCCGTTGCACATTCGTTAACCAGATAGATCATTTGAAGCACTAGCATCACACGTGTTTCATGTTATTCTATGTGATGCCCGACCCGCTCTTTGAGCTCCAGTTTCCACATGACTTATACCATTCAAATGCTACATGATTTCACAGTTTGCAGTGAAACTGATTCCGGCTCAATTTGAGGTAACCATGATTTTATCGAAACGTGTAATACTCTGTACTCTTGTAATTGGATATCATTGATTGATGGCAAATGCGGTGACGTATTGACCCGGATCAAGCTGTGCAAGTCAGCGCAGAAGAAGCTCAAACACCTTATACAAGGTGTTTCCGAGTAAACGCCGCGGTATGTTGGATTGCCTACCACCAAGGAGAACAAATATCGGTAATACAGACCTACGAAGTTACCGGTAAGTAGCGCGTTTAAAGGCATCGCTAGTGAGCTGCACGCAAATCGGCAGTCCTGGCAGTTCCAGCTCATTCGCAAGGACTTTAAAATCGCTACTTGCCGATGAATCAGTAGGTCTGTCTTAAAAAGAGTTCATCACTTTTGGCCAACTTATACAGTCACGTTGAAACTGTCATTCGTATTAATTTCTGAAGAATGGCGCAGTGAAGAATTCTAAAAAAATTCAAGTAAATGCATTGAATGGTTAAATAATATTATAATATAAAAAAAAAATATTAAATAAAGTAAAATAGATATTTAAGAATAATACATAAAATTTTCGTGATATTTGTCCGTCATTGAATAATTAAAAATATAAGATTGTAAATTTCACGTCAAAAGTATCCACATTACGCGCGGTATTCAAATTATTTGCTTTCTGCCGTTCATATGTATATATAGCATTCCTGAAACACTTGAATTTTATTTTTTTAAACAGGTTTTTTTTTTATAATATTGTTATCAAAGAAATATATTAATTCCTAACTGATCTGACATTTTGATTCACAAAAATAAAAGTTATACCGGGTAACCGCCGACGGTTCAAGCAGACTACAACACAAGAAAATCACACGACGTTGCCAAATTTATTTTCTGATTATTTTAGGAATACAGTGCAGTCCGATTGCCCGTCGGATGGCGTTACTGTCGTTACCCAACTACCTTGCCGGCATTTTTGCCCCTTAGTGGTAGGCAACCCAACACACTGCAGCGTTTACTCGGAAGCACCCTGTATACCCGTTTGGCACGATTTTTTGCGTCATTTTTTAATCGTCACGACGTTAATACGGGCTATATTTCAGCTATTAGAGTTCGGAAAAAAGAACCCGGGCACCGGAGCTTTTTCTACACCTCGCAGCTGCGAAGCCTGATATGGATAAGTTAAGGGGCGAACGAGACTCGACTTGCTAACTTGGGACGAACCGTAGTGAAACTGAGCAAGAGGTACGTTAACTTCGAGTATGATACCTGCATGGAAAGTTTTACTTGCCGAAACTTTTATATTTCGTGGAATGTAATATTTAGTATATAAATACTTCGAAAAGTACCGAGCGGATCTCTTCCTAAGATAATTTCTATTCCTCAGAAGCCGTATTCCAAAATTTCATCACTTTTGTCACAGCAGAAGGGTGATGGGCGTGATAAAAGTCAATGTTTTCTGACTGGATAGTATCTTCGCATGCTTTCGTCAGAGGTAACATAACCTCGATATTCGTTTCAGCTGTTTCAAAGCTGAAAACTCAATCGTCATTATATTTAAAAGATCCAAATAAAGTCCTGCAATCATGAACGACCTTTTTTTTTTTGGATAATCTCTGTAAAACAATCCGTAGTATCCACTCGGAAATTTTTATCACGTGAATGTTTCATCGCCTCAAATTTCAGCAATCAACGATTTCTTATCGCTCCATAGAATCGAAGGGTGAAAAATCGATTCAGCAGACCTTTTACTGTCGATTTGTTTCAATTTTTGATTATCAAGGTTGTTTCAAGCGTAACGTTGACGCAGAAATATTATCCAATCCGAAAACATTGAACTACATCATTTGTATCACCGTTTTACTTGCGCCAAATCTTTATTGTACATTCTCCTGATCCTAATTTCCTCATGCCTGTCTCCTAGTATCGCACACACGCCATCTTATGTATATGTATTTAATTTCAGCAGAACTCCCGATCCGTTAGTCAATAATCAAACAGAATCCTGAATGCGAATTAGCTCGTCATACAGTGCAATATTAAACGTTGGTATATTTACGTGTTTCAAACGATATTTTTCACCCACAAATTCAGCGCGAAAGAGAATTTGAAAACATTGTTGACAAAACTGTACTGACAGCAAAAACTCACAAAATGAATTCAAAAATAATGAATCACTTCAGATTGTTCTATCATATAATTTATCCATGATTTGGTAAACTTCCGACTAAACCTTATAATATTTAATCCGAAGAAACTTTTTCTTGTAACTATAAGGATTAAAAAAATATCAATAATCATCTAATATAGTCCGAAATGAAGTGATTTTTACATGAAATAATCATTGATTTTATTAAAAATGAAATAAATCCGTTGAAAATAAAAACGTTTATTAAGTCCAAGCTACAATATTTGAAATTATCCTTTTCAAAATAAGTTTCTGAGTTTTTTAACAATAAATTAACTCACGATAGAGCAACGACGAAACATCGCATGTTTCATGTAACTGTTTTAAGCAACATTAACATCGTTCTGATTAAAAATAATATCTTTCTGATATCAAACCGTATATAAGTACGTTACGCGTGTGAAGCATCATATGTGGATGGATTGGGATTAAAAGAACCTTCTGAAATAAGATGTTCCGAATCTCTGTATGCGGATCAGGAAACGATTTTACCGTTGAGATAAGGGTTTGTTGGTTTTCGTGATTGGTTCGGTGTATTTTCCTTTCATCGCGGAAACAGCAATCGTCCTAACGCAACCCGGAGACCCGGATGACTCAGTGCGTTACGCCTTGCGTAAACCTGATCAGGACCAAATTGATTATCCGGTTGATCCGGGGTAATTTCAACTCAGAAATAAGATGACGAAGAAGCATTGAATCAGTCCGAAACTGGGCGGAACGATGCCCGCAATGCATCAATCGATACGACGGCGTATTTAACTATGTACGAACTTGATATTGGTAGAATTTTTTAGAGAATTGAACACTGTAGATAAAATTTTATTTGAATCTTCACTCCAAAGTTTATCACTCAGCTACCAAAGACGTTTAAAGACGAATTCTCACATTGAATTTATCTTCAAGACTGCTAACTTGAGAACCCTCGAACCTACGAACATTGCTTCTAGGAGATTTTTGCAGAAAATTGACTTGCCTGATATTTCGTCATGCAAATTTTTCTTGCAAAGTCAATGGTTTAGCCGCTGAAACCATTTAAAGACGAATTTTCTCATAAACTTGACCTTCAAGACTTTCAACTTCCGAATCGTTAAAGCTACAAACGTTGCTCTATGGACATTTTAACAGATGATCCAATTGTCTCCAATTTTGTGGCATCAAGTTTTGTCATAGAGTCGATAGTTCAGCCACTAAAGATGATGATTAAAAATTCTTATTTCCATAAGTTTGATTTTCGAAGATTACAACTTTCGAACCGTCACCGTGGCGAATTTTTTAAGGAATTCTATTCTCTGCAAAAAGCTTCCAGGGTTAAGTCCGTATCATTAACCCTAGTCACTGACCCGGAATCACTTTACTGACCAGAATCGACTTTATCGTACAATTTTAAATTCAGCGTGCTTGAATCGGGGTTTTTTGTGCAAGTAAAACGAAGCATGATTGAAAAAACGTTCGGGTTTCAGGGATCCCGTGTATATATTGCATATTGTCTTACTTTTTATGCTTCAAGAATTTCTTCGACATCCTCAATATTTTTTTGCAAAAACTAAGATCAGAGTCTGTTCCTGAATAGTTCAATTTTGGCCTCAGAATTTTCTTCGAGTCGTAAAAGTGAGTAACGTAATGTTGTGTAGAGTAATAACGTTTCAAAGTTAGCTTGGGTCTGGATAAACCCGTGTAAGTAACGTGGAAGTTTTCATAGATGTAAGTGACTAGGGTTGGTTTCGCCTGAGTGGTAACAATTTGATAGAACAAAAATTACACCCTCTCCGTGTTATTTAAGTAGAAAAAACTTCGAGTCCCGAGAGTTTCCCTTAAAAATTGAATTCAAGATATCCTCCCTTCGGGACTTATTTTTTGACACGTGAAGCAAATATTCCAGCTATTATATCGGATAAAATAGAAACTTTCCTACGAAACGAAAGGCACCCTACACTGAGAAAAATTTCATTTGTTACAGTAACTAGAAAAATTCAGTAAAACAGGTATGGTTGAAAAAACTGTTTGAATATTGTTGGAATTCAAAATCAGTTTGTGAGGTTTACTACACTTTTTTAGTTAAACAAGGCTTTAACGTCAATTTATTCTAGCACAAGCATTAAATCTTCGCAACATTTGCAAGAAAATATAGCAACAGTGATCGCAATGAGAAAGAATAGTAACGGATGATATTATAGGAGGTACCTTCAGAAGCAACCTTGATTATTGTACTTGTGTCTAGGGGTATATGATTTATGAACGATCCCTGAGTCGAATTACATTTTTTTTTTTTTTTTTTTGTTTGTTTGTTTGTTTCTGCTTCCGAACACCGCCAGATTTCTGCCGCTGCGGCGCTTCCGCGATCAATATGTACCTACATGTTCGTGTCGTGGATTCCAAGTGGGGCCAATATTGCGGAGATAGGGTGCATATCGAGATATACAGAGCTTCTCTATATGTTGTGCTTTCACAGTAAGTCAAGGAGGGCTGCTGCTATTACGCGATATGGAAGCGCTTCGAGTGATCGTGAAAATCGATTCAGAGACGATTCGAGCTAAATTTGGCCATTGGCAAAGTAAAGGAGTTCGTTGAGGTATTTGTAGAGGTATATAATGTACTCTGTCATGCGATTAGAGTGCAGTGATTTTTTATCAAAATTCAACGTCAGAGAACCAACATTCGAATGTCCAAAGTTGATTCGGATGTAACTTCGGTAATGAGTATTGAGTAGGTGCGAGATGAGTTTATTTTAGTTTATTGACCCTGTCCCAATTATTCACCTTTTTTCGGCTGTATCTGTTTGATCCTGAGCTCGGATATCGCCAAAAAATAAATTTGTAGTCCCTAACCCTCTGGCAATTCGTTTTAGTCATCGAGAAATTTACAATTTGTGTCGTAAATTTATAATTTTGGACAATGGAAGGTTCAGTAATTGGGTCTAATTAACGTGTCAATAATTGGTACATTTACCTTAGTGATAAAAAGCAACGAAACTTGACCCGAAGCAGGAGTTGTTTATTGATTAATTGGGATTTTCGACAGTTTTTTTTTTCCCTCGAATAGCACCATAAAGAAGTTTAATTTTAGGTCTAGATAATATTAAAAAATTTCACTCTGATTCAAATTTACCGTTACAATAAAAATTCTGTGCAAATATTGTCGGAAAATTCGCAACTCCGTTGCCTAAATTAAAAATAAAACAATAATATTTCTTTTACGATTCATTCAACAAAGACTATCAAAATTTTCAGCCAATCGTCACGGACATAGTTAATAATATCATAAATTGACATAGGATTAAAGAAAGTTGTACAACATTCGGTTAATCTTCAATTGGAGATTGAATTGCTTGCGAAGTTCGAACTAGTAATCTTCTCTAATGAATCAACTCACTAATGAGAAATATCGTCACAGGATGTATAGTAATAGAGAATCTGGAGCAATACTGTCCTAAAAATTTCTCCAACTTTAATCTCTCACTTCACAATGCAGTATATAATATGATGCAGAAATAACACCAAGGGACAAATTTATGTACGAAAAATCAATTTTCGTTTTTTTTTTTTGGCATTTTCATACACTAACATCCCTCCTGCGAATGGGGAAATTTTTTAGGGTCAAAAACCTTTAATTTTTATGAGGTTGCATATGGCCAATTTAATATCCGAAAAAGTTTAAATTTAAATACATTTTTCTTCACTTTTGATTTTTCAAAATTCCGCGCAAGGTTTCTCCTACAGTTGCTAACCGATTCACCTGAAATTTTTAAACGTCGTTTTTTTTCAGAGTATTTTTCATACAGTGTCACAGAATTCTGCCCGAATTCTCAACCGAGAGTGAGATACCTTGAATTTTATGTTGAAAAACGACTCGTTTTTAGTCATGATTTTTAAAAATGATGTATTTTCTTGCAAAATGAAGCTGTTGAAAAAATCTTGCGGCAATTTGTCGGTATTTGCAAGCAGATCATACCAGAAAAACCCGTATTCTATGCTGCAAATATTAAGTAAAAAACCTTGCGCGCAATGAATTTTCAGCTTTTTAAACTCTATTCAAATTGCATCACCCTGATACATTTAAATGAGGATATGATGAGGTAAATTTACTCTAAAAGACGTAAGAAGTGCATATCTAAAATCTCTAAAACTTTATCCTACATGAGAACAAAAATGAACTGAAATTCCTCTAAGTGCGATCTCAAACCTAAACCATCAGAAAGAAGAAAAATCTCCAGGAATTTGATCCGCGGCGATAACACAGCGAGAAAAAATTTCTCAAAGTTTTTCCTCGACTCGTAATTTTCGACTCAAACGATCCTGACTAATCGTCGCTTCATTAATCACAACCGAAATTAAGGGGCATCTTCGGAACATCGATGTTTTTATATATGCCGTTCACACTTAAAGCGAATGAAAGAATGCCCGGTTTGAAAACGACGCGATCCGTTCGTCATTTAACCGTGTCTCTCGAATTGTCTATATATTGTGAAAAATGTCGGGTAGCAAACGATCGCCCCAAGGGATTACACGTAGGGATTCGAATTTTAAACGAATGGTGAATTGATGTTCGATTTACATTGATAAACGGCAGAGGGTTTGCTACGTTTCATCACCGATATCGCCGTGCGAGAATTCGTCGATATTCGCGTGATTTTCGGACGAGAAAGAAGGAGGTAAATAAATACTTTATTTAGATAATTTGCGATGATGAATAAATGATTTAGATAATCGTTTACACATACCGGGACGATCTCTTGAGACTTGAAAATGAACCGCGCATACGCCAAATAATTAAATCTCATTGGTCGGCGAAATCTTCACGCAGCGATATTCTTGTCTGCGATTCAGGCCGGCCAACGTACGAAAAATGTGTACGTTTGAATTTTCAAAGAGCATAAGCATCGAATTCCGACCATTCTTTGAAGAATCAACTTTCCGACCCAACAACAAATGCTTCCCGAACCTTTCCGAGTTGCTACCTCAATTATTTGAGATTCTAACCTCGAAAATTCGTATCAACTACATCGCCGCCAGAAACAGTTTGACAGCTGAAAACTCGGGATGGCCAGCCTGAAACGAACAGCTGATAAAACTCGCGCATGCGCAGTTGATTTTCAAGTTTCAATACGATGTCCCGGTATATTCGTACACGGAGAGTATAAAAATTATGTCACGTGTTTAGTACACGAACAAAAACTTCTTAATTGAATTTAAACGAGATTTAATCGAAACGAGTTGCATTTTACATCGTATCAGTTCATGCCTACAATTATCAGAGTAAATTCAAATTAGAAACTTGAACACCAATTAATTCTGCAGATTCAATTAATTTCAACCACTTATAACCTTAAGACTGATTCACTCACTTGAACAATGCCTCGATGTAAAACTAGTTTCGAAAAAGTAATGTGTATGCAAAAATTTTCACTCAGGATTGATTTTAGACTTTCCAAGCTGTACCCTCGGTAAAATATCGTAGGTTAATATCTTTCATTTTCTGGTTTCTACATGTAATAGATAAAGTGAATGCACTCACATGTTTTGTTGTTTTTAAGTCAGGATGCTCGCAGAAAATATACGATCTCAGCAATAGTCGAAGTTTTCGATGTGTATTTGCCTGAAAGCAAAAGTAAATAAATATTACATACATATTCTCTTGAAGTATGGAAAGAATTAATTGTAGACCGGACGAAAGCAAAAGACTGCACCTTGATTAAATGATGCGTAATTGGTACTTCCAGAATTACACTGAGAGAAATTTCATTTGTTACAGTAACTAGAAAAATTCAGTAAAACAGGTATCGTTTGAATATTGTTGGTATTGCGAAAAACGATGTACGCCTAACCATTTTGCGCTATTGTCGATACTTTTTTGGTTATTGCAAGGCAAAATCAGTTTCTGAGGCTTACTCTACTTTTTATACATTTTTCGATTTTGGTAAAAAATGAAAATAGTCAAGGACCGAGCGGTAACCGGAACTAACAATTTCTCTCAGTGCAACAAGATTCCTACGAGATGAACGGAAAATCGAGCGGCTCTATTAACTCGAAGACGAAGCGACAACCGATTGCAAAGTCGAACCATTTCACGTAGTTCCTAATAATGTCACTGGATTTCGAATAAATTATAATAACCATAAACTCAATAACAATGTTAATATGTTGGTTATAGCTCGACATTATCGCTAGACGTTCACGCTCGTACTGATCACTAATCGTCTTTTCACCCGATCGGTCTCTCAGGTCATTCAAATCGTACATATAATCTGACGCACACATATTACACGTACACAAGAGCAAAGATACAAACATACACACTCGGCGACTTCACAACAATGTACGTTACGCCAACCCCTCGTCTCGACAAAATCGATTCGTTGAAATACTGTCAGTTAGTAAATCGTTGACAAAGATTCCTAACCAAAAATGTGACTTTGGTAAATATTTCGAAATGGAGATTTCTGAAGTTTTCCGTCAAAATCATGAAATATCTTTAGAATCGCAGGTAACTCGGAACCCAAGAAAAAACCAAAAAAATCATCTCCGCTGAATAAAGCTTCGAAAATCTTGCTGCCAAATTTGGATATTGGAATCTTCTTCGATTTGACTTTCGATTGATTAGTAAATCGGTCATATCGACGGTAAATTCTAGTGAAAAGGTTTACGATTTTGGAAATGAATATCAATATCTATATTCGACACGTGCATCGACGACGTCGACCTTAAGGATGAAAAAAAAAGTTCAAGCTGTTCGTAAGATTTATTTTTCGTCTCAACAGAATTTCTTCGTATAAAATGCAATTCGATTGTTGAACAAGAATCGAGCTAAGCTAATTTCTCATCAAATTTTCTCACTTTTGTACACAGTTGTACATACTTTGTGAATACGTTTCGACATACGATAAAAATTGAGGCACTTAATTCAGATCCATCAACAAATTACTGTCGATAAATCACCAAACTGACAGCCAAAAATTATACCAATTATCGCACAAATTGTAACCGTTCAATTCGACACGAGCTTTATAAGTTTCTATCGTTTTTAGACACCTAATATTATATCGTAACTTTATCCGTTGATTGCTCCCCTTAAATAATTAAAGAGGGGAATTCAAGAAGGCTGTAATTACCGTTTTTTTTTTTTTTCCTCAAAGACCAATATTTTTCCGAGGAAAAAAATAATTTTGCATTAACCTTTTCTGATTCTCTTCTTCAATTCTGATGCATCGAAAAAAAAAAACTCCTAAAATAGCGAATATACGACATAGTTTTTAGAGAAATATAGGTTTGTGCAATGATTACACATAACCTTGCACATTTTCCCGTGGACTGCAAGGATTTCAGGATTTAGTCTCATCGTCAGATTTCCCGGCACCCTCGTCATACACACTACATTATATATACCGAATACATATATGTGTTTATAATACGCGTATACACTGGCAGCAAAGGTAATGAATTAATTCCCATCACGTTTCGGTGGAATTTTGATATATGCAAATGACTCACTCTTGATGGCCCTGCACTCTCTTCGCCGTTCTCTCTGCCCCAAAGTTGACGTATGATTATTATATCTGCTGGATGTGTTACTGTGAGCTATATATATATATATATATATATATATATATATATATATATATAATTTAAATTTTATCGTAGCTATTTCGGTAATTCGATTTTTTTGCAGCGATAAATTGATGTTATTGACAACTTATTTGATTAAGAAAAATTTGTCAAACTAATTATGAAACAGATTTGACGTTATGTTATAACCATAAAATGTAGTACTGACAAAAATATACACGTAATTGCAGTAAATAGTTATTTGTACCACATATTATTGTAATTTTTATGAAATTTCCTAGTAAATTAATCCGATGAAATTCCTCTCAGTTCTTTTGTCGCGAGTTTAGAGAAATGTCCGAGAAGCAAAAATACCATCAGACAAGTATTTGAACGAATACGTAACAGTTAAAATAAGCCTCGTTCAATGTGCAAAGAAAGTAATCGAAAATGTGTAAACTAATTTTATGAAAAACCATTTTCTACATCGTGTATTAATATTTTCCGCTGGACGATGCAATTTCGATTGATCGACAAGATTATACGAAGAGACTTTGAGATTAGGATTAAGGCACGAATTTGGCCGATGTTCTTGGAAAAACTGCTGAGTATTATTTGCGAAAATTCTTTCACATAGAACGATTAAATAAATAATCCCTCACCGGATTGCCGCAAACAATTTCTTTACGGACCTTCGTCGATCAGTCTCGAAGTTTTTTAATAGCTTTCTGCGATTTTTTGTCGGCAGTTTTCCGACCCGCCAAAATATCTCCACCCAGGTATATTTTTATTTTATTTTTTTCTATTATTTCAAAAATAATTAACGTTATACGAATTGGCAATGTATTGTTTGTAAATACGGCGAAGGTTGGTAATTTGGACGGAAAAAAAGTCCTGGATAAAAAATGCAAAGTCCCCTCCAGACCGGAAGTGATTTTTTTTTTTTTTTTTATCACCTTAACTTATCATACCTTCTGACTAGAAAAAGTGAGGAGGGGGGATTTTATGCTTACATACATTGAACGATCGTATGACTCTGGAATCTATGAATCCGTGAGTATGTGACCTACCAAAGCGGTGGCGATAATGGGAAATCAATTATTCAATATTACTGTGCCAGTCTGTGCGCGGATTTTTGCCCCGCTAACCCTGCTCTTGAATTAATGAATTATGGAGCACAACGTGATCGGATATACAATTTTCGAAAACTATTGGAACTGGAACATTAATCCTGTTCAATCGTTTATTTATTTGTTGATTAGGAAGTTTGAATGGCAAAAAATTGATACTTTTTATTCATTTTAGACACGATTTTTGGCCAATCAAACTACTTGAGAATTTAAAAATCCTGAGTTGGGAACGTAAACGTTAGGATTTTCGTTTAAACTATCGATGCGAAATGTTAAAGTTGATTTTATCAACAATTGTTTCAAGATTATCCAGTATCGATTCGTAACTAAACTTTGACCTCTTGCCTGAGGATATATATTAAATATATACATTATAATCTTGAAATTTAATCTTATCTGCGGTAATTTAATGGCTCTAAAGCTGCATTCGTGCATGCAAGAATTTGCATTAAAAATGCTTGAAGGACTTTCAACATTAAGTATCACATTTTCACACGAGAAAACCATGATTGTTCATAATTTTATTTGTTATAGTTGCAAGATTTTACGTAAAATTTTTCAGTACGTACGTTACAGTAAAAGTTTAATTATCGTTCGAATTGAAAGAAAATGTGTTAGAAGTAACTATTTAGCGTGATTATAATTGTTAATGATAAATTTTCTGTTTATTAACAGGTCATTAGAATCAATTTATTGTCGTACTAGCATCAAATCATCGCAACAGTAGAAATCTCAGCATGTAACGGACTTTTTCATTCGTCTGATATTTTCTGAGCATGTGGAATACAAGTGTAAACGAGTATCTGCATGGGAAATTTTTCTTTTTTTTTTTCTTTGCCAAACACATGCTAATACAGCGGACGGATCCTCCGCTTGAATTGTTCAACCTTCAGTTCCGCATAAACCAGACCCTTATACTGTAAGCCCATGGCAAACAGCAAGAGCGTGAAGATCTTAAGGTGACGGAAGATGTTTTCGTGGACAAGGGTCTTAACCATCCGATGGTGGAGGAAATATTGAATATCTGATAACGTGGGAATGAATATTTAGGCGAACGACAATATTAATATTCATTACATGCGTTAAAATTAACTCCAACGTGAATTTGGTTAATTACACGAGTAGACAAGTAAGACCGGTTTTAAATACAAATCCCGTTACCGATATTTTACCGACATTTTTAACCGCTTCATAACTCAGACACAAACCCTTTTTTCGGGTGGGGGTTGTCCTCAGTCTGGTTAACTTTCTTGATAATCGTGAAAAATCCTCGGTATTTTTTTTTTTCCGAGGTGGAGAGATTAACCAGAGTGGGGATAACCCCCACCCGAAAAAAAGGTTTGTATCTGGGCTATGAAGCGGTTAAAAATGTCGGTAAGTTGTCGGTATCGGGATCTGTATCCAGAACCGGAGTTACTTTTCTACTTACATGTAGAATTATTCCCAGATGTGCAAGATATTTGTTTATGAGAAATATTGAAATAATATAGAATGCATTTATGGATAGGTATATAAATGTATTCTATACAGCATGTATCGAGCAATTAGTGAGAAGCATTACTTTTAATGTCGAAAATAATATTTCCACACACAAAATAAATCACAGGTATATTCGATTAAATAATAATTTCTTAGTTTTCTAAATGTGTATACGATTGCTTCGCAATTTCTATACTCAAAATCACAGAGCAATGTAGGTAGTCTCTCTTATACATACATGAGCAAATATGACCTAATTCTTTAAGTCTGTCATCATCGAGCAAATAACATTGAGGGACTGCAAATATATGTTTCTCTCTGAGAAACCATCGGTCAACTTTTCTCTGCGAAACTACAGATCAAACGACTTTTACAATGGAAGAATTGTGTGTCTTGAAATGAGTGAATATGCAAATCATTTCGTAGTATAAAAATGTCGTGGCTGTCCACGAAGCTTAAACTTTTTTCCCGATAATAAACCGCTGTCCAATAAGTACTTTGATACTTGTATTCGTATTGTATTATATAAGTTGTACAAAAATCGATTCATTGCAGCGACGTTATGATATATTATCTGGACAAGTATAAATTCAATCGAAATCCTTTGTTAAACATATACAGAGACATGAAGAGAGCGAGCAAGAGAGAAAGAGAGAGAGCTGTGATATAATAGCAATAAATCAGAGCAATGCCAATGATTCGAAGAAAGATAGGCACAACGTGATTCTTTCGGAAATAATAAATCAATCTTCTGTCTTACAAGTCAGACATATATGATGTGTACCTATAAGATATTATAGACGTAAAGTGCGTGCGGGTTGAAATCTATATTCTACACCCGATACACGTTTATCATGCAAACTGTTATAAATCATCGTCCACTACGCTAAAGTTCGATCTGCTACCTATAAAGTCAAACAAAAATAAGTCGACCATGCATTTATTTCAACCAGTCATGATGTATTATATAAACGCATCAATGAGCTCCGTGGGGTGCCTAAAAGGGCGCTATTTGTCGAAGCTAGTGGGAACACAGCCGAGCTTAAAGACTCCCAAAGAAGCTATAATAAATGCCCCTCAATTTAGAGGCTCTCTACCCTTTGTCTGTTTTTTTTCTCTCTTTATACTGTTCTATTTTTTTTTTTTTTTTTTTCCAGCACATTTATTTATAGTTTTTAAAGAGCAGAATAAACGCTGTTAATTGGACATACGTTTATACCGAGAGGTTCTCTTTGAAGGACCTGCTCGACAATTGCAACTTGTCTAGTTTACACGCGTAGCCAACTGGGCGAAAAAGTTACTAGCATGGTAGGCAGAGTGACCGATGCGTAGTGGATGGCAGTGGCGTCGTGACCCGGCCATTCCTGTTACGAGGGAGGTTATGGTTGACTGTCACTTGTCAATCGATCGATTTTAGGGAGATTGTTCTTGTCGGCGAACGTTTACTTCATGCTGCGAAAATAGGTGTCAGAAAATCAAGATTAAGGAGTGGAAAAGGAAGGATATGCTCGTAACGCGCACGATTCAACTTTGTCAATTTCGATTGGCTGACATATTCATTCTCGAAACCTGAAACAAACTTTGTCCGACAATAAAAAAATTCTCTATAATCGATCGGTTGGCAAGTGACAACTCTGACTAGCATGGGTGCGTTTCGATATTATCTCCCATTGCTGTCAACAGTCTTTTATCTCTTTTGCGCTGCCAAGTTTGCGAGTAGCTTTGCCTCTGTCCTAGGGAGTTTTTACCGTTTCAAGCTAATTTAGGAACGCACCTCTAGATAGTAACATTTTTACGAAGTTGGCTACGCATATAAACTAGACAAGTTGCAATTGCCGAGGAGGTCTTTTCGAAAAGAACTCTCCGTATTTAAATGCGCCGGAAATTGACTACGTGGTAAATGACTTAATTCCATGGTGTAATTAGTTAATTAGCATCTGCACTTCGCTACTTAGATTATGTATACAAATTGCTTTCAAATTAATTACACCCAGCAGGGTTAGCTGAGTGAAAATTATCCTAGACGACAATATGGCTTAACGAAATGTCGGTGAATGTTTCGTACCGTGTAATATACTGTGATGAAAGAACACCCCAAAACCCTGTACATCATCGTTATTGGCACAGAAGATTTCTCTCGGCATCAATATGTGTTTGAACAAAAAAAAATAAATAAAAAAAAAATACTACAAAAGTGTTCATTTTTCTTCGGGTCAAAATTTGACCAATTTTTTTTTTATAATTTATTGAAAATTCTTCTGTCATATGAATCGCTGTTTATATCTTTATCATACGTGGATTACAATATTTGACGGATATTTTTACATTTTTACAACACCTGCATGTTATACCTAGACTTATCACACTGTTGCTGCAAGTGATTGCGCAGGTCACCGACGCACTGATAATATCCAATCTATAAATCACGTTGTTTGCCTGCTTAAAAGATTACCGTTTGTACTATGCGTTATCAAACGAAATATTAATTCCATGAAAGTGCAAGAGTCGCAAGCTGCGATATATATGTATATACATATCCTACGTACAAAATAATTCGAAAGCATATTTTTTTTTTGTTAGAATGAGATCTTTTATGTTCTGATTAAACTCTCAATCGAATTACATAAGCAGATTTTTGTTCTGTACAGAAAAATCAGTATAGCCGAGAAACCGATTGACCTAAAGTATCGAATAATAACAGAGCTGTGAAAAATGTCTACTCTCCTTCAAACTAACGATAAGATATTTAAATTGCCGGTTCTTGTACTTACAGAATTCTAGTTTCCGCTGAAATTCCCTGAATGATCGTCTGACGTCGTTGCTCAACTAAGACTGACTCATGATCACGTCCGAGTTTGAAGTTGAGCCTATGAACATAAAATTCATCTATTTGAATCTTATTGAACTGGTTTCGGAAATGTGTAACAAAAAATTGACAAAGGCAAATGCGCACTGATGAGAGTAGTTTCAGTTATTATAATTATTTAAAAATTCTAGTAAAATGATTACAGTGATAATAATAACTGTTTAAATATTGTTTGAATTACAAAAAAAAATAGCACAAGTTACTATTTGAAGTGATTACAATTTTTGATTTATTGGAACATTAAATCTGTTCATTCAATTTTTCACATATTTTCAGTCAAACAAGATCCTAACATCAGTTGATCGCTACACCAACACAAAATTGTCGTTACATAGTAACAGAAAAAAATATAATATCAAGTGTACCATTATCAAAGAAAACTTTCTGCTCACAGATGTAAAAAAAATAATTTTCAGTTAGTGCCGTGTAGAAAAATATCTTTCGGTTCCGGGAAAAATTGAATACAGTTCAGGACTGTAAGGTGTGACCGCAATTGGAATTTTCTCTGTGTGTCGTGCGAGAGAGCGCAGCTGTCTCTATGCCATTAGTCGAATACTCCGACGTAATTAGCGGCATAGACACGGGCATGGGAAACGTATTCCATAAGTATAAGGGTGTGAAATTACGCGGATATATACAAAGCTGTGCAGTAGTTGTTGATTTATTTCGTGATAGCAACAACAGCAGCCGCGTATAGTTGTAACGAGATAAACTCACAGCTGCGGGAAGACTTAAGACTAGGTTAGGTTTCGCCGGGAGAAAATTAATCTCCGCCATATTAAAATATCTCGTTGATATATGTATACGGAGTTTATGACGTCACTGGGAAGTTTTCAACAAGCAAAAGGTGCCTTTATATACCTTTACGCGGAGTAAATATACCCATCAACCGACCCCATATCGCGAAATGTACTAATTATATACCCAGGGTACACCATATTTCCTCTAGTTTTAATTATGTAGGTAGGCCTGATGGTAATAAGATCGGCGATATAAGTTGGGCAGCTTTGTTACACAAACTTCACTTGTTACAGCATCGCTGCAAGTTTGATCTTACAATATAACCTTTCACAAGTAATTAACTTTCATCGATTAAAAGGAGGAAGTAAAAAAATTGTAACGAATTCGGGAAGAAATTAATCACTATATTTGTGAGCTACGAAGTTGCTTGCAAAAAATATACAGAAATAGAAGACATTCGAATTACAAACAAAAGCTTAGGTATCGATTCTACGTATCGAACGGTATCGACCTTTTTTTTCAAACTAACAGTTCGTTCCTATTCACTCTATAACCGCTCATTTTATTCAAAAGACTATTTTCTACAAAATCACTGACACACATTTTCTTTTTTTTTTCAGCAGTCAATTCAATACTTACATATTTTGTTGGTCGTAATAAATATCAAAGTACAATGTTATAAAATTAATTAGTCAACGATGCCAACATAATAAAAAAAAAGTGTTTTTGCGAATTTAACGAAAATAGTCTTCGTGAGTAAAATGAACGACAGTCAAGTAAAATCTAACGAATCTACCAGATTTTCAACAATTTTAAAGCATTTTGAAATGAAGCATCGATATCTAAGCTTTTCTCTATATATTTTTGTATTTTCAAAGGTATAAAGCTTCGCAGCTTAAGACTGTGATAATTTGATGAAGGCTCATTGTACGATCATCTCGTGATAAAATTAATAAAAAGTATATCTATTTTGGATTAACCAACTTCCTCAAGTTTTGAAAATATTATGAACGCTTTTTCAAATATTTCGTTTTCAGTAAGGTGTATTGCCGCACTTTTGGCCAATTATATATCCCATTATTACAATGTATAAAGTTTAGTATATTCCACATAATTTTCGTCAATTTCATCCCAGCGGCGCTTCATGTATTCGAGATCGCCTCGTTTTCTTACAAACACTGTTTTCGAATTCGATAGATGAACAGGCAATAGGCACTTAATGGGGTTCAGGCAGACTGCAGGAAGTTAATATTTTTTCTCCCCGTCATAAAAGGTAGCTCCATAATATCACCTTACGGTTTTACCTTCTTTTTTTTATTTTTTTTCCTTGAATCTTCACTTGTATTCATCATTCTCCTATATTAAGCACTTTTTTTATTACTATTCTCAAAACGCATTCTATTACACCATATTACCGTAATTATTTCGTGATACAAATCTACTCATCAAAAACGTATAAATGAATAAACATATTATATAACTGTATAAATATGTATAAGCCAGTGCAAAAATCTTCAGACATTAATTTATTTTACGAGCTGACTTCAGTCAGAATAAAGTTCGCGCCCCGTTGGAAAATGAAAAGGCGTTAATTAAAAGTCAGAAGTAAGCTGTCGCAACAGTCTCGTATCTCTGCAATCGTGCTGATGGGTTCTTAATCAGCTTTATCTCACTTCCGAGCTGGATTTCTCAGTACTAACGATAAATTGCGAAGCTTATTTTTTATCCCACCAGCCATTCTAGAACTAATTAAAAAATCTCAGAATATTGGACATTGTTGGACATTTAGTATAATAAAATATTCTTCGGTATAATCACACTTAATGGCATTAAATACCGACAATTGGCAAGCCGTGGTTATAATAAACACGAATACTGACAGTCGTTCAGGTGTGCTTAACGGATACAGTCAAGATGGAGAATAGAATCTAATGTACCGATCGTCGGTAACGTAAATTAAAGTAGATAGTTTTGAATTTCGATTTCAAGAATGAAAATACACGTTACATATTTTCAATAATCTGTCGCAGAACGACATTTAGCAAATGGAATTTTTTTTTGACAATCGTTTGTTACAAGTATGCAATAAGATTGCGTTCTCATTGTCATTTGCGGTTCCATATTTTACAATTTTTTTTTTTTTTTTTTGTTCTTCTAAATTTACCATTAATCACAGTTTAGGCTTTTTCTCAACTTTTCGCTGTCGATTTCTAAAATTTTACTTGCGCTTCGATTTTGACGGTGGGCAAAATTTTTGCTCCTTGTATTCATCATTATCTATCAACTCGGTTGTTCGAGGCACGTTATTACCATGAGGACAAGATGACTGTGTTTGACTTTTGCGTCTTCTGGATTTAATTCGCAATACCGAAGTGCCCGGGGTTTTTATTTGTCTTCTAGAATTTGGACAGTGTAATCCAGATGCTAAATTACAACCGATGACTTTTACATCGAAAGGTGGTCTTGACGCGGAAGCCTTAACGGTTGGGCGGTTGCTTAGTTCTCTGGATTTTTTAGTCAAGGGTGAACCTTGCTCTTGATTGCATCTCCGTCTTCTATGTGCTAGAAGTTTCAAACAGTCGTTTCAAAATATGACGTCATCACGGAATTTCGGCCATGGTTAGTTTTCAACTTTCACTGTGTAAAGAGAAATTGAACTACAAATTTCCTTTCTCTTTTCACCAAGTATCGAATTAGGAAACAATTCTTTGAATGACATCAATACCCTGGAGTTTGCATGCTTCATCAATACATCTGTAATAGCATGAAATTTACCACCGTGACTGATCGGTGACATAATTTTCATACGAATGCCCGGATCAGAGTTGGAGCTGGATGATTGACGAAGAAGAGATCTGCTCCTTTTACGAATAGCAACTCGATTTCTGTATGCCACACTGCGTCTCCTCCTCTGCTTGCAAACCAAACGCAGCCTTGACTCGGAACCGCTCAATTCGTCTTCGGCCCAAAATTGACGGTCAGTATCGTCGGCTGTTGGTGGCATTGGCAGTGCTGGCTTTGACAATAACTCTGATGAACGATCATTACAGATTTCTATAGCTAATGACAAATTTCATGTACGAAAAATCGATTTGGAGGAATTGAAAGTAAGAAGCTAAAGTTGTAATTGCTAGAGTTTGATTATTTGGAAAACAAACTTACTGCTTCTCCGGATGTTCCTGGTACGGGAAATCTCTTCTCATTGATGTTTAAGTGCGCCATCATTGCATACGTGATAGGAGCGACATGTACAAAGTTGTTGTAGACTCCCTGTTGAAGTTCTTCTTCTTCGGAGCTGCAGATTGCGTTTTTACAATCTCCTCTAGCATGGTCACCCATATCTCAGAATATATTTATTAAACAATTGTTCACTACTGTAGAAACTTTATTTTCGGTTTTCAGTCATTAGTAAGAGAAACTTGTAAATTTTGACATGTCCTAGAGTCATCTTATGGTCTGCCAAAATCAGTATTTAAGAGTAACTTCTGTTGATTCTTTTTTTTTTCACTGCTTCATGAATTGTGACATTTGTGGTCACGAAACTATGAAGGGTGTTCGATATGTAGAGATGGAATTTCTTCACTTCACAATTACCTCGTTCCGTTTTAGAAGCATTCGATGCAATAGAAAAAATCACGAAAATCGTTGGCCAGAATTCGAATCAATGTAAGTACGCTTTCATAATTTTCACAAGTATTGAAATAATTGAAATATCCATGGTTCATATTAATGAGGAAAAATCCTTTTTCGACGGCTGATATCAGAATATTATGAATCAATAAAAAATGTAACACAAGTTGTGGAGATAATTCTTCTATATTATGGTATATACAGTTGTGACATATTGTCCATGAGGCGTACTACACTTTAACACCTTGCAGTACTGTGGACAGTGCAATTTTCCCGATAATGTTTTTGTACCTTCAACCGGCCGCAAGCTAGCAACTTTGTCCACAAGTTGGTGAAAGGAATTTGAACACGATATACGTGAAACATTATCAAGCAACAGATCGACACTTGACTGTTTGAACGTATTAATCGTTCTCCGATTTTCTTCGTTTCTTAGTGCGTGCACTGTCAGAGTCATGTGGGCTAGGAGTTATGTGACTTCTTTTTCGCTGCGGTTTTGCAGACGAATCGCCAAAATCGCTACTACTGCTAGCAGCTGTTCTTGTTTCTCTTCTAAACGGTCCCTCGCCGGTGACTTGTACTAATATCTGTCGAAAGGCAAAATAAAGCACTAAATCAGTGATCTCAAGTTTCCAGGCTTCAAATAAAAATGATTCATGGCGTGGGTTACTCCCGTGCCAAATCCAAGTCAGAGATACATGCCCAGATATACTACCGTGCTGAGTGTTATGGCTGACTGCCAAGCATTAGTCTATCCAATATTTGTCAGTTGTAAAGATAAGTCATTTTCTTATTTTTGACCGAGAAAAGACTTTGCAAGATATTTTTTTAAACTGAATATTTACATCTGGAATTGAATTTATCGCCGTTGATTGGAATGCTGTACAACACGTACTGATTTTAAAGAACAAATCCTCTTTTGAAACTTTCTTTTGATTCTAAGTATTTTCTCTTTTCTGGAACAGCATAAGACAGGTAACTCGTACTCTCAATTACTTCGCATAGTTATGCATCCTTCCACATCAAACTTGACAACATCGCAACACCCTTCGAAATTTTTTCTTTCCGACAAAACGGCGACCATTTGAAGTTGAGATTCGATTTTTCATTCATTGTTGATCATTTTTTTTATTCAATAAAGAAACAAAACTCGAATGTTGAGAATAGAGAATTGTAGAGATATAAATCCGCAAAATTTACCTGCTTTTGCAGCTGTCTGCTCGTATATATCTATATCCCCTTAAGCTTTGACTAATACCAAAAACAGGTTAATACAATATTTTCGTAAACACACCTGCATGTGTTGCAAGCATTCTTCTTGCATGGAAACAGCCATTTTGTAGACAAATGTATCCTGTTTGTTGTACATAATGGCGTTTTGGAACATCAGCATAACATCTCGCTGGAAGTGCATTGTAGACCTGATGGTTCCATTGTCAATGTTCTTTTTAATGGTTGACAAATCCATGGGACGGAAAATGACCGAATGATAACCCGGCGCTTGATCTTCCGTGATGGGCCTCAGAAATACAGACGCATATTTGTGTGTGACCAGTCTATTAAATACCAACATAACAGCTTTCTTCCAAGCACGGTAATCGGCACCTTCCCCACTTCCTTCATTCTCTGGTTCACTGTCTATCGTAACAACCGGCCTCTTGGAGTAGGTTTTCATGGTGCGACCACCACTCAATTTACTCAACGAAGATTCCTCCTCGTCAAGGTCTCCATCGTCTGCGATTCCAGTGACCGGCTCTTTTTTGACATCTGGTTCAGGTTCCAAGGTTTCTTTTATTACCGGTTTATCCTCTGGCATTTCATTGTCTCTTGCCACCTCGTCGTTCTTCTCCGTAACAGATTCTGCATCAATTTCGACTTTAATTTTGTTTTGTTCTTCTGCTTCCACAGTTTTCTCAATAACCATTTTCTCTGCCTCCTCTTTTAATGTTGACTCTTCGGTCTTCGTGGGCTCCAGAACATCTGGAGCTTCTTCTTTCACAACCTCCACAGCTTCCGGTATAACAGGAGGATTTGGATCAGTCCCTGATACGCCGCCTACCTCTGCCACCTTGTCGTTGACTTGATGAACTATCACGTCGATAGAGTCTTTAAAGCTCTCCTTCTTGTCTTCTTCCTTTTCCATTTCTTCCGAAACATTGTCCTTGGACTCAGTTGTTGATTCGTCCATGACGATTGGCACGTTCTCGGTGACTTTTACCACCACATCAGGTTCCTCCTCGGTTGAAACGGTGGATTCCTCAGGACACGACTCAAAAGTGTCCACCATATCTGATACCTGTTCTTGAGGAGGTGTTTTGTCCTTGTTTTGCGACCCTTGCGAACTTTCGTCATCTTCTAAAATCAGACTTATGTCCTGAGATTTCTCCGCTTCCTCTGCACTAGCTCCATCGTTTGAAGTCTCGGACGATACACTGGCGGGCGCTGCCTCAGCCGATTTGTCTTGTGGGTCCCCGGTTATCTCAGCAAGATCCATTTCCAGTTGATCTATTTGCGGTTCTTGTTTAATCTCCGATTCCTGAACAGGCTCTTTCTCATCACTTGTACTGTCGCTTGTTGTATCCTTCTCAGCTTCGATGAGGTCAGTTTCTTCCTTTATCGCGTCTTCCGTCACCTCTGGTGTGGCACTCTTCTCCATATTCCGGTCTTCCGACCCTTTTGTATCCGTCGGCGTGTTTTCGTTGCTTTCAGACTCTTTTCCTTCGCTTTTGGGACTCAACTCCACTTCTTCGGTAGTATCGTCTCCTTCATAAGGGGAATTCCGAAGTTCCTCTGCTAACGATTCGTTACCCATGTTTTCCTCATCCGCATCCCCAGCCTCTGATTTGGCTTTCTCTTCAACCTTCGGCGATTGGCAAGTGACCATTATTTTCGACTCCGTAGATTCTACAGCTACGGTTCCAATGATTTCCGCGATATTTGACGTGCTTGAATCGATATCTTCTATTGCTAGTTCACTTTCAGGTGAATCCGACAATGATACTGGCTCATCGACGTTCCGAGGTTCTGGACGAGGTTTCGGGCGAGGTTCGGGACGCTTTGAGACAGTTTCTTGAACCGTTTGTACAGTCAATGGTTCCACAACAGTGGCCGCGGATGGAGTCTCGTTCGTTCTTGGGCTTGAAGTGATCTCCTCTTTGATCAGCTCCTCAATATCTCCAATGATTTCGTTTATTTCATCTTTGTCAATAACGTCGGCCATTATATCCTTCCCAATAACTTCGTCTATATGGTCTATTATCTGTACCATACTCTCTGTTACCGGGATGTTCTGAGATACCGATACCGGCGGTGGAGGATTGATTACTTGCAAAACACCTTCGGATGTTGACGGTGCGTTGGTTGGTAGAGAAGAATGAATTTCGGGAGGCATACTAAGCTGCGTTGTTACCGTAGAGGACGGTTGCAAGTTTGGTAACGGTCCACGCTGCGGATTTGCCGGCAATTCCAAAAGCATAGAAAGCGTTGGCGCACCAGCTGAAGGTCTTTCGGGTGGCGCGTTTGCTATTGCGGTAGAGACCAATTGCTGCAATTGGGAAGAAACATTTTGTGCCAGACCACGATCTAGCTGGGAACTCGGGACCTTTGGACTCGAAACTAGGAGACTGGCTATGGTAGGGGAGCTAGCTTTTGTTGGCGTCGGTGGTGTTTGTACTTGAGTCGTTGGGCTGGTGGACTTTAATAAGCTCGTCAGGAGCGGCGATCTGCCCCCTCGTTTCTTTTCATCCTCGTCATTATTCGATGACTCCGATACAGAAGCATCATGGTTTTCCATCACACTGTCTACCGCTTTTCGGTGGACAAGTGGTGGCGGTGTTATCATAGATTCTTGCTTTTGTTGTCGTTTGGTTAGCCATGCGGCGTATGCTCTGACTTTTTGCTCCTGTTCCCGTTCTTCTTGTTCAATGACTTGCCACATTTTCTGCAGCTTATCGTCGGATAAGGGGCCGCATTTTAAAAGGTTTACTTCCGCTTTGAGCTGCTGATATTCGTCTCTTTGAAACGCAAGAATTTGTTTCAGTTCCGCAATTCTTTCCTGTGTTAATCGATTCACTATGGATTCAGCTTGCGTTTCTCCGCTCTCCCTTTTTTTCCTTTTCGGAGTATCCGCTGTTTCCAACAAGTGTGAATATTGAACGGCACAAGACTTTTGAGAAAACCAATCAGGTGGTCGCAATGCTTCTTTTTCAGCAAACGGCTCCAATGATTCGGACACGGCTTTCCAATTCTGAACATTCTCCCCAGAATACAATACGCTTGCAGCCAAGCATAGCTGCTCTCTTGTGCTCCATGTATCGTACGGAACACGTTTTACTTTCATCCCTACGATTGCAATAATTTATTAATAGTTGAGGAATAATCATCTCTGGAGACTTCCATGCAAGAACAGCAATCCATTTAACTAAGACTTGGCAAGTATCTCCAAAAGTAAATTGTACTTTCAAGCATGTCTCCAATGATTATCATGTTTAATTTCTTACATAGATACATTGATTCTCTTCAGTGATGATTGGCAATGCTTTAGAAATACAAGAAAAACTTGTTGGTGTGTGAAAATTAGAGATTTAAAAATTTTGTTTCCAAAATATGTGTGAGTAAAAAAACTGAAAGGAGAAATGGTTGTCTATAACTACGGCTTGAACCTGGAAAATATAAAGATTCTCGAAACATCAGTCCAATTTGGAATACAGTTAAAAATAAAAGCTTGGTAAAGTATCAATCGCCTTTGTCATCCAATTCGAATGATATTGTGGTTATGTTTGCAATACACAAATAAAATCGGTTTCGCGTGGAAATCTCCATCTGTAAATTTAGTCTAAATGATTTCGAAGAAATAAATACTAGGATTAATCAGTGTTTTGTGACAAATAAAACCGTGAAATCACCGTACACAGTTGAATAATAAGTCGTTTGTGTACTCTAACCTAAAAACTGTGAGTAAACGAAACGGCAAAATTAGTGAATATACAGAGTCTAGGCGATAACTTACTGTCCTGTGCAGATGCCATGTTGCTACTAGTTCTTCTTACATGTGTGTCTCATTAACAATTCACTGAGTTTCTTGGTCATTCATGTTTTGATACAAAACGTACCGCAATTCTCGTTCAGTTTCGTGCACTTCTCAGTTTTCATTTACCACCGGGAAATACAATACGCTAATGCAACCACACAGAATACAGCCCAGTGCTGAAGTTGCGCAGACTGATGCGCAAGAACTTTGTAAGACAGCGAGAGAGAGAGCCAATGGTCGACTTGATAGTGTAAAAGAGATACAAGATAACTGATAGAATTCAGAACACTGCAGGCAATCCCCTATTTTCGTTATAAAAAAAGCACTACATTTAGTTAAATTGTGCTGTAGTGGCAAAGCTGAAGCTGTTTTAAACTATACATGTCCTTCAAAACCAACGAGATAGAAAAAGACGTACATACATGCATAGATCATTTTCCGGACGGCTGTTTCGATTACATGTACCTGGGTGTGTTATTTTGACAATTGAGTATGACAAAAGTCCATTTAAGAACTATGCAGTACCCGTTAATAGAATATTGTATGCTTGAATAAGGAAATACAAGGGACAGATTCCTGTTTGCAACAAAATTCAATCAATCGTCTTTGATCTTCAGAAATAAAGAAATACAACATCTTGACATCTCCACTAGGTGAGAATAAGTAAAATATCGAGAAGTTCTAACCTCTGATAAAAATGTGTTTTATGTTTATTGAGTAAACATAAATCATTACCTGCCTCCTTGATACTTACATATGCTTCGCATTGCAAGTAAAACTTGTGACATACAATTGACAGAATTACAATAAAATGTAAATAGCTTAGATGGGCATAGAAACCACAAACTGAAAAGAAATTAAATAAGCAGATGACTCATTACTGCGTATCTTTTTTTCATTGCAGACTATGTAAAGCTATCGAAATGGGCAAGGCAATTTTATTTGTTTACCTCATCTCGAATTTTTTAATTGTCGCACGATGCAGCGACATAACATCAACGGTATATGGAAAAATTTTGGACAAGATGCCTGCAGCGTTTGGCGATTTCAACTCTGACGAATTGACGGATGTATTTGTGATCGACACGGATGGTAAATCCGTTGAAATTATGCTGGCAGCCGAGCAAGAGCCTCTCCTGAGGCCTGGGGTAGGCTTAAAGTGTACCTTTAATAATTCAGTGACCAGCATTGTGCCTGGGGATTTTGATGGTGACGCATTTATGGATGTTTTCGTAACAACGATAAAGGACGGTCTAACCTACGGACACATTTTGTGGGGCGGAAACGGGCAGTTGAATTGTACACCTGAGTCGAATCCAGTAATTGTGATGTTTGGACAGCCGTTAGCCATCGATTACAACCAAGACATGATTATTGATTTGTTTGGACTTGATGCAAATCAAACAAGAACATTTTGGATATTCAATAAGAATAGAACTTCACCAGCAGTTGTAAAAATGCAATCTAAAAATGGGGATAACTTTGCGCTCATAAGAAAACCACATTCCAACGCGTTTCTAGATTACAATGGCGATTTTATGCCTGATTTATTTATAACAACGGAGAATGGATTTGAAATTTGGCTGGGAAGCGAGGAGAACTTCACTCTTCATCAAAACATCAGCTTGCCGCATAATTTCGCCGTCGTTGGTCAATCTTTATTCTTGGACGTCGAGCTCACTGGCAAAATGGACCTGATTCTACCCGCATGTTATGATGCCGCATGCAAGAACAGCACTATTATGATACACTCAAATGGGTGGCACAATTTACAAGTAGATTTCAAAGATCCTGACAACATTGACTGGGGTTTCTGTAAACCTAACGGGCGGCGTTACACGGATACAATAACTCTGAGAGGCGGCGATTTCAACATGGATGGGTACCCAGATTTACTGGCAACTTTGACAGTTGCGTCAGAATCTGAGCCCAGAACATTCTTGCTTGAGAACGTACCTTGCACAAACTGTAAAGAGTTTAGTCGAAAATTTTCTGTACAATGGACAGCTCTGAATCCCTTGAACAACAGAACAGTTATGGCTGTCTTCTATGATTTTTATCAAGATGGCATATTGGACGTGATTTTGATAGAGCAAGAGGGAAATGAATACCGAACTCTGGCGTTCAAAAATAGCTTGGACTACGATGCTAATTTTGTTAAAGTCATGGTTTTGACTGGGTTATCGAACAGCCTGTATCCCATCACGCCTGGAACACTTGGCAAGAAGAAACGGACCTATGGCACAAATCTACCAGGCCCATCGATCGCTTACAAAACGACGACACAGGATGGAAGTATGCGCATGGCAGTAGCGGCACAATTACCGCAGAGCGCACACTTCTCCCTCAATTTGCCATACTCAACGTTTGGGTTGGGTCGCACTCCAAATTTTATTGATACCCTCACAATAGGGTTGAGCAACAAGTCCCGAGAATGGACACAAATTATTCCCAATTCCCAGATGGTCGTGATTCCGACACCAATCTCTGAACCTTCTAGATGGAAAGTTCAGTTATTTGTAACACCCAGTAAACTGATCCTATTGAGCGTTGCTGCATTGACTGCAACTTGCGCTCTGATTATTGCCATAATTTTTGGACTATATTGGAAAGAAAGGAGAGAGGATAAAATTGAAAAACTTCAGGAGGCACACAGATTCCATTTTGATGCTATGTAATAAGCTTTTATCACTGTTAATTCAGCTTAAGTTCTCACTAAAATATATATTTCTAATTTAAAACATACTTTATCCTGTAGAACGGAATTATACGTGTAACTAAATGAATTGCCAAGACTGTTTTAAGTTTCCTTCTTATGAGGGATGCAAAAACAAGGGTAATAAAAATATGCCGAAACCGAGATTGGGCAAAAAAGTTACTCGGAAAGAAGGGATCTTGTCACAAATTTTAGGCCTCTAAAATTTCGGTTTTACATAACTTATATTGTATATTCCATCAAAAGATGTTTTTGTTTCTGATAACCAATGCACGTTAAAACGCGATACGAAACTTTTATATATTTTTTTGAAGTGTTATTTGTAGTCGTCATTTATTTCGTTCATTTAGTCGCCTGTAATATGTATACGAGGATGACAGTTGAAATATGTTTCTTTCAACAGAAAAATGTACATATATATACATGTGATATAGTCAAGATTTATAATAAATTTATTTTATTCGTTTTTCATTGTTGAGAGTGTGTCTGTCATGTTCCTTGTTATATTCATTATTTGAAAATTTTAACAGAGTATATACTGATTCTCTACTGGCATTTCAGAAAGATAACAAATGAAAATCACGATTACTGCAAGTTCCTAGCTATTTTGATATAGATCAACTTAAATATTTGCAACCAATTCTAAAAGTGAAATCGCGCTTTTTGTTTTGTATTTATTTGTAGCTGTTTGCTTAGCATTAGCTTCATTTTTATTTTAATCATACGTCCAAATTTAACGATAAAAAAGTTTTACCTCTGTATTCCTTATTTCATAATGTAAGTGGAAACATGATAATAAAGTGTCGTTCGAATTTTCTTGACAGTTAAAAAAATTTGAAATGAATCACAGATAATCATACTGAATTTCTAAATATGACCGGGATCGTCGATTCAAAAAAAAAATGTTTTCATTTGAGTGTGAAAAAAAGGGAACATGAGAATGATTAAATTGAACAACAGTAAAATTAAAGATTTATTCACTTATTATGTTATACCTTAACTATAATTGTATATTCATAAATAATATGCATACGCACTTACATTAGATATATGTGCAGAGAAACACATATATACTCACACACACACGTCCACACGCTGGAATACCTAAACAACACAAGACATTGTACTATTACACATAACTAGATTATTGCACGTTCATATATAATAAATATATCATTACTGGAGTGTCAAGAATATGAATCGTAAATAAAGCCAACCAGCTATTGACAGCGATCGTTCTTCACAGCTGGATTTAAATCGGCAAAGTACGAGTGTGCCATCGCCTCGTCAGCAGATAGACGTAGTGCTGGGTTACAAACTAATAATCTCTGAAAAAGAAAAAGGTGTTGTAAATTGAGTAATTCACAACTTGATCAGCGGATTCAGTTTAAAATTACCTGCAGCAAATCTTTGCCTCTAGAGTTTAGCTTTGGCGCAAACTGGGGTAATCCACCTAATGTTGGATATGGAGGGAACGATTTATAATCAGGCAATGTAGTTAACCCGGGCCATGTTTCTTCAGTCGGAGTGCCCAGCATTTTAAAAATTCGTTTCAACTGATCCTCAACGTCTGACCCCGGAAATAGTGGTCTGCCAGCATTTGCTAATTCTATGCGATAATGATTCGTGGGTTCATTATTAAGCAATTGACCAACAATTTGTTCAATGCCATATCAAACAATACGAAGCTTATCGTGATTTCAAACATTTGACAATTTTTCAAAAGGAGATCCATTTTATCAGATATTTTTGATAAGATTTACCGCTGCCACTATTCGGACTTCAAGTTGAAAATTACTTATCCAAGTTGATAATTGGCACGATCTGTGCAAGTTTTTACCAACAAGTAACGACTTACCAGCAAATATACACCCTGCACTCCACATATCTATGGATGTCGTGTATAATTTTGCTCCGAACAAGACGTCTGGTGGACGGTACCACAAAGTTACTACTTCTGCAGAGTAACATTTTACTGGTATTCCAAAGGCTCTAGCCAATCCAAAGTCGGCTAATTTCAGCTCTCCGTTCTAAAGTATCGAGGAATATTAACATGGAACACATGCATAAAAACTGACTAGCTTTAAGAACACGAACTCGTTGTACCTTGTTAATAAGCAAATTCTGTGGTTTAAGGTCCCTGTGAAGAACATTGTGGCTGTGGCAAAACGCCAATCCACGCAATAACTGGTACCTAAAGGCAACAAGACCATTTTTAAAGAAAGACTCGTTGGGACGAAGTGTATTTTTAGAATTAGACGAAAATACCATCATTATAACTAAATTTAGACAAATACTTACCACACTTGTGCTCAGTCAGCCTATCAAATTTTGAATCAAGCGTCTATCCCGTTTCTTAGGTTAGTTGATCGAAGGGTTTCAAGATTTCAACATATATCCTTATGGAAAATTGACCAACGGTCAACAACAGATTTATTAAAAAAATTTATAAAAAAAAATTTGAAACATTTAAAAAATTCTCACTGATTTCACTACACAATTCTGAAGAAATTTAGAAAATATAAAAGCGTAATGTATGCAGTAATACGGTGACATATATTAAATTAACGCAGTTACTAAATATTTATTACAATCAGAAAGTACGCGATTCGGAAAATTCATAGCGCAAGTTTTAAAAGTTGCATATGTGGAGATATTTTATCAGTCAAACATTTTCAGACTTTACGAGTTTTTATCTCGTACGATGTGACCAAATATCCTGAAACGTACCAAATTTGAAAATGAATGCACTTACAGAAATGACTTGACGACATCCAAGTCAATCTCTCCGTTAAGACTATCGAAATACTTCTTAAGGTCTTGATCACAATGCTCAAAGACTAGAGTCAGTTTTTTGTCACTATGAAGAACGTCGTACAGACGAACAATATTCTTGTGTTTCAACTCTTTGAGGAGGCAAATCTCTCGTAGGGCAGAGGATGGAACACCCTAAGAAATTGGAATGAAGTTAAGTAAAACCTTTCAAACAGCTTAAATGGAGTTGGAAATAATACCTCTTTGATTGCTAAATCATTGCTCGGTTTGTGTTCACTTACTTCATCATCTTCATCTAGCCGGACTTTTTTCAGAGCTACGATTTCGTGCGTTTCACGGTTCTTCGCTTTAAATACGGTACCGTATGTTCCTGTATTAGATATAAGCAAACCGTTAATATAAACGTACCACCGGTCAGGAGTAGTTCAATACTGTCAATTTCTGACAATGAGATTACGTTCATTTGTTTCTATTGTTCGTAGACTGATTTATAGTTTTAAAAGTTGACAAATTGTTTTTCCACATGTGTGAAATGAGTATTAAGTTCCAAATCGTACCTTCCCCGATTTTTTCTAGCTTCTCATATTTTTGCATATTTTCACTGACTGTGTCAACGCGTTTGACGGCGTATTTATGATATTTATTTTTATTTTTTATCTAATCCTAATTCTCTCTCATGGCATCGAGATGGTTTATGGTTAGCGCTGCAGCCCGGGTGGAGGATTTGTGGATCACAGGAGCAAAAACGAGCTCGACAGCGTTTTCAACTGGCTGTATTGAGTGCGCTAGGGAACAACTAGGGAAATCCCACTTAGCGTGTACTCGGTGCAGCCAGTTTAACATCCGATCGGAAAAATATTGTAACCCGAAGAAATTCTCGAACCATAAAGACTATAATATCATTGTATTAGTGCTAAAATTGACTAATAATATTATTTGAAAACACGGAGTATAGAGCCGTGTTATAGATAATGCGTATCACGTCATATGACCTTGTAAACAAGACAGGGACTGCAAGCCAACAAGCGTGTTGTCTAATCAACAGTATCAAATGTCTAACCACTAGATTATACAGACGTTATGGTTTATACCAAAATATTATCCAAACAACAATCGTAGAGCGTCTGAACTCGATTAATTTAACATGAACCAAAGAATCATTCCTATGCAGATTTTGAAAACTGGAGGAATTATTCGCAGTGCAGCCAGTTGAAAACTCCACTAGCGAGTAATTGGTTGGCCAATCAAGAGTGCGTTCCAAAATTCGCTGGCAACGCTAAAAACTCCCTAGGACAGAGACAGAGCTACTCACGAACTTGGTAGCACAAAAGAGATAAAAGATTGTCGACATCACTGGGAGCCAATATCGGAACGCACCCCAAGCACACACTTCGTGTGGCAGGTTGACGCACGGCAGAAGAGAGGAATCGGATCGAACCATTGAGTACGAAGCAGTTTTCAAATAAAAATGGCGATGGCAGCAACTCAGGTAAAGGGCAGTGGGTGGCCAAGAAGGGCAAGTAATAGCTCCTTTGAAGGGAAAGTGGTCACAAATCAATCAGTAACCATCAACAGAACGGTCAACTTGTAAGTGAATATCTAAATGTGTTTATTGAACCTTAATTAATCGTTAAAAACACTTCCACCTCAGCTCGGTGTGAAACGGACATGGCCGGCTTGTCGACGACGCTAATGATACTTACTTTGACAAAATCTAATTTACCTGTGAAAACGTCAGGATTCTAACGCCGTTTCATTCGCTGCGCCAATCTTCGAATTATTAACGTTTATTACGCTCTCTTTCTCCCTAGAAACGATCGTCTTCCTCAGTCACTACTCGTTGATTGTACAGGGAGCGTCACTATGTGTTGGTCGATTTAGATATATCGCTGTTCTTTTCTGTAAGAGAGTGTTGAATATTGACTGCCATTGTAAACACTTCCGCCAATGCGGAACTTTGATTACTTTAAGCTGATTAATAGATGATACACTTGTTTCGAAATAATTCCCATTTGCTACTCGTTTGAAATGTCCGTGCTTTAATTCAATAGAATCACTTGTACGAAATACATCCTTGAATATAAATTAGCTCCGTTAGAAATATTATATGTAAACACATATCAAGAGTACAGAAATAATTGCAGAAAATAATTTTTCTAGTAATTCACTGTGCTATACAACATGTAATTATCTTAGTTTTACAGGCATCAATATTGACCTGCCCTCTTACGTGACTTTTTTTAGGGACTCGAAGTAAAATTTGGTTGATGAAAAATTTAGAATTTTCAAACAATGCTCTCTGATAACTTCTTTGCAATTCAACAGAACGTTGGTTTACAGTGATTTAAAAAAATATATTCTCATTTTCTATCTAGCGTCAAAGTACACGCAGCCTAGAGTAGTATTTTGTTCAATCTTCAAATTTTTCAGAATTCCTGGTGAAATCTATATTCTTTAGACATTTAGCTGTAAAACGCTTGCCGGACATTTCAAATGGTTAAAGAATTAACGCCGTGAAAATTTCTTTTAATATCAATCATATTGTATTACACATGTTTTTTTTTCCCAGAGAAAATTAGCCTCTTTCAAAAACTGTCCCCAATTTCAAATACTATAGAAGAAAAGAAATGAAAAATGTTCAAATCAATTACAAATATTTTCTTTCTGCTCAAAAATTCCTCACTCGCTAAATAACTTTGGTTTTCACAAATGTTATTACTCAACTAGCTATATTTATGTTCAAAAGGCCGTGAAACTTGTAATATCGTTTAAAAAGAAAGATTGAACGGCAACAATTAGTGTTATTTTGTTGTCAAAAACTGCCTATGTTTAGGAATCTTAAATTTCGATGTAATGCCATTGTAAAATTCAAATCTAAGGATAGCGATGCGTTATGGAATATTATAAATCATTTGTTTGTTGGAATTTACAAACTCAATCTCTGATATTCTTTTTTTGCAATTGCCCAATCTGAAACATCGTCAATTTTTACACATTTTTTCATCACTTAAATGAAAGGACAGTACGATAAGAAATCATTTGTTAAAAGACTTTCGTTTGTGAAACATTAAGATGTATATATTCATTTACGTTTGTCTAAGCAGTTTTAGGTGACTTTAGTTTAAGAGTAAGTCGTTTCGATCTTGTCGCTACATTTTACGGAACCTCGTTATGTAATACTGCAATAACCGAGGCAATTTAGTTTCATTTATAATCATTGTAACTGATAGAACTTTACCAAGTCACAACAATAACATACAAATTGTTGATATTTATGTACCGCAATGACAGTGATTATTGATTAATTGTAAGCTGAAACATTGACAACTACATTTGAAAAAAAAAAAAAACAATAACCAACTTCCGATCAAAATTTCAAATAATTACGAATGTAGGGATGCCTGTAATGTGCGTGAAATGAATTTATGTTCATCATTTGTTTGATGTTGTTAGAGGCTTTGCCATTTCAGCATTAAATTTAATGCATTTCTTTGTGTGTGAATAATCCCAAAGAAATAATTATATCATCGAATGTTATATGTATGAATTGATATAATTTTATTATCTTTGCATTGCCATTACCATGGTGCATCAATTTTTCGTCTACGCAATGTGATTAGAAAAGTTTTGCGACGACAGAGAGCTACATTAAAATATAATTTATATGGCATAGAGAGCTGTAAAAATGAAACACTTCAATACTCCAACATATATTTAGCATCGATTTTCAATAAATTGCTTCTAATTTATATCGAATTTTATTCAAACTACCATTTGCAATGGTAATCTAGATATCGATGCGATCATGATCGGTGATTAGAATATAATAACACTGCGATTATTCCTTGAATAAGGAATTGGAAAATGACTGTGAAAAATCGTAGTTGGTCATATATGTGGAATATCTATTGTCGGATTTCAGAATATGCTAATTAAATGTGAACAAATTACATTTTTTTTATTTCTTTTTTACTCATTAACTAGCGACTTACCACGCCGCTCTGTTATATAATCATCCAACAACCTAATGCATCAATTATATATTTTCATTGTAAAAGTTTATGATAGCTTATCAAAGTTCAGTGTACGCTTTACGTGAAACTATGACTGAATGGACATTAATATAATGTTACTAAAATAATGTATATTTTTTAATGCTTTTTTTTTTTTTTTGAGTAACAACAAATTTGCAAACAACAGCCCAAGTAAGAATACAGTCACAAGCAATAACTATTGATGTGGTTTATTCTCTGCATTAAGCTAAACGCCAAAATATCTCTCACAGTCGTCGCTATATTTATTTTCGTATCGTTAGTCAGGTGCTTTTAAATTTTATTTGCTCACCTTTTTCATGCACATTTCACTTATTATACATGTGAGAGGCTTCCCATCAATTATTGGTGTATGATCAACCGGCAATTTAGCATCTGCACTCAACGCTCATGCGTCCTGAAATTACTCGTTCCTACTTTCGAATGAAACTTTCAATTATTCACCATTTTGCTATGTTTGGAATGAAACTTTATTTAAACAATATGCAAGAGTCCATACTCGGATAAACTTATGTCCAAGTTCTTTGCCCTTGTTAAATGAAATAAATTTCGTCTAACATTGTTCCAAGTACTGAAATTTTATGTAAAAAAAGACAAATAACGAGTAAATTTCAGTTGCCTGGATCTGATCGTTTACTGGCAATTGGTACAAAGCCTATGTTCACATTTTTTCACGCAATTTTTATTCACTAATCTTTTATATTAAAATCTATAATTGAAAAATAATGATTAGCTTCTGATATTTGTATGAAATTTTATCATACCGAAGCGAACGAATTTTTATTGAGAAGAATATTAAAAATAATTGTGCATAGAATTTTGCAAATAGAGTTAAACACTCGTTAGTTGTGATAAATAACAACTTATATTACTTATAATTTTTATCGATGAATTACGTATATTTCCTCTTCTGTGTTATAAATAGTTATTTTAAGTTGTATACGCATCTTGTGAAACATTTCCAGTGTATCTATCCATCAGTTTTTCTCAAAGTGTGATCTTTTATTCTTGTTATATTGCTTTTCATCCTCTTCAAACTTATACAGTAATTTAGAGAGTTTTGAATAATTGCTGTAGCAACCATGTGCGGTGATGGGATGTTGACTTTTTGAAATGATATTCGGTCTTCTGAATGACGTCAGAATTTTAATTGTTAAATTCTTTTATGCGTAAAAAGTAGACATCCCAGATCCTACATTCTCATCATTTTATTTGAAATATTCTGCTCACTCGGATCAATTAATACGGCGAAACATATTTTCCGTCAAAAAAGAATTTGAGGAATACTGGTAAATTGTTGTTTATATAATTTTAATCGATTGTAATTAAAATATAACAAGTGTTGGGGAAAATGTCTGACATAGAAAAAAAAAAATAAATAAAAATTTGTTCACCATCAAATTACTTGATATTTTGAGTATAAATTAAATAAACCGAATACATGCCTTGCTGATGAAAATTTTGGTTATCTGATATCAAGATATGATTCTTCAAATTAAAATTTGTATGAAACTTTTAAAATGCTTTAGTTATGAACATTGATAAACGTTTGTATGTAGCGGTAAATTAATTGCGCTGAGAAGATTAATTATGCTGGTTTATCTGTATAGAAAAAATTACATTTGCTCGTGTTATTCTGTAGATTCAAAATGGAACTTTAATAACATCATACTAGAAAGGTAAAAGTTATTCATTCAACAAAATCAAATCAATTGAAAAATTGCGACAAAATTCGTTTGTCCTACGTATTGTATTTGCCCTAAAAAGCCTTAGTTTCCGAAGTGGAATTCATTCGTAAAAAAGAATACTACTGTACTCCGTAGACTTTCATTTTGTGCGTGATAGAAAAAACACTGTTGAATAGTTGAGAATCAGAATTATACTTGCAGTTTATTAATTTACAAATTGAATCTGTTTGATCGAAAATTGAACCTTTGCAAATGAGGGTATGAATGAAAATTTCTCAGAGCCACGTTAATAGATTTATCATTATGCTATTGAAATCACACATCATTCTTAAAGACGCATGTGTGAGTCAGTATCACAATTCGTCATTTTATTTAATGATACCTTATTCACATATTTATGTCAGATGTATATGCCGTTAAAATAGAGCTATTCCTGCTTAAAATCTGATGAAGAAAATAACTGATTGCAATGCGTATATTATGTGAAGAAATTTTTGCTATAGCTCAAGTTTTTAAGTATTCAGTCTTAGAACAGACATGAACAGTCTTTTGAAAGACCTTGATACAAAAAAAAAAAAAAAAGAAAACAATCCCCAACACTTTGTACTCGATGCTTAAAATAAAATTTGTAACAATAGAAATCTCATGTAAATCAAACATACTGTGAATATCTCTGTAAGTTTCTTACTTCCAGTATATCCAAGAATGCATAGTTCAAGATGTTGGAACTAGGTACTTACTTAATAGTTACAATATCCAGATAAAAAAATAATCCTAACCAAAGAAATACAACTCATTTATCATAGATATCCTTTGACAAACTATACATTTGGAACGAAAGAGCCACTATTTGAGAAAGACCCGTCAGTACCAGCCAGGTTTCAGCGAATGAGGGATGAATTTGACAAAATTGGAATGCGACGTAGCGTCGAAGGTGTCCTCTTGGTACACGAGCATGGCTTGCCTCACGTACTGCTCCTCCAGCTTGGTACAACATTTTTCAAATTGTAAGCATTCTTTTTTTAATTATATTCTACACGCGTCATACTTATCACGAATATTTAGAGTATCTCGTCTGCTGAAAGCAGGGAATTCGAATTTCCACATTTTTTCCTGCCCAACTATTTCAATCATCAGATTCAATAATTGAAAATCATGTTTTGCAAATTACAGATGTCCATTTTTTACAATATAAAGTTAAAAAGAAAATAATGAGTACAAAAAATTTAACAACGTTACACACAGAATTATATACTAACGATAGTAATTTTTATTCGTTCGCAGACCAGGTGGCGAGTTGAATGCAGGAGAAGACGAGGTAGAGGGCCTGAAACGGCTCCTCACAGAGGTAACAGTTAGCGCAGCGCCTTAAGCTGCCCTCCCGGGCAGCTAGGAGCAGCACTTTGATTTGTTAGACTGTATTACTGATTTGATGAGCCCTCTGTAATAAATCCTATGACTCTGTAAAAACCTGTTTGTAGAATCGATGTAACCGGGCCTGTAGCTCAAATTAGTTTCTTTTCGTACACTACGTTATATTGTTGGATAATGGTTTCTCTCAATGTGCTGCATGCCCGGACACTTTCATGTCAGTAGAAGTAAACCGAATGGAAGAATTGTATATACACTGGTTAGCTAAGAACATTGTTAAGTGTATCTAAATCATTCACTTTTGAATCCAGGTCTCAACGTTATTGTAGATAAGACGGAAGCTTTCAAGACTGTAATTATTTCTCCTATTTCGCTTAGTACAAACATAAAAAAAAGAAGATGAAAAACTACTTCTAGTGGTTGCAACTAAAATTCTGTCAAAGAACAGAAAGATATTAAGTTATACGCTTGTTACTTTGTTATTTTTAATTTGTTGTGCATTAGCTTTATTTGTATATATTCACTAGTATGCGTTTTATTTTGTGACTTTGGAATGCTAAAGAAAGATAACTGTATAAAACGCTAATTATTTTTGTTTACACTTATGATGTGATGTGAATGACACGATTGTAAGTAGGTTCTTTTTCGTAAAATTAAATTATCTATGTCACTCGAGTATATTTTATAAGTAAGAGACGTATTTTTTAATGGGTTGAATGTTTATTGATTCTACATTGTCATGATGTTGTACGAAATATGAAGAATTCACAATTATTTTGTAACCATGTTCTTAGTGAACTAAAACGAAGAAGAATGTATTTAATCTTGGGTATTTGAACTATCGGTACTAACTTGGCATTAATGAAGGTGAAACCATTTGCAGACTCTTGGGCGGCAAGATGGAGTTAAACAAGAATGGGTAATCGAGGATACGATTGGTAATTGGTGGCGACCTAACTTCGAACCACCGCAATATCCTTACGTACCTCCACATATTACCAAACCCAAAGAGCACAAACGACTTTTCTTAGTACAATTACAGGAAAAAGGTATTTATACTTTATCTATTCTGCTAACATATCGTTTGTTTTGTTCCAAGTAACCGAAATTCTTTAACGAACTTTACCTTTTTTCCACCAAAGTTATTAACTTCGATGTTGCTGATAATTTTCAGCTCTATTTGCTGTACCCAAGAATTACAAGTTAGTTGCAGCTCCATTGTTTGAACTGTATGACAATTCGCAAGGATACGGACCAATAATTTCATCCCTCCCACAATCACTTTGCAGGTACAGAATAAATCTATAAATTACCAAATGCTTGATATTTTATGCAGCTTCTTGCATCTGGGATTCAAAATGCTAGGAATTGAATGTAAAGTAGCACAGCAACGCCCAGATTCATGAAAGTTAAAATCATTCTAATTTTTCAATGTATCTTCGATATTGGTAACGTTTTAATACAGCATTGAAATAATAATGATTTTATGGATTTCAGATTCAATTTCATTTACATGTGAACGATACCGCACGATGGCTGAGAGATTAGCCGGATTTTAATTAAGTTAACAAGAACAACATTGATAACGAAGTTACGTATGTATGTGATGATGAATGCAAGTTTTTGAAAGGTCTGAGTTCTCTGTATAGTACGACATACCCAACATTAAATCATTTTTGTAAGTAATACTTGTCATATTGTTTTTCGTTCGTAATCCCACCACCTTCAATGTGTGCGAGTATTGTCAACGAAAACCAGAAGTAATGATTAAAATTGTAGATTCGTCACCACTACATATTTTAGTCTTATGTTACCGGCATGTTATTAATTGAGTCGGTCACGGTAAGTTTAAGAAACCACAATTATTGCAGTCGTGCCGATCAGATTATTCTAATTGTTTGGATATAAGTTTTTCCTCGTAAGAGTACAGCTCAGCTTGAAATACGCGCGTATACAATTAATTAACGTAATATGGCTGCGACCCAAATTCTTATACATTTGATATCAGACTCCTGTTGAATAATGAGCCATTCCCGTATTCCGAATTCCCTGATATTTAAGAACCCACAGTGCGATTTCTTTACTTTGAGTGTGGATGCCTTACTCAAGCATTCTACATTCTCACAGCCTTTCCAGCTGCAGTTTCGATCGTCCGCTTACAATTAGTATAGGAATTACGCGTATCGAGTCACTATTACAGTTAGTCGAAGTTTGATATTCGTGGAAATATTTCCGTCGAGAAAATACAATTTACCAAATTATCGGGCAAGCCTGGAGTGATTTAAGAGGGTGCTATAATCAGTCCTTACCAACTGCGTCAAATGCCTTCTATTTTGAATATTATCAGAAGCTATGCGTTGCAATGCAAGAAAAGGGCATAACGAACTTATTCTACGTGCAATTTTGAACAAAAACACACTGAAGAATTTTGATTTTATACAAAAATAAAGATATAGCATCAAAAATATGAAAGCGTGATCGCGATTTCTTATTCTTCACGTCATTTTTTTTTATCGTTTCCTGAAACATAAATAGGTATATTGGTGTATTTCAGAATCGCATGTAGAATACCACTGTCGTGTTTTCATTTTTTTTTTTTTTATTTTTGAATTGCGACGCGGAGTCTTTGATAAAAGCCAAAATAAGAGACATATGACGCAGTCGGTAAAAACTGACTGTAGCAACCCCTTAACACGTTCGAAAACCGCTGAGAGGCGGCACTGTGTCGTGCGCGTCTGTAACGGTAAACGGGATTAATATCTGTTTACATATGCAAGGTTGACACGGTTCAAGAAATAAAAGCAGCTGAGAATCAAGGATTAGGAACGGAGCATCATTGTAGCAACAAGAAGTGAGAAGAGACCGGGGGAGCAAATTTAACGCGAGTCTGGCATCTCGTGTCATGAATTAGTTGAGAGTTAAAGGAAAACGCAGTTCGTCGAAGGGAGGTATAAACAAGGGTAAGAAAGTTACGTATATGAGCAAATTGTTCAATGGAACAATGAAAGATCGGCAGAGGGACAGATTCCTAGTTGAAAACGAGCGGAAAATGTTCCGGACATGTCACGCAGCGATATGACTAGAAATCGAAACAGTTGAGAGGCGACGAACAGCTGATTCACAGAGATTGCGGTGGTTCGTGATTGTACTAATCGTAAGTGCAGGACTAGAGACAACTACACGCCTGTCAGCGAAGCAGCAATAAAGTAAGCAGCTATAACAAGGCGGAGGAGGTATATACCTATGTAGTTTTCTTTTTTCTCCTTCTTAATTTTGTAACAGAAGTGTTATATGGAAAATCCGAGACACCCAGCGAGATATAAACATGGTTTCGCCGTCGGTTTGCAACCCTTTGCCCTACGTCGTGAACAGGCAGATACACGATCACTTCAATTTTACCAAACGTCTCGTCAACGCCAGGCTTGGCTGCTCCGAGAATTTGTTTAGAAAAGATCTACAGTCGCATTATGGTTGCGTTAATGCGATCGAGTTTTCCAAAGAAGGGGAGTTACTTGTCTCCGGTAAGCTTGTTATTATCTGTATGCATGTATGTATGTACGTTATCAAATTTTATTTATTTCAACCCTCACAAACCTTTGCCCATATTATTATAATATCGTGCAACTTGTACGAGTATTTATTTTAACACTATACAAGTGTAATTTGTCTAGCGTGCATTTCAAAATTTTTTTTCTTTGTTTTGCACGTTTCTTTTTCAACCTGAGACATCAGGCAAAAATATATAACACATAGAAGTTTCTTTTCTTTTTTTTTCTCTCTCTCTCTCTCTATGTATCTCCTTGAAATAATAATGGTACGAAATTATCAAATAAAAGTTTCCTGAAACCCAACTTTCTTTTTCGCCGCGTCGTCTTATCGTCGAGAATTTTTTCCCTGCCCTCAATTCGTAATAATTCTGCAACATCTCTCTGTTCCAATATTTTTACAATACATGGGAGGGTAAATATGTAACTTGCAGAGAATTTCAAAGTTTTCATATTTTTCCTGTTGGAAGTTAATTGCAATGCGCAAAGTATAGATTTCTTCGAATCCAGGTCAATATTATCATTTCTTTGTCATATAGTCATTCTTCTTTTATCTTTCCATCTTATTTTAAGTTCAATTCTGAAGCAGAACAGCAGCTTAACGATATCCTAAATCTTCCTTTCGCCTTTGCAAACTTCGGCCTCTTTTCAATTATCACGTACAGTCGAGTGATCCAGTGCAAACATCAGATTTTTATTTGACTCTGCTGTAATTGTGTACTTGCAATGTAACACAACCATGCATATAACGAAATAAGGATTCGTGCAGGAACTTGGCATGCAAGAATTTAAGAAAATTTCGTACATGGAAAAAGAACTCACATTATCTAAATCAATTAGTTATTTTGATTTCAAACCATGCCGACAAAAGATTTTCGTCGTTTAGCCGATGAATTTCATGATAATAAATGATTCATGACAGATTTTTTTTTCGACATATCTTTGTAAAATTTTTAATGTTTCATTTTTTTTACCTTCGATATAAAATATACATAATTTCAGATTATCATACCTACATTTATCAACTGTTATACTTTTGAACAATTACTTTTTCAAACACACTTCGGATTCAGAATGTTGTCAAGATAATGTCATATATTATTTGCGTTAAGTTGATAAGAACTTGCTAGAATTACCGTAAAAATTGTCGTTGTTATTATTGTTGTTGTTATTATTATTATTCTTGTTTTCTTAAAGCTGAATCAAAAATTTAGTATCAGTAATAAAATTCTTACACAATATCATTTTTTTTTTTTTTTAAATTTAATTATCTAAGCGGTCGCATCCCTGAAGTGACCTATGAAGTTTCCCCGGTGTTTCTTTTGGTAAAAAAGTTACAATTGTAGCTGATGATAGAAAAATTGGCATTTTCCATCAATTCGATTTTAATGTCTACATGAGACTAAACTTTGCTGTCCCAACAATTTATGACCATAAAGTCAGTTATTTCAACTATTGTAAATTGAAAAGATGGCGATAAAGAGATATCCATAAAAAGCAAGTAAGAAATTTTATACTCATATATTTGGCCATTTCAGATAATTTCAAATCAAGTTAGAAATTCTAACAAACTTGATGTGAAATGAAAATTCTTGCGTATTCTGTCACCCTAACAAATATGTATTTTTTTCTCTTTCTTTCAAATCTGAGCAAGCGATAAAACTTCACAGACGACTCAGATTTGTGTCTCACAATATTCTATACATTTATGGAAGAAAATCAATGCTCGTAGATAATTGTAAAATCTTTACTTGCATCGAATACTGATTATTATTATTGCTATTCTATAGACCGGATACATCTTGTATCACAGATATTTGGCTTGTAATTATTCACAGGTGGCGACGACAGAAGGGTTTTATTATGGCAGGTCGAACAAGCGATCCAGGGTGTCGGAAAACCGGCAGTTATGAAAGCACAGCATGGCAGTAATATATTCTGTCTGGGATACGACAGCACAAAAGCAAAAATATTTTCAGCCGGAAACGACGACCAAGTCATCGTTCACGACTTAAAAACGTGAGAAAATATTATCGCTGTAGCGCATTGCGCTAAAGAAATATTAGAGGAGATCGTATTTACTGAAATTGAATGCATTTCCCATTTCTGCTTTGTCTTGCACAATTATTCAAGCTTGTGAAAAATTGAACTTACTTCTGTGTAACATTTCTCCTTAAAATCGAGTTCATTTACAAGTCAAGCAAGAATTATTATCGGCCATTTTAATTATTTGTACATTACAGCGGCGATCCGCTGAATTATTTCCTTCATGAGAAGCCAGTGTACGGCTTATCGATCCATCCACACAACGACAATGTCTTCTCGAGCGCATGCGACGACGGGAGGGTGCTCATATACGATATCAGAGATTCTTCTTCTACGGAAACCTTTTGCCTTGCTCAGTACAAGTCGGCTTTTCATTCTGTTATGTTCAATCCGTCAGAGCCAAGGATGCTTGCCACCGCGAATGCCAAGGAAGGTGTTAGTATGTGGGATGTTCGTAAGCCTCTAGTGTGAGTAAAAATTTTATGAATCAAGTCCTGGTTGCGACATTCGGAAAGTAGCATCTAATATCAAATCTTGAATTTTTTCATGTTTTGTCTTTGAAAGGAGTATATTTCGGAAACGATTGCATGAAAGCTGAAAGCACTTCAATTTTCTATGAGATGAATGAAAGTCTAGATTTGTTTCGAAGTCGCCGAATCCCTCTTTTTTTCATTGCACGAATTCATTTCAGAGCTGTATTGCGATATGGTGCAGAAGGGACGTCGCAAAGCTGTATGAATGTCAGGTATAACGCGGCTGGTACAAAGTTGTTGGCCTTGAGAAGACGACTTCCTCCGGTATTGTACGCCGTCGAATCTCCGGCAAATCTTTGCCAATTTGATCATCCTGGTTATTACAACAGCTGTACAATGAAGTCTTGCTGTTTTGCCGGTGACGACGACCAGTACGTCCTCTCAGGTACAAACGCTCACAACGATCGATTCATGCTTCGCAACCACTTCTAAGATCTGAATTTTTCTTGTTTAAATTGGCAAACACAAAATTCGTACGACAAAAACGTTATTTTAAAAATATTGTCAAGTATCTGTATCAATCATATCTAAATTATTTTCTCAAGTTGATCACTTTTCATTTATAAAATTTTGTTATTCCTTATATTAATGTTACAGGATCGGACGACTTTAACCTGTATATGTGGAAAATTCCAATGGATAATGAGAAATGGGTAGACTCTGCGCATATGGTTCTCCGTGGGCACAGATCCATTGTAAATCAAGTTCGTTTTAATCAGTCCAGCTGTATCCTTGCCTCCTCGGGTGTTGAAAAGATTATAAAAATTTGGAGCCCATTTCCACTTGGCAATGGTTGTCTCGGTGGTTTGAAGGTAATTCATTATTCTATTAACAATGAATTTTTCTCTTTATTCATATCGAATATCAGCATTTCTTTGCAACCAGCCTGTGTTGAACCAATGAACATTCTATACTGTAAAAATCATTATCTTTCAAACTTCCTATGCAGACCATAGTTTTCCTGTCTAACAGGCTTATCTTGATTGACTAATCAAACCACAGCGCCAAACGTATGTCAAATGTCTCTTTTTCTGCGGTGCAAAATATTCGTGCGATTTTTTCCTCCAAACGCTTATTTCGCTAACTTTTGCCATTTATTTCATCCATTTTAACTAACTGGAAAAATATTACACCGTCTGAAGAGGGATGCTGGAAAGCAGGAGAGACAACGTAAAGTGTTCACACACAATGAGTATGTTAGCCTGGTACTCCGTAGTGGTCAATTCATGACCCACGACTACAGTCATCAGTCAACTCGCGAAGATCCTCGTATGATGGCCTTCTTTGATTCTCTTGTTCAAAGAGAAATAGAGGGTTGGAACTCGGAGGACGCACTACCTGCTCCCCAGACTCCAAGTGACTCGGAACATCATCCGACGATAGGACGCACATACAATGGCAGTGACTCTGACGGTAAATTTTGAAAACCGATTACTATTGGAACTCGAGGGGGTCTTATAATATATATGTATAGAAGGTCAAAAAAGTGAAAAAATTCCGAGAATTCATATCTCGACAACCAATTATTTAATTTGATTAGGTTTTATTTTATTCAAAAGTATCTAGAACGAGCGTCAGTTGATTATATTTTCATTAGATTGAATTAGTAGTAAGCATCGTTATTCACAATAACATCAACCAATTTGCTCGATGGGATGTTTTGCAATGCCCGCGCTATCTCAAAAACGGCTCAACCGGTTTACTCGAAATTTGAAATCAGCATTTTTGGATAATTTATCCGCTTTGTCACGAATCGGTGTTTTTGTATTTTGTTAACAAAATCGCCACCGTTTGAAGATGAAGTTCGATTTTTCTTTCAAGATTTACAGCCTTTTTTAAAATCAATTCAGTAAAAAATATGATAAATGAAAGATAAATGGGCTTGTAGCACAAACTAAAAAAGGAGAATAACTTCTAGTATATAATTGTCTCTTAGACACTGTTATATTAAGATTACCGATACCTTAAACAATGCTAAAATTTTTGTGCGAATCAAAATTTTTTCACAGACTCGACTGCCTCAGACCGTCAGCTGTTGTTGAGTATATTAGGCTCTGCGATTGGTAGTCGCGGTTTAACAGGTGGTGTGGTACCAGAAAGACCTTCGGAATCACCAAATCGCATTACACAGTTGATAGCAAACAGGAGAGAGAAACTCATGAGGTTAGCAGCCCTGGAAGGCGGTGCGACTGTAAATGCCTCGACGAACACCGTAAATCATATAGACACAGTTACGGACAGTGATAAAGATGATAATAAAACAAAGTGTAAGTCTAAGAGCAAATCGAAAGGTGCTAAAGTAAAACATGGAAGAATATCAAGAATCAAATTTCGGGTCAAGAGGAAATTAGCGATAAAGAAAGAGGATAGCGACACGCACAGCGATGCTCAGCCATTGGACGCAGAGCAGCCCAGTACAAGCTCCGGTGTTGTTTCACGCAGATCAAGATACGCAGCGAGATCCATCGGCAATGACAAAGATTCGACTACCACCAGCGAAGATGAACGACCCGCGGAGAAGTGTAGAAAACAAAAAACTGACTCGGATTGTTCGACCAAACTTCACAGACTGAAAAAGTGGCGACGCAAAAACGTGAAACATGAAATATCGGCGGAAAACGGCAGTACGCAGTTAAGAACAGACAATGATACGCAGAAAGATGTAGTTTCTAAGGCTCAAAAAGATATTGTAAATAACTCGAGCGTGCGTAAAACACGAGCGGAACAATCGGTAACGCCGCATAAAAAGAGGTCGAAAATTCCTCCAACTCCGGATAGCGGAATTTCGGGAGTCTCAACGGTCGAAAAATCGCTGGAAGAAGTTCGAAAGGCGTGGCTAGGAGGTGACAGTTCTGATCACGAACAAAAAAAGAGAAATTTGGAATGTTTTAGAAAAAAAGTTGACATTGCACGACAAAGCTATCGACATCGCTGTAATCCGTACACAGAATTTCCTGGTAACAGTAGTGATTCGTCTGATTAAATGGATCTTTGTCACCCGTTTCCTCTTGTAAATATTGAATCTGTGATTCCCTAAAATATATATTTTTATAATATTAAGTTTGATGGCTCCGAATTTTTGAGCAGAATGATTGTTTGTTTGTTTTTTTTTTTTTTTTCTTTCTTATTTCTTTTTCTAAACCCATTTGCAATGTTATGAGTCTTTTTATTAATAACTATGTCATCGCATCCATTTGATATGTGTATATTATTATAAACGTGATTCGTGCATACTAATTATTCGGTTTGGTAGAGAAAAATACGTCTAAATTCTTTAAGTACGTATCAAGCCTATTACCGATAGCTGTGAACGGAGTCGAGGCATTCTTTTAGCACAATACAAATATGTACGTACAACCGTTACTCTTTGTATGAACTCAATTCTGATACTTGTAACTTTGGAATGAGAATAAATTGTGATTTAACAGGGCTGAATTTTCACACTCATCGTGCTTTCAATTACTAATTTTAAAAACCTGAATTCTCACGTTATTTCGTTGAACTGTACAAAACAAGGATTAACGGAAAGAAAAGGTTTCTACATAAATTTTCATTCAAAAATATGTTGAACGTTTTCGCTGAGTGAAGAAAAGAAATATTACCGACAAAATGGTATAAACAATTTGAGCGATACATCAAGAAGCAGCTCAAAATTGCATTTGCGATCCTAGAAAACTTTTCTGGATACCATAAAGCGATGCAACTGTTTTTGAATGGAATACTACACCTGTTTTACTTTTTTTTAGTAATTGAAACATTACGAGCGATATGTTTTTCGGCTCGTGAAGCCGTCCCAGATTTACCGCGTTTTTTGGAATCCGGGAAAAGACAGGGAATTACGTGGATAATCAAAAAGTTGAGAAATATGATAATTATTCTGAAAAAAATTAATATGTTCCAATATTTTGTTGAAGTTCACGTGAAGATTCCCGTTCGGAGTTTATGTCGGCTGAAGTTTTGTAAATTCAGTAATACTTAAATGTGTGTGGTGATGAAGTGCATTGCATAATTTAATATCCAACCTTTTCAGATATCTCTTTACGCTGAGCCTGTTTTATTTAAGGAGAACACCTGTTTATTCATATGGTGATGGAAATGTTATACAGGATTGATAATTTATATTCTTGCAGGTAACCTTTTATACTCTGTGAAACATCGAAAACTGCAGTAAACATAACATAATATTCGAAAGTTTTTGAATTATTGAGTGTAGAAATAATGAAAGTATCGCAAAATCCGTACTCTTATTTCTTGGAAACGTCAAAAAAAATGTCCTGATTTTAAACTCTGTTTTTACGATTTGTGAAGCGTTTTTGTCGAATATCTCTACAGATATATGTTTCTCGACGAAACATCCCTCCGCCAAAGTTGTAAATCTCGTCAAGATTCTTCTTTTTGTTCACACAAATTTTTCACGTTTATCAAAATATTTTTCCCGCCAATTGCCGCCGCATGTACACACCAATACAAGCACGTTTCTTTTCTTGTGAAGGTACTTAAGTACTTAATTATAACTGTATATAACTAAACGTAACTCTTTGAAACCGAGGTATAATATTTTATTTACTATTTCCTACCCGGAAAACGTGAATTGTATGACTTGAAAATCTGGAAAAGTCTGGAAATTTTATAATGAAAAGTAGTGGTAACCCACCGTTTTAAAATTGTTTGTAAAATGTGTTCCATTGCTTTGCCATTTCTGCAGAGTTAATTGGAAAAATGAAAATCTTTTCAGTTAAAGGACTGCAGGGCCTTTCGTTCAGGCCTTTCGATTTGTCTTAGATAAATTTTTTTCCATTCTTAAAATTTTAATAATGTTCAAAAACAGCGAACGTCATACGAATACGAAGTTATAGGAGACCAAGATACGTAAGAATCGTCTTACAAATTTTTGCGCACGTTTCCGAATCTTCAGCAGTCGTTTTAAAAAAAAGTAATTTACGGAAATTTAAAGTTGGATAAATGTACAATATATGGCAATGGTTGTAAATATGGTACAGTGTGGAATCATCCAGTACGCATTTCCATATTTGTAAATGAACCGCAATACCAGGATGTCACCTCTTCCTGTGGTTTTTTTTTTTTACCTTCGGTGAAGGAATTCTCATTCAATGGCTGTGGCAGCATAAAAAAGTCGCGGGATACAATATTTCATACGATTTCTCAGTCAGTGTTTGACCTGCGTCAATACACGATGAATACCTTGGGGAACTTTTACTGTTTCGGTTGTATTTTGGTAAACGTTCTGGCGCGCATTGCGGCCCATCAGTTTGACGTGGATAACGCAATATTGTACGAGGACCCAACTCCTGTTACTGAAAATTCCCGGGAGAACTATTTCGGGTATTCAGTAGCTCTTTGGAACGAAGATTCCAAAGCGTGGATTTTTATCGGAGCACCCAGAGCCAATTCATCGCTCTACGAAGGAACCACCGAGACAGGAACTGTATTCAGATGTCCGATTGGTCAAAAATGCACGGAATGGCCTATAGACAAGCATCTAGAAAAAATCCAGCAGCGTCAAAACGGATCTTGGCTGGGTGGCACAATGATCGTACAAAATTCGAACCCTCCAAAGCTTTGGGTATGTTGGTCTTTCATTGCCATCCGCAGTTTTATTATCTTTTTTATTCAATTCTTACCGGATTCTGTATTAATTACCGACTCAATTTTTGGACAAACAGCAAATGACTGAACCCTTGCAAATCTGATGTCTGAAACTTTTTTTTACTGTTTCATTATTCGAGCGAGCAAAATCCATGTAAGGTAATTTAAAAAAATAAAATAAAAAAACATGTGTGCAGTTCACACGTGGTAGAAGCGAAACCTTCAGAAACTAAACTGCGAGAGAATGAGGAGAATGCAGTATCAGGAGTGCAAAAATTATTCGTTTCATCGATAGTAGTTTCATTTCGTTTTATCGAGTTTCAAATCACTCCCCTGCTGAAGAAGTTTTATTTTCAAAAGGAAAAGAAAAACCACAAACGAATATTCAAATAAATATTTTCAACACAAAAACCGAAATTGTCCTTATCAGCCGTATAGACATACATGTAAGGAAATATTAACAAAATGTGTCGCCATTTATTGCCATTTATCGATGGTCGAAAATAGTGTTGAATTGTTAAATTCCATGTATGTTACGCATATTTATACCGTAGTGAAAGATTTCCTCCAAATTTCTGCGTAAGCTTGTACATCCATATCTTTGTCGACATTCTAGTATCGTGATGAAAAAATATCGTTATGACATTTTTTCTAACTAATTAACAAGTGGTAACATTTTATTTTCTATCTCGAATAATTATATAGAATTTGGACTCGATTCGACTTATGAACCATCTGCACGCAATATTTGAGCATGATCGGGTGAAAATAAAATAAAACCTAGAGTAAGAGATAATTGTGATTCAGTTCGGAAAATATAGAATTAGAATGGATGAGAAAATTAATGATCAGGAAATTTTAATCCTGTTTACTATTGCGAATTCGTTACCTTTATATCGGATTAAGAAATACACGAACGTAATAGAATTGGAACGCATTTGCTTGAAGTTCAGCGCTACCAAGTGTTATCAGATTTTGTTCGGTCTACCGCAAAGCTGTGCACCGCTCAATTCTACATAGTTTATATGAAGTAGCAGTATAGCAGGAATAATTGTGAAATTCAGATCTTGGTTTTGTTCTGACTAACGTTTAAGTTGTATAGATTACCGCCAGGCGTGGAAAAGATTCTGGTCTATGACTTAGGAGAAAAATGATATTGTAGATACGCCATAGAGGTTGAGTGAGGTGCTAAAAAGGGTGCCGTTGTTACTTACTTTATCTTTGGCTGCATGAAATCGAGGAAATGATTAAGCAACCGCTATATTGCTAAGCGTTTTGACTGACCGAGGAGAGCATATAACACAAAATGTTTAAAGTTTTCAAACAAGAGGGAAATAATTGTGTTTCAATTGCTTTTGTTTAATGCTTCTTCATCTTGTGGAATTCCTTAGGAGGGTGCTTTACAGTCAGTCTTTACCGACCGAGTGAAATTAACTATAAGCAAAATTTTTACGTGCAAAGCGGTGCACATTATAATAATTAGTATTCAAGAAAATTTTTCTCTCACACAAGAATAATGAAAGAAATGACATTCTTGAATTTCAATTTATGTAGGTATTGTTAGTTCACGAAAAAAAAATATTTTCGGTTGTTGAAGTGAAAACTTCTTTAGCGAAGTTGGTGAAAATTTTTTCAGCACGGGAGTGCTTTGAAACTCGATGTAACGAAATGAAACGACTATCGATGTAATGGAAACATCGATGAAACGGATATGCAAAACTTAACTTAATTTGCGCGGTAGTGATTTGAAACTCGATGAAACGAAATGAAACAACTATCAATGACACGAATAATTATTCCTTTTTCATTCCGTAATTATTGACAATTTGCGTTCAGGTATGTGCCCCACGGTGGATGGATTATTTAGCTCCAAACAAAACGATAGTGCCTATGTACGGCAAGTGTTATAAGGCATCTGTCGAAGATGTAAATAAGAACGAACCACGAGGGAAGAATATCAATCTATTAGAGCCCCCCAGGGATTATCATAGAATCGGAAATCAGGATTATCCTCTTCACGTACTGGGACAATGTGGTTTCTCCTTACATGTCACTCAAGATGAGTCGCGGCATAAACTTGTCTCGGGTTGTCCGGGGGTATGGAATTCGCATGGAATATCGATAATTGAGGAGGACTACTACGAATCCAGCTTCATTGTTCTAAACGCTGTCGACGACCTCGGGAGCAATTCCGATCAATTTGGTTCGTTATCTGACTAAATATCGAATCACAATGCATCGGTGATACAATCTAGTACACCATTTCTGCATCAAATTGATATTCGTTTCACTTGAAGTAACTCACTCTTGTAATACAAATTTTTTTCGTGTGAAAGAAAAAAAAATCGATCAAGTTATTGTTGGCATATGAAAAAATGTTTTTCCTCAACATCAGCAATACTTTATGTGAAAAATAATTACCGCATGCAAATACATCTATAGTTAAAGACTTTCTCATCGCTATACTATACATATATACTTTACATTTCCGCATTGATTGAAAATTTTACATCACATACAATTTATCAAATGTTTAGGATATGCGGTAACATCGGGTATATATTTTGATGATGCCGAGCATATTGACGTACGTGGCGGACCAAGAGGCAATAAATTGCTTGGCGAGGTCCGTCTATTCCAATTTCCCTCGAACACTGGCGAAAGTGAGGCAGTAAAGAGTCTTTTGAATCTAAATGGGGAGCAAATTGGCGAACATTTTGGTGCCACGTTGGCTTCTTGCGATATTGATGGTGACAGTAAACATGATATATTGGTGGGCGCTCCACACTGGTCGAAAAATATAGAAGAACTCGGACGAATCTACATATACAGACAAGGTTACGGAAGGGTAAGCGTTAAGGAAGACAGTAGTACCTTAAAGCATATACTACTGGAGGTAGCTAACCATACCGTTAACCTCGCAAAAACTGCAGCCGAAGTGATGAGAGAGGAGATATACCGGGAAAATCTCTTGAAAATTGAAAATCAACCGCGCATGCGCTAAATAATTCAAATTCATTCGTCGGCGAAATCTTCCCGCGGCGATATTTTTGTCTGCGATGCAGGCGGGCCAACGTACGCAAAATGTGTACGTTTGAATTTTCAAAGAGCATAAGCATTGAATTCCGACCGTTCTTTGAAGAATCAACTTTCCGACCCAATAACAAATGCTTCCCAAACCTTTCCGAGTCACTACCTCAATTATTTGTTGTTCTAATCTCGAAAATTCGTATCAACTACATCGCCGCCAGAAACAGTTTGACAGCTGAAAACTCGGGATGGCCAGCCTGCAACGAAGAGCCGATAAAACTCGCGCATGCGCGGTTGATTTTCAAGTTTCAAGAGATTTTCCCGGTAAACTCGGGATACTCCGTCTCTCTCACTCTGCATTTGCTTGGCTGGAAGGAAACGTATTGACCAATTAAATGTAGAGCGAGAGAGACAGCTTTTAACGGGCATATACCTCTCTCTTTCTCTCTCTCTCTCATTCTTCTGCCTTACTTTCTGTACATGAGAAGCTAACTCCGGTAGTATATGCTGTAAGAGTAATACCTAACCGCAAACATATAATTATACGAACAAAAAGAGAATATAGATAAATTGGTTAAATTTTCAGTGCTATAAAAAGATCAAGAGTTGCGGATTCAAAAAATTGGAGCACATCGCTGGGAAAATTTCTGGAGGAAGATTTGGCGCCGCTATTACTTGTCTTGGAGACATAAATTATGACGGCTTTGCAGATGTCGCTGTTGGTGCTCCGTACGATGGGAATGGAGCCGTTGATATATATTATGGTAGCAAAAACGGTCTTGACTTGGATAACAGGCGTAGAATCTCCGGTCCTGAGAACACCAAAGGGTTTGGTTTTTCGATCTCGGAGGCAGTTGACATCGACGATAACGGATACGTCGACATTGCGATCGGAGCTTATTTGTCTGGTCACGTGATGTTGGTTCGATCTAACAGCGTTGTAAACCTGAATGTTAAGTTGTCCAGCAATCTGACAAGTAACTCCGGTCTCAGACGAAACGCTGGGTTCCTTTCATTGAAAGTATGTTCCGTCTATGAAGGTGTAAATGCACCCCCAAATATTAGTGAGTATTACACTTTTTCATGGCACCAATTATTTTCAAATGTCAATCTCTCGACGCTTTATAGAGCTTTGAAATCTCGCGAGAAATCGTCAAACTTGATTCTCAATACGTGTAGGGTCGTGCGATTATTTGATTATTCCAACGATTCATTGATAAACAATTGATTGGAAGTTGAGTAATCGATTGATCGATAGAACAACTAATTTTAATCTGAATAATCGATTTATCGGAGAAGCGACTGATTGAAAGGGCTAATTAATCGATTAATCGGTCGAATGAGCAATCGACTAATGAGAATCGATTAATCGCACGTCCCTTGGTATGTAAACTTTGCGTAACTTCTTGCTCGCTCACTTCCAGCTTTGACCCGCTTTTGATAGTACCATAAATTCGTGAACACCCTATATAACTTTTCGATTCTCAAAACCACCCTATTTTCAATAATTATTATTATTATTATTATTATTATTATAAATTTTTTTCCGTAGTCGTGACTACGGAATTAAAAATCGATGATGAGGGTCAAAGAGCAATATTTTTTGACAAAGAAATCGACGACCTAAGCAAAACAGTATACACATTTAATACTACCCTGAACGCCGCACAGGAATGGTGCCACAATTATACAGTAAAAATAAAAAAAGTGAGTATAAACAATTTCGTCGACTGATTTTTAACTCGACGACACGGTACAGCTTGCCGTTTGGCTTATCAATGCTTCAATTTATGTAATTGCGTTTGTATAATTTCAGTAATAGGGCGACAATAATCGGGAGAATTTTTTTTAACCGCAGTAACAATTAATTCAATGTTGCATAAATAAGTTGTAGGTATAATATTTACAAACTCACTTAAATCTGCATGTATAAATTTATTGAAGCTAGTGGAGCGATTCCCCGATCCGTTGAAATTCTCGGTGAGACAGAATTTGCCAAAACATGGAAGTAAGACTGGGCTGTTGAAGGTGAATGGTATTTCTAAGGATAGTGACAATTTCTGTAAATCTTGCGCTGTATTGAACGAGCTTCGACCACCACCTGAGGATCACTTGGAAGTAGCATTTGCACTGGAATGCAACGACACGATCGAATGTTTATCAATTTTGTCGATCAATATGACGACCACTTGGAGCGATGGAAAACCTTACGTGATTGGTTCCTCAGAATTTATTGAATTGGACGTAACCGTCAGAAACGACGGCCAAATGGCATTTTACACCAAGGTTAAAATCTCTATGCCAAGTTACATTGAACTTCATAATTCCGCATCATTGATATACGACGAGGTAGAAACTGTTGGTGAAATTCGCACGGTTACTTTTATCATCTCCAATTTTCTGGATCAGAATGAAACGGTGAGTAATTTAGTCTAACTTCCGGTGCGCGTACTTTCAATGCCGGGAAACCGATATCTAGAATTTGAAAAAGGAAAAAATCATTTTTCGTACCATCTCGTGGAAATTCTCCGTGTGAAATTACGAAAATTTACGAGTAAGAATGAAAATATTATTCTCTAATCGCCGTTAGATGTCGCATTTCTCTCACGAGGGAAACTTATCCGAACACTGCTTGATTTCCTACCTGACAATAATGGCTCTGCATTTGAATGCTCTCATCTCATTTATCTCATTATGTCAACTCTGGATGTATAAAATTTCCAGGAATCTATGAAAGTATACTTGAACGCATCTACGCTGCGAACCGATTTCGACATGATAACCCTGAACGCAACAGCGGTAACGTCCAGCAACGATACAGGGTCGGGAAACTACATCGCTGATCTGTCGATTAGATATGTAGTGCAAGCAGCCATCGGAATAGCAGGGTAAGCGATTGCTTCCTATGGGTATAGAGGGCATTCCACCTCAATTCGACTAGGGTCTGTTGTTTCATCTCTAAAAACCATTCGAGATTTTTTTCAGATTCTGGCAACACCCCTGATTTCTCCGGAGCTCTTCAAACGATGATGTTTTTACAGTTATTGCGACATTTTTGAAAATTATGATAAAAATTACGTCAATTCTGTAACCAAAATCAAAAATTTTCCAATCAAAATTAAAATGGCCAGGCAAAAGAGTAATTGTTCATTAATTTTTTTTTTTTATTTTTTTTTTTTTTTTTTTTTTAGAATTTTCAACGTTCAACACATCTTTCCTGACACAACAACTATGACGAAATTTCAATCAATGTTCAAAAATGACATATAGAAATAAGCGAAGAAAAATGATTTCAAAGGTAGATTTTTTTTTTTCGAATTTCAATAAGAATTTCAAGATAACCGTTATATTAGGAAAGATATATGGAACCCTAAAAATGCAAGAAAAAAAAATTAAAATATTAATTGGTTAAAAAATAGATAAAAAATTACAGGCAAAACAGCCTGCCTACTTTTATTTTGGTTGGCTACAGAAATTATGTAATCATTTTCATCATTTTCAAATACGTCGCAATCACTGTCAAAATATCATCATTTGAAAAGGTCTGGGGGCGTCAGAATGGGTTGAGAATATTTGAAAAAATTAGAAATGCTTTTTAGAGTTGGAACAACAATATAAAAAATCGCGGATCAAATCCAAGAGGATGAGGGTAAGACCCGAGTTGAATTGACACAGAATGTCCTGTATCCAAATTTCTGAATCATCGCTGACAAGGCTGTTTCTTATACTTTTGCAATTCGTTAGGGCGGCAGAAGAGGCTTTGTATCCTTACACGTTGAGCGGACCTGCGGAAGAGTTGCCGAATATAAGGTTCCGACACACCTTCGGATTGAGGAACGACGAGATTACTCCGATAAGTCTAGCGCTGCTCAGCGTTTCTATTCCAACGCACTGGATCGCCAGTGGCGACAAAGAGGTCGAAATTGTCAGACTGAATGAAATGATGGGCGGAATTTCAAAGCCGGGGGAGGATATCGACAGCAAAATCCTACGACAAGATACGAATGAGCCCTTGAGCAGCGATGCGACCACGATGAGCAACTGGCTTCCCAATGAGGATTCTTCGAAAACAAAAAACCATTTCATAAATTTTAACGGAAAAGTACTCGCGGCTTCTGCAGAGAATAGAACCCTCTACATGAATTGTACCAATCCGGCGTTCAAATGCACAACCGTCAGTTTCAAGTTCGGACCATTGGAATTGAAACGGACCACAGCCGCACTCGATCTCGTCCTCGAGATGCTTTTCTCTAACATTAAACGTAAGTCAACTCGGTATTTTATCCAACGACGAAGGCTGCGATCCGATATTAGCTCCCAGTGCTGTCAACCGTCTTTTATCTCTCATGCGCTACCGAGTTCGTGGGTAGCTCTGCCTCTGTCCTAGGGAATTTTAGCGCTACCATATAATTTCGGATCGCACCCTTTGTCGGTATTTGAATCGACGATTGCATTTATCCCTGATTATCGATGTGTGATTAATTTTTAGTGAATTATAACGTAACTGAAAAAGTCGACAACCAATTGTTCAGTTCAATCGGAGTTTGCATATGTTCTCTTCAACGGTATGCAGATGAACCGTCACCGACATTTTTTTCTATCACAACCAATTAGTCGGCAGCATTGTTATTGACATTAACGTCATCCATTTTACTAAGTGATATGTTACTTCGAAAACAGTTGAACTGATTGAATCGAAATTTGGAGATAGTATTTCTAAACAGAATATCCTCTTTGCCACGATTCAATTTTTGCTTATTTTGTCTTTTTAATTTTTGTCTTATGAAAACGTCGACCTTTTGAAGTTGAAATTCGGTTTTCCGTACAAAACTGCTGATATTGTTATTCAGTAAACATGAAAAATATCGTGAGCAAAATAAAGTAGGATCGTAGCAAGGAACGTAAACTATTCCAAAATACTGTCTCTAAATTTAAAGACAATTCGTTAAGCCGTTTTTGAAATATCGTCAGCACCGTGAAATATCTTGTTAGTAAGATGGTTGACCTTACTGCCAATAACGATCCTTTCTACAGATTGAATATTACATAAAAAAAAAATGTTATCAAAGCTTTATCTACATATTTTCGAGGAAAAGAAACCCTGATGGAATTGAATAATCGGCTGCCGACACAAAAATTCCACAAAATTCATCCACTTTTCCAACAGTTTATTCCTATGCTATGAAGCCTCAGGAAATACTCGTTTTCGTTTTCAGCTGACATAATCGGAATAAAGGATATTATATTGTTTGTTACAAATGCCAGTACGAAAATTCTAACGCCACAGACTCAGTTGATTGCCAATATGAATCCGGTTTCGATGATGGTTGGCACACAGTTCGTTGGATCACCGCAAGATCAACATGTAGCTATGTGGGTTATAGTAACGTCGAGTTCTGTGGGACTACTACTTCTGTTATTAATTGTCCTTGCACTCGTGAAGTTGGGTTTTTTCACGAGAACTAAAAAGGTAGAACTCGAAGCTTTGAAGCAACAGAATGGCGTAAGTATTAAGTATTATTTCCAATTCTGCCTTTAGATGCGTATGTATACATACATAATAGTTAACACGTCCAAATGTTCGCGAACGTCAATTTCCACAAGATTATCTAACTTAGAGGCATGCACTGAGAAATTTCATTTGTTATTATAACTGGAAAAAGTGAGTAAAACAGGTATCGTTAAAAAAACTGTTTGAATATTGTTGGAATTACGAAAAACGAGGTACGCGTAAACATTTTGCGCTATTGTCGATCCTTTTTCGGTAATTGCAACGCAAAATCAGTTTGTGAGGTTTACTCTACTTTTTTAGTTAAATAAGGCTTTAACGTCAATTTATTCTTGCACAAGCATTAAATTTTCGCAACAGTTAAAAAAAAATATAGTAACAGTGATCGTGACGAGAAGGAATAGTAACGGATACTAAACTTTCTGGTAACAGCCAGAAAACTAATTTTCATTTTGTACCTTGAACTATATTTTTCGATCATGGTAAATAATGAAAGTAGTTGAGGAATGAGTGGTGACCGGAAATAAAAATTTCTCTCAGCGTGAAATTGGTTGGTTGCACCAATTCTTACCGAATATTCACGTTCCTACCTTAAACATATGAATAAGGTCATTATCTAGTTGGGGTAGCTTGATTTTGCAATACAAATGCTCAGATATCGTTTTCCAAGCTCTAAAGATTTTATTATAAAGAATTAGGTAATTCTGTGGCTTTCGCACCAAAATTCACTTTGGCTGGATGGAATTTTCATCTTTCTAGAAACACCCACCGCCGTCATCATGAACGATAACTAAAAATTTCAAAAACCATTATTTTCAGGCGTGTCCCAAACTTGTTTTAGAAACTACATCGTCAACAGAAGCTTTGGACCAGCCGTATTACATAAGTAATTAATTATAATCAACTTTGAGTATCTTATACAATTATGCTAGTTTAAAGTCTCATTATTTATTACAATTATAAAACTAATCGACTATTGGTATTCAGCTCAGAATGGTTTTGTGATTTAGCAGAATAGAGAAACTAACAAGTAAAAGTTCTGTTTCATAAAAAAAATTCCTTATCGAATCGATGAGCTAGTCTAAAAGTTCAACGATCCGCAACCGGTTAATTTAAACTGTTGATTGATCGACCAATCGGTAATACCATCGAATGAAATCTCTGGTTAATCCGTTGATCGTTTATTTATCGTGTCTAGGGATTTAAGTCACTTATTTGTATGAAAAAACAGTATAAAAAAGGTAAAAGATCATGCAAGGAAAACTTTCTATCATAATTAATAATATGTGTAAGCAGTGAAGTTACTTTCAAGAAGTAGTATAACAATTGTATAATAGAAAAAATTGCTATCAACAAATATTAAAAAATGGCCACACCAGAGCCATTATTGCGAGACGCGTTGAATTCCGCGGCACGCGGTGTATTTGGTGCAAATTTGAAGCTGGAAAGAAAAAAAAACCACTCGAACCAAATATTAACAGCTACAAAAATACGTAAGGGATTTTGAAAATATTGATTTTCATATAATTGGCGAGTATTTGAATGAAAATGTTCAAATTTTTAAGCAGATAAAGATTACTTGTTTGTTAATAAACAATGTTCAAACTAGCTTATAGAAAATCACCCACATATTTCACTATCTATCAATACGTAAATTAAGTGTTTTTCTTTTATTTTTTTTTTCCTCCGATCTAAATTTGCACCAGCGTCGCCATGTTTGAATATTTATTAAGAAAAATCTATCGTATTGTATACTTAAATATATGCCTAATAACTTCCTTGAATATTATCATCTTTTTACCTTTTATTTCATCCAGAAGAGACAAAAAAAGAAGAAGGCAATTTCTTAGATTCTTACACCGGTATTATCCCTTAAAGAAAGGGGATTCCCTGGTTTCGTCGCGGATTAGATAATAAAAAGTTGTCGGTCCGAATTCTTGGTGCGTCGGAAGAATATGAAAAGAAATGGTAAAAATTTTTTAATTCAGATTACAAGATATTATTATTATTACTATGATTATCATTATTATTATTCATTGTGAAATTTTTCCACCTCAAAAAAGAAAAAAGTGCCCCCCCCCCCAGAGCTACATTTTTTTGGTCAAGTGTGATGCTGCCTGTGTCCTCTTGGCACCTTAGTCAGTACCAGCCAAGAGTCCGAACACATAAGACCTTCGAGCGCTAAGCCATCATTTGTACCGAAAACTATATCGAATAAAACCTGGTTGAAGTATAATTATGGTTCCTGTGTGCACCAGTTAGTAACAATAATAACATCCTTCCTTCCCTAACGGAGACTAGAGTCCGGATAAGCCGTGCAACTCCACCAAAATAAAATGAGGCAAGTTCCCAACATGAACAGACTGTAATACTTCTTATTCCTTTACCACAAACCACATATTGCGATACAAGAATGCGACTCGTTGAGCTGATTCAAGTTTTTATCTACAAGATTTCAGCTTCTACATCAGTCGGCATCACATTCGACTTTAAATCCGTAACAGTGAAGGATGTTTTACTTGGGACGATGTTATACTTTTTACGTAGCCATCGTTATTTTTGCCGTTGCGCCGAAGCGCGTCGCGACTTTTAGTTTCGACAGCGAGAATTTAATTCTCTACGAGGACGCGGCCCGATCGAATCAGCGTCGATCGAGCTATTTTGGGTATTCTTTGGCACTCTGGAGTTCGGGGAACAAGGACTTGAATGGATCGTGGATTTTTATTGGAGCGCCAAGAGCCAATTCGTCGAGATACCCGAACGCCAGAGAACCAGGAACTGTGTTCAAGTGCGAAATTGGCAAACCATGCACGGAATGGAGCTTCGAACACAGTTCGATTAAACCTGGAGACGGTTCTTGGCTCGGTGGATCAATTATGACGGAAAAGCGGTCAGATGCAAACGTTCTGGTACGTTGATCCGAAATATTTTTTCTTTCATCGTCGGACGTATTATTATTAAAAATGATTCTGACTTTAGTGTGGAAAAGAATTGTCGAATTACTAAGTCAGGTTGGAAATTTGCGAATTCAATTCAATGTACTTTACAACATTTGTTTAATTATTTAATCAGACATATAAGTGAAATTCGAGAATGTAATTTTAATTTACTACATTGTTTAGCCAATTTCCTTTATTTGTAATTCGAACAAACAGTAAACGTATCGTAATTTCACTGTTTCGTTTACGAGTGAAACTTCCAACGCAGCGTAGAAAGTTCCGTGAAGAATTTTTTAACAGTGATAAGAAATCGGAATGCGGTGCTCGCTACGTGGCGAATTCAATTGAAGTCGATAAAATCTTTTTTGATGGTTTTACAAAACCTGCTCACACCTTCCGAAATATTGCAGTGACATTTCTTATAACCCAATATTGAAATCATTATGATTACATTGAATCTCTTCAATTTCCAAAATATCTTGGGATCGAACTTGGAATTCTTGAGAATTAGATTGAACCTTTTTAAATCCCGAAACCTGTGATATCCAGAACGAAATTTCTTGTGAAAATTGAACGAACGCAATTTCATTTCGATCTCGGTATTTTCGTCCTTAATTTCGATGTCTCTTATTGCTTACGATTAGAATCAGTCATCTGGTTAATCGAACATCTCGTGGAATATAAATTGTATAGTTGCTCCTATCCTAAAAATAAATTTAACCGTAATTACGCTCCACAGCGGGGTCAAAATGACCCCGGGACATCTTCGCTATGAATTTCGTATAAAAAGCAAACTCAAGACAACGGCCAGTACTAAGTTTTTCTGAATTCCGATACTTATTCATCTGGGCTTGGCTGCTAACGTCGACTTTTACGTCTTTTGATAACTGGAAGGCATTACTCGCGTTAAAAGCCATAATAATGATTATATCTCGCAATTTTTATCGTGTGTTATGCCACTCGTATGCCATCTGACTCTGTACATTAACATTGGTTTGTCTGAGTTGCGGTCAGAACTGCAGGATATGAGGCGAGGCATGACAGCAACCACAATATATCTATACAAGGATTAAAAGAAAAACTGCGTCTGCGTTATCACTGCGTCGAAAAGAAGAAAAATGTTTCATTACCGATGTGTAAACGCATTTGAAACTCGACTGCTTGACATTGCAGGTATGTGGACCAAAGTGGCTGGATGTACTTCATTCTGAAACCAATCAACCCATCCCGATGACAGGCGTTTGTTACAAGCGTGCAGCGAAAGAAAATAATTCGAATCAGGATAAGACTACGATAGGTATCAGCGGGAATCGCGAATGGTATAACTCGAATGGACTCGGGGCTTCTATTCACATTCCCGATGATTCGTTGAGAAACGCCGTGATCGGTGGTCCGGTACAACGTTGGGGACGCGGAGCACTGACGGAGATTCAATGGACGTTTGATGGAAATCAAAGATCCAACTTGCTGCCATTCACTCCGCTAGAGAACTCCGCGTATGCCGGTATGTATGAAACGATTGCAGAATACAGAATCGTCGATGATCTAATTGTGAGTTAGGATCGAGATGTATAATGTATTGTTCCGGTGGGATGGAATGTCTGTGAATGGTTAATTATTCGTTTAGGAGATATGCAGTATTGCGAAACAACAATCTCATTTCAAATTGCAGGATACGCTATAACATCGGGATACTATTTTAACACATTTGAACGCATTACTGTGACCGGGGCACCAAGGACTGCGAAACTTCGTGGCTCTGTGTTTGAAAGTAATTTTAGGAACGGTACTATATCCAGCTTGGGATCGGGAGAGCAGGCTGGGGAATATTACGGATACGCTTTGGCGTCTTGCGACGTCAACGGTGACGGAAGAGACGAGCTGCTCGTCGGCGCGCCTCACTGGACCAAAGACGTGGACGAGGGAAGAGTTTACGTTCTGGCGGGGAGTCGAGATGTGAGTCGAATGGTATTTACGCGGTGGTCGATGGTCGAATTGTCCGATTGAATTTTCGCAGAAAACGTTCGCGGTCGCAAGTCGTCTGGAAGGAAGGACGCCGCGCGGAAGATTCGGATCGACGATCACCTGCCTCGGAGACGTCGACTTCGACGGATACGCGGACGTCGCCGTCGGTGCTCCGTACGCCGGAAGTGGGAGCGTATTCGTATACCGCGGAAGCAGGCGTGGATTGTCGAACGGACACAGTCAAAAGATCCCGGCCCCCGAAAGCACCAAAGGTTTCGGGATTTCGATTTCCGAACCAAGGGACGTCGACCACAACGGATACGCCGACATCGCGGTTGGCGCTTATTTGTCAGGGCACGTAGCTTTGATCCGATCGAAACGCGTCGTTACTACGAAAGTTACCCTGAAGAGCGACACGCGACAAATAACGCTTCAATCGGATCCCTTCGTCTTTACGATAACAGTCTGTTCTTCTTACAAAGGAGTTCACGTAGAAAAAGAACTGAGTGAGTATGAAGTAAACTTGCTCGCTATTCGATTCGAAACGCATTCCCAAAGTGCAGCGTGCACGGAGCCAAGTAATATTCATACCAATGGATCTACTCGATACGTGATTCGTTTGATAAGCATTGACGGCACAGTATCGAAAGAAACGGTTACAATATTCTATATTCCGTCATGTCGCGACAGTTGACAAAAATTGACATTATTCGACATTTTCTGAGAATCCATTCGTAAGTACCTTCGACCGTGGTTTCGGTAATGTTTCTTGACTATTCTGCGAAAATTGTCGCGAGTTTTCTACCTTGCACGGTTCAACGTTACGTTATTTGTCGTAAATCGAGACACTGATAAGTCGCGTCTGGATGAAAATCTAAAAACTCTATGGTATTGGATCACTCGTCTACTTTTCGTGTATCAGATTTTTAAAACTATTCGTTACTTTACACGAGCGATGAAAGTACCAAGTCAAAAACCAGCCGTAAAAATCATTCAATACTTCGAAACATATAACACGTTGTAGTCACGATTCTGAATATTGCCGGTGGTTGCTCGGGCTTCTAAGCCTATGACGCAGGTCACCAAAAGCCAATAATTTGACGAGTCCACTTTACTTTCCATCCGCAGGTGTGGAAAACGAATTAACGGTTGACGAAGTATACAACAGAGCAAAAGTTGTGATTGCCAAGGAAAATAAACAAAGACATATTTTTGTTCATACGCTTCAAAAATCAAAGCCAAACTGTGAGAATTTTCTAATCAATGTGGTGAGTAGTTTCGATATCACGAATTTATTATTCGTAGATTATAGTAGAAGAAGGAAAAATATTTTTTAATCCCATTCAAACGTGAAAATCGAATATGAGATTCGATTTGGAGAAAATTATGTATCATCCTGGTGAAGGCCACGTAATGGACATATTTTTTTTCACGGAAGTGTGTCGACTTTCCGTTAATTAAGACAGTTCCATGACGAACCCTGATGCCGATATAATTTTTTCAATTGAACTTTCAGACGAAGAATGACAATATTCGTCAGGCGATCAAACTCTCCGTAACCCAGACTTTTAATGAAAGTCCTACCGGCGGAATCCTGCGGATTGGCAAGGACAAGATAACTGGCAAGGATCTTTTCTGTCACGATTGCGTCGTAATCGATCCTCTTTGGTCGACAGTCCGAGCCGAGCACGACGTAACATTGGCAGCCAAGTGCGGCAGTGACAGTCACACTTGCCGATCGAAGTTAAAAATTGTTCTGGAAACCGTCGACGAGTTTGTAATCGATTCTTCGCCAGGCTTGACGTTGAATATCAGTGTGAAAAATGCCGGGGAGCCGGCGTATCACACGAAGGCGATGATCCGTGTTCCGATTTCATTAACCGTCGTCGACAGTGTCGGATGTACCGATGGAACGGCGACGGGCAATTACACGGAAATTACATGTCAAATTGCAAATCCCTTGGAAACCGACAAAGCGGTGAGTAACTTCGCAATCCCGAGTTTCCGATGCTGCTGACACGATGCTTGAATTTTCCCACGAAATATATCTACTGAAAGTGAAGTATGCGGTAAATAATAATATGAGCTAAATTCTCTCGCATCGGATAATTCAGAAAGTCCATCGTCAGTATCGGAGATTATTCTTGTATCGATAAATTTTTCAGGTAAAACTATATAACGGTAATCGTGTAACGTGCGTCTATCGTGACGCGATTTACGTGAGTGTTGAATTATTTGCAGCAAAATATAAGTATATACTTGGATGTGTCAACAATTCCATGGGATACGGAAAAACTTGATTTCACGGCGAAAGCAACAACTGAGAGCGACGATATTTCGGAGGGAACCAGCAAAACTCATCATTCGATCGCGTGTCGAGTGGAAACTGATGTCGGCATTTCGCGGTAAGAAGTGACGTTGTAAACTGCTCTCGGACTGAATACTCGTGTCACAGAAATGACTCGAATTTGTAGCACCTCGGCATCCCGGATTCCTTAATTTTCCGATATCGTCCGCTTACTATTTCGGAATTCCCGAGCGCCAAAGGAACCTACGTGTTTTTTGTTGTTTGCAGAAAAAGTACAATGGACACGATCGGATTTGCTCGGACAGACCAAATAGAGAATTTACCGAACAAATCGTTTGAACACACGTATCTGGTGATGAACTACGGACGGACACCGATTTCGAAAGTCGTGCTCGGCGTCTCTGTTCCAACGCATTGGATCGAAGCCGACGAGGAAATCGAAGTAGTCAGAATCAGCGAAATACGTAGTAAACTGGACGGGAATCAACTGATCTGTGAGAATGCGACCGAAAACGAAGGTACAGAACCGTCAGCCAGGATCGACGCAACGACGATGACCGAGTGGCTGGACGAAGACTCGCCTTCGACGAACACGAAGTTTTCAGTCATCGAGGGCAAAGTGTTCAGCAGTTATCCCGACAACAGGACGATATACGTCAATTCCACGAATCCTTCGTTCAAATGGAGGACGATAAACTGCGAGGTGGCGCCTTTCCAAAGCACGCAATCGGTAGCCGAAGTTACTTTCGCGTTCGAGTTGATGCTGGCGAAGTTTCCGCGTAAGTTTATAATATACGATAAACCTCTGTTGGGAATGAAGTTTCTCTCTAGTTGTAATACAATCAGACTTGTAAATAGTACACGATTAATGTATCTTGATCAGAATCGTTTCCATAAATTATGAAAATATTTTTAATAATTGTAACAAAACTCGGTTACCACGAAATTCAAGCGAGCCAATCAAATTGCTCGTTTAGAAGTGAATCGCGAGAGTTTCGTGTGATCTCTGTAATGTTGAAATTTCAGCCAAAGTCATCCAAGCGAAAGATATAATATTCTTCGTAACGAATGGCAGTATCGTGATTTCGTCACTCAATGTCATTGACCGCCAAACTGTGAACAACGCATCCGACGCAATGATGATTGGCACAGTATTGACTGGAACCCAAATTGAACATCGTATAGCCATATGGATCTTAGTCTTGGCTGTATTTTTGGCTCTGTTACTTTTGATCTTGATTACACTTGGACTACTGAAATTCGGCTTCTTCAAGAGAAGCAAGAAGCTGGAACTTCAAGCTCTACTGCAGCAACAAACCGATGTAAGTCACTGTTACGGTCGTTCAAAATCATTTTTGGTTTTTATGTACGCTGTTACAACCGCTACCATATTTTTCTCCGATTTCCATACCGTTGTAAGACTGCCAGTCAGTGCTGAACATTGTTGCAGCAACAAAAATAGTTGTGTTTTCATCCTTCACTAAAGAACCAGAATCGGGAGGCATTGTCAATCCCGTTGACATACGTGTCCATCTCTTAGATAATTCTAAATTTGTCTCTGAAATTCTGCAACTCATATTTTTGGCTGTTTGAACAACCGAATCGTTTGCTTTGGATTCCAGGAGTCTACTGGAACTGCTGGTCAAGCCAATAATGCAACGGAATAATCGTCCGCCATTAAGTAACAGGTAAGCAGTATTTCGTACATTCCATTGTTTATTTGATTTCCGTACGTGTATACAACACGATGTACGTGATGCAAATTGTGCGTTTACAAAATATTTCACGTATCGAAATTTGTAAGGCAAACGTTTCGCTTAATAGACTAATATTAGCATTATATAAAAATTAAACAATTTGTACAAAATAACGAGAGCTTTGTTGCCGGAGGTGGTACTGTGAATAACTAACAAACACATTATTAAAAGTAATTTAATCATAAACCCATGTAAACAATTCTGAGAATACGTTATCAGATCTTGTAAACTTGTCAACGGTATTTTTCGTTCTCCGTTTATACGAATAGTTCGATTTAAAACACTTATATATTATATATTATAAAATCTGTAACATTGATACCGATAAATTGCGAAAATGCAGAATTGAATTGAAAGCTCATTTCATGAAAAAAACATCTGTTTCAACGATTAAAATTCATTTCAAACTTACGTGGAAATATGGAATACCTCAACAATTTGATAGCCAACAGTGGTAATATTTTCGAGTGATTCGGCATTGGGATAGTATATGTATAATATACGTGTATGTCACGATCAATACCTATAAAATTTCAACGTTTCTCACATGTAAAAGGTCGGGGGACCTGCCCTGCCTGTTTCAACGAGCGTGTAACAGCTATAATAAGTTTATTACATGCATATAATTTGTGCTATTATTCGTACACGGTAATTAATTTTATAGAATTTATGCACCTAATCCAAGCAGAGATTCTATGCGTTACAGATACTTTTAATATCATATTATAATTTTTTCAAGGCCTTGTTCACACTCCGAATATCTGATTCTTACCCAACTTACTTGATCTTTTAGGTATAGTGAAAAGTGTTCCATAATAATGATAATTTATCCTCAATCTCCGATATTCTTTGTATGTATGCTTGCACACTGAAAATGTATCTTATATAAGTAGAAAAATTTTTGCCGTAGTAATAATTTCCACATGGATTCCTAGCAAATATACTAAAACTAGTTTCCACAGAAATTCCAATGTATTTTAATAAATTACCTTTGACCTTTCGCAAGGTATTAATGTACCGACTACTCGCTGTGAAGAGATTTGTGGTCGAGGTAAACCTCACAGACGTATATTTTATTATTATTCATATCATATTGTATTATTAACAGACAATTTTTGCACAACATTATGCAGAAGACTCGAAAATGACGCTCTTGTTCTGAAATTTTAATTTCGGTATGATACCACCTTCGACGAAATTCTGAACACTGAGAACTTAGCGTATACACATAAAATTATTCACTCCACTATGTGCATATTGACATCCTGCCTACGATCATTCGCTTCTACTAGCCAGGAGTATCGAGGTTTCAATTAACGTAGTAGCATAATATCAGTATCTTGTTGTATAAGAAATGGAAATATAGACGTGTGGACACTTTTCATTGTACCATCAAGAATGTACTTATTAGTCCTCGTCGTCGCCAAGACCAAGTCCACGAGAAATTTCTGCAGCCGTAAGCTTGCTACCTCCGCCAGACGAAGGGGGACCTGCCGGACCTGAGGCGGGTCGAGGGCTGGGAGAATCATTTTGCATTCCGTAGTTGACTGGCCCCTGCGGCTGGTTGTTGTATCCTTGAGGCTTCTGCAAGTACATAAATGTCAATTTTAAGCTAAAGGTACTTGTGCCATTCCCTTGCCAACAGCGTCATGATCTCTTCAAGCAGGCCTAATTCATGGAACCACTAGAAGTAACTTTCTGTCTCACATTAAAAGGCTTGCTTCAAAAGATCGTCTGTTTATTCAACCCTTTTCAACATCTTATTAATGTTAATGAAATATACTTCAATCTAGTAAATTTTATTAAATTATGTTCTCTGTGATTATGCATATAGATTTTTGCTGTATCTGACTATGAAATACGATACCTCATGCGCATGTTATACATTCTTAAAAACATTAGTAAAACCACTGCAATGAAAGTGAGATATTGTTACATATTTCCCTCGCAATAGTTATACAATCATTCGTACAAATTAATTCCACTTTTATAGTTTTGACTGTTCGTTTAAAAGCTACTTACTAAAATTGACAATCTTGATTCGTTGCCATTGCACAGTTTGGCAATATAAACACAATTCTTTAAGCCTATAAATATTCAATGCAAAGTAAATAAATGAGTATAATTGTTATATCTATAAAAAAAATTTTCATTCAGATAATCGAAATGATAACATGAGAATGGGCAGATTTATCTAGATGAAGATGAAAGATATACTTAATCCACGTCATCTCTATATGATAATAAATATAAACGGAAATTTATCTGAGATACAACAATCCGGACAATGTACAACACTGCAATAATTATACAGTAAACATATCATATAGATTAATTAGTTCAGTTTTTAGTTTCTTGTTGCTTTACTACTTACGTCCTTGCCATGCTTGCTTAGTCCGTCTAGAGCGGAGTTGAAGAGCGATGATCCAATGGCGGAACCGATTCCCGATAAAAGATTAGAACCATCAGAACCTTGGTTAGAAGGGTATCCACCTGATTGCTGATAATTGTATCCCCCGGATGGCTGGTATCCAGGCTGATAACCAGGCTGGTAACTCGGTTGCTGGTTTCGTCCTGCTCCTCCGCCTCCAAGAACGCCACCCAGGATTGAACTCAAGGCTCCACCGAGCGCGTCGCCTCCTCCAGATTGCTGTGGTGCATACGACGGCTGATATCCACCACCGCCGCCACCACCTCCACTGCCTGGATTTTCAATATGAAATTACAGAGACGACTGAGAAGAGTAATGTACGAGAACCGTGGTGAAAAAACTTTTACAAGTTTCTTTAAAATATGCCATATATTCAGTGTTCAGAGAAAAATTCTATATTATTTCTATTGAATTACGCCCATGATGCGTGAACTGGTATTTGAAGAAATTCTCAGAGCTTCCAGAAAGAACTCGAATATCTTTGAGAGATTTCGTTTTCTATTGAAAATTTGAACAATTCTCAGTTTTCAAGTTTCCGATTATTTTAGACTAAATCTAGTTAAAATGTAAAAATTAAATGAATTTCTGAGAACAATTAGATTTAAATTTTTGTCTTTTTAACTGTTTCTAACCAAGTCAAGTTATATCAATGAGAAAATACAACTAATTTACTTAGTAAAAAAAAACTCATAAGTTGTACCAGAATTCTGAAAAATTCAAATGCCTCCCGATTCTGCGTATTTTCTCACGGTATCACGTTATGGAGATGTGAGGTGGACTTTTGAGACAAATTAGAAAATAATGTTTTTTACAGTGCAGCTGAAAGAATTTGGATATTCCTACGAAAGAATATTTTCAATGAAACTAGATTTATGAAACGTTTTTGAATACCATTCTTGCCAAGGAATTATGATATATTTAATTCAACTATCAGTTTTGCGAAGAATTACATGCGAGTCTACATTTTGTATAAAAATACAATTCGTACAATCCATTCAGGCATTTGCCTGTAAAAATTATCTATACGTACCAAGTGCTCCTAAGATGGATCCCAACACGCCACCGCCACCGCTATTGGAATCATGAGGCGGATAGCCACTCCCGGGATAAGATCTGTTGTCACCTTGTAAACCACCAGAAGCCAGCGTGCTTGCCAAAGCGGAGCCAATTGAGGCCATATCAAAACCGCCAAAACCCCCTTCTCTTTCTGATTGCGTTTTGGACGCATCTGATTTCTCATGATCTTGCTCCTGTTCCTTTTTTTTCTGAATCATATAATGTTAGTGGAATGAAACACATGCTTTGGGAAAATTAATCGACAATTTCAACTGTATCTGTCCCCGATTCGCAGATTCAAACTCACATTCATGGCATGCATAGCTGCCGCAACGCCACCAGCTGCAACAAGTCCACCAAGAGCAAGGCCCACTTTGTCCATACATCCTCCAAATGCAGCTTCTTCTTCAGGCTTCTCGTAGCCCGGCTGATAACCGTAAGCCCTTGGTGGATTGTATCCGCCGGGTCCACCGTAGGCATCTGGATGTGACCCGTAATTACCTGGAGGCTGGTAGCCACCTCCCTGAGGTCCCATAGGGTCCTGATTTTTCAAGGTTGGATACAGGCCTCCTGGACCTAAGAGTGAATCATTTCTTAGAATAAAAATACTCGCAGTATCCATGTTTCTTGATAGATCACATCGTCAAGAATGTGATTAATATTAGACACCTGCAACAGTTGTTTCAGTATCGCTTTCAAGTATGTTTGTTGCAAACAGTCTTTCAAGTATAATTGATCAATATTGTGATTTCATTTAAACACACATATTTAAAATCACATGCATTGTACAGATTGAGTCTATTAACCTGTTAATGGCGACGCAGGTCAATATATCGGCCAGCAGTTAACTTGGGGACTCGAAATAAGAAATACATTGAATTTGTTATAAATTTCACGCTTAATGAAAGATCGATTTGAACTGATATTTCCCAGCTGTTAACAGGTTAAAGAAGCGTATTGTTCGAACGACCAAAAAGTGATTGATCGTCAAATTTACATTAGGTTTTTGTTCAGCGATGAGAACTCTGTTTGAGAAAGCATCGTCTGAAAATCGAAAGAGGGTCTCAACAGTACAAATAGTCATGATATAATATTTGTTTAACAGGTCCTAATGTGTTCATATAATCAATGGCAGTTGACAGCTCGACGATAATGTTTTTGGAATAACTGGGTTCCTCTTCTAGAGAAAAGATCAGTGTGACCGCGACAAAGAGATAATGCTTACCCAATGCTTTGTAAGATGCTTTATAACAAGCGCGAGAGAGAAAAGGAAATCGAAAGTCACACTTTCATGGCAATCCTAGTAATTTTTCATATTCTCTTTTCCATAACAATGAGCAGATCGATCAGATACAAGGTAAAGAACAGTATATGTACCTGGTGGTCCAAAATCAGCAGCGGGAACATCTGGCACAATTGGTGCACTTGGCGACTGTGGTGCGGCTGGAGTGCCGCTCTCGTATCTGATGGAAGCGACTTCGACATCACCGTCGATGACCAAGTGAGTTACTTTTTTATAGGGTAGACGATGGGCAAACTCCGTGAAGTGCCTGCCGTTGATAGCGATCTTGTAGCAAGGCTGCTCGCATAATATAATTATCTCGAATTCTTCACCCGGTACTAGCCAAAGGGGACCTTCATTTTCTTCCCTGCCCCAGCTCATCGACTCTATATGATTTCTGGTAACAAAACCCTCTGGGAATCGAGGCGATACATGAATAGCTATATCATCTCGGGGGTTTATGTTCGGCCCCAGCTGGTAATTTATTGCAAATCGAACTGCTTGCGGCGGTATTTTTCCCTGGACTTTGACCATTTTGCCAGGAAAGAGTCCACCCTCTACCTCGCCAACATAGGGAATATCCTACAAAAGTATCAAATTTTGTTTTTGATTGTGAGATCATAAAGCGTTTGTCGAGTGCTTTCAGCTGATTGGAAAGAGTGTGGAATTCATGTGTATCTGACAGAGTATAAAGATAGACGATTTTGTGTTCTGGACGAATTCAGGGTGCTTACTTAATTAAGGTCTCTGTATCATTTTATTTTTAACATCAGGCCTTTCTAGCTGTCTATGAGTCAGCCGAGAATAGAGTAAAAATACATTGGATTTTTATCATCAAAGATAATCTTTTGAACCAAATTTTACAAAGATGCTATAATTCATCACTTTGTCATTTGAATTTACTAGATAGAGGAAAATAAAAAATTTGTCCTCATAAACTATAATAAATGTAATATCTCTTCATTCGTTTTGAATCATTTACATCTTTGTTTTTGAAATGTAAATTTTTTTATTCACAAAAACCATGTCATATTTTTGACTCACGATAGTATATTTATCTTGTATTTTTCATGAAAATATTACCACTGATAACAATTATATTTTATAAGTGTGTTCATGTTACGAATTCCAATCTCATTTCTCTAAGTAACATATTTTGAGTATACAGCGTTTGCACCATTTCAAAAGATGCTGAGTATCGTGATAACTTTGTAAATAATCAGATCGTTAAAACATAAAACCTGAAAATTTGCAATGACATGTGTTTCTTCATCAAAGGCGTTGAAATTTTTATTGCTTGCGGAAGGTCAAAAATGTTCACATACTACAAACGGAAAGTAACAAAAAGTCACAGCTCAGATGTAGAATATTTATTTATAAATGTTTACACCCATTAAAAATTCATGTATAATCTGCAATAAATCATGTATGATATACTATTTAAGATGGGGTATCTTAAACATCGTTGTAATAATTTTTCTTAATCAACAGTGAAAACATATATTTCGCAAATAGTTCACAAATCGTGATACAAGTTACGTAAACCCGCGTTCAGTCATTGAATTGTTCAAGGTCGAGCATACGAAAGATTTCCGAGCATTCCCATAAACAAGGATGGTTGTGTAAAGTTACAGTCAATTATGGTACAATCAGAATTTCCGAGGTAGCTTAAAAGGCCTTCAGGGCATTCTGGGCGCAATTTCAACCAATCACAATAGTTGTATAATGACAATAGTTACGGGACCTGGGTCTAATAATCGTCCGCTGGTCAGTTCGAAAATTATAGTCGAATCTTTTTAGTAAACGCATTATTGTATCGATTTATCGTTTGACGCTCGCTTGTTTTTTTCCGCGAAAACTATAACATTTTCTTATTCCAAGCAATAAATAGTTGCTATCTACATTTGTTTGTCAACTATGAAATGCATTCGGATTAGTATTCTTGATTTCATCACATAATTACTTTTTAAGAGCATCGATAATATTCTGCGTCAACAACTCGTTTGGAAATGGAATGTGACCCAATTACATTCAAAACTGATTCGGTTTCAAGATAGAAATACACGATGAATTTTGTGTTAACTTTGCGAAATGCAATTGGAAAATTATGTAACAGTAACGATTTATCAAGTACAGCGATATATAATCATATTTTTAGAAATTAGCTATCTACTATCCAGAGTATTAAAATCCAATTTATATTCCGCGACTTTTTGCGCATGCAGTGGCATAATGCTGCAGTTAAAGGGAAGTGATTTGTAACTGTTTATTGTCTATATTGTATACTCACGGGGTTTAAAACTGGAGACGAGGCCATGTTAATATCGGGCAATGAATACGGCTTGAATTGAACACAAATTTTTTTGTTCCGTGCGGATATGAAGACCTGGAACTAGCTCCGAGGAATTCCTACCTCAGTATTCCTCAGAGGCGCTCCGCACTTCTATTTACAGTGGTGACGTATACTCTATAATGACAGCTTGCTGACTGTCGTATATATTTACAGCGTCGACGCGTAAAAGTTAAAGGCTAGTCTACGATAAACGGGCATTGGTCAAGAGGCCGGGCCATGATGAAATCTCAAACCACCGTGCGTCCTCTGAAAGTGACGCATAAACGTGCTCAAGATTAAGATCTATAGCTATAAGACCATTTTTCTGACAAAATTCATATATGCTCATCATTTTTCAATTCAATGGATTGTCTAATGATAATATGTGCATAGAAATTCATGTGGAATTAAATAAGAAAAGATTATTCTAGACTGGTGAAATTTTTGAGAAATTCTAAGAATAAATTACGAGTTCCTTCGCAAATTCCTGAAAATCTCATTATAGCCATGTAGAAGAACAATTCATTTTCCGATATATGTATATATCTGTTTCTCTCACTCCTCCACTACACTTTCACCCGAAACTACCACCAGTAGTTTATGCTCTAAGGGTAGTACTCAGTAGTACTAATTAAAGGGTGCGTTCCGAAATTAGCTGACGGCGCCAAAAACTCCCTAGGACAGATGCAGAGCTAGTCACGAACTCAGCAGTGCAAGAGAAATAAAAGACAGTTGACAGCACTGGGAGCTAATATCAGAATGCATCCAAAGAGGGTGGACTGGCACCGTGACTGGCACTCATACTATTTCGTTCGCCAATAATCTTGCAGTAATTCAAATTCCGCCGGTAGTCATTTCGGACGGTCGCACGAGATAACCTCTCATCGTATTTATGTCTGGTAATAACTACTCGCTACTTCTGTAATTTCGTGAATTTCATACCTACATTAAGTGAAATTGCTTAACAAACAAACTCGTTTCGTATAAAGACTCGACGGAATATTCTGGTACGTATTGCATACAAACAGAAATATTCGATCCTCTGTATAAAAACATTTGAAATACACTACATTGGGATTTCGTCGCATAACTTCGTTTGTTTACGAATTTTAGAGGGGGGGAGGAAGACAATATTTATACGCCGAAGAAATATTTGAAAGTACTTCGAAGTTTTGTTAGAAAGTAAATCGAACATATTATCTCTGTAATGAACAAAATTCGTTGCTTTCACTTTTTTTTGTATTCGTCGATATAAATAGTTAAGAAAATTTCCAAAAGTGAAACCTTTGCACATATTTTTGAGCAGTTCGCATCTGAACTCCAATTCATTTGTTATTGTTAATGTTATTTTATTTTCACTGGGAAACAACTCTGATTTAATATTGTTTCGTTTTTTGTCACAAAGCTTACATTTCAAGTCTAGGCCCACACAATTATTTTCTAGGATAGTACACAGAGATATTTATTTACTAACTGGACAGAATCAAATTCTATTTTTGTATTCTAAGTATATACATGTAATAAATCTATAGGCACATAAAATACAGCTGATATGGATTGCAATCAACCGATGCACCCAGCCTTGAAAACTCTAGCTTGGCTGGAAGGTATATGGAGAGCAGAGAATACAGGAGAAGGCAAATTTCCAACGATAAAAGCATTTAAATTTTGCGAGGAAATCAGTTTCTCATCGATTGGTCAGCCAATGTTAAACTATGTGGGTCAGAGCTGGCATTCGGAAAAGAAAAAGCCGATGCACAGAGAAGTTGGTTTTTTAAAAATAATTCCTGGTTCAAATAAAGTTTCTCTTATTCTGGCACATAACTTCGGCTTGACCACAATCGAGGAAGGCCACGTCAACGATTTTGAAATAACATTGAAAAGTACAAACGTTTCCAGAATGTCTGAGGGATGCAAAGAACCTGTGGTTCTGAAGGTAATTTCAAACAATTCCCAAATTACCTTGATGCAGTGAGAAAATGTGCACGACAAAATTACTCATTTGATATGACTAAAAAATAAATTTTTTGGAACATTGATTAGCCGTTTACAATGTGTTGTATTAGTTGGAAATGATATTCTGTAGTGTCTTATCTCTTATAGCCATATTCCATCCTAGTTTATAGTCACAGAAACATCTACAATGATTCTGAAATTTTCCATGCGTTAAATCATTTTAACTTATGGTTATAGACTGAACGAGAATTTCGACTGGTTGGATCTATGCTAGAGCAGACAATTCGTATGGCCACCACAAATGTAGGAGAAATCTCAGAGCATATTCGTACCGTTTACCAGAAGACTGAAAAGTAACTTCAGCTTTCAGATTGAAACAAAGGTAACAACATCATACACTAAATCGTGTCATTTTATAATTAAGCTTACATCACTCACTTTTTTAGTATGTAGGTACAGGTGTATTGAGATCACATATTTTGATTAAGCAAATATTTATAATTTAGGATGTAATGATGGAATTATGAAAAGTTTACCGTTATTATCTTGGATACCGCATATTTGTGTCATCACGAACTCTGACAAATTTGTCATCTGCTGGGCAGAAATTTAATCATCTTATCTTCCTCGATGTAATATAATTAGAAAATAGTCACTCTGCAGACAGTTTTAACATGAGTAAAGAATTTTGCATTCTGTTGCTGAAAATCCAGTGTGATCTCCTGACAGTGAGATCAAAGAACAAATTCCTCACCTTTAGTGTATTCATGCCATACACGTGTTGTCACAATGAAGAATAACCTTGACTTAATATCCGTGGTTCGCAAAACGGTAATCTATATCACCGACCTTGCTTTACTTGATAGATCGCCTAACACTGGCGTAAGAGTTATAATAAGCAATATTGGTTTGATAATTACATATATTATCGAACTTGTATAAAATGAGGACTATAAGTTAACTACACCGTCTATTCATTAATTCATACATCTATTGATAATCAAAAAATATCACTGCATTTCGTCTGATTTTTATTTTGGCTTGTTATTATTAGATACCGAAGCTAGTTATTTTTTTTTGAGGTCATCTTGGGCCTAGATTTTCTACACAACAATCTGAACGTCTTGCGTATTAAAATGCACGTCAAGATCAGTAATAGCAAGATTGCAAATCCTACATCGAGCAAAAAATACTGGATGAAATTTTGCTCAGTTACAGTTGCTTTAAGGAGCTTCGCGCCTCCGTTTTTGAGAACGTATTCTACCCAATGCACAGCTACATCCAAAGGATGATTCATTTCACCCTTCCAGTAGGCTGATACCTGAAAATAAAAACGGACAGTTTTTGAAATTGGTTAGAGGCAATATGTAGCCAAGCTTACAACAGTTACGTGTTACATGTTAACCACCTTTTTCACGTTATCTCGGTATTTTGGATTTGTTGCAACATTCATTACGGCATTGTAGACTTGGTTTTCCGTCAAAGTTAGAATATCCACATAATCGGCGTATCCTTTTGACTCTGCAATTTTAATGTTGCGCCTTTGATCTCCGAAGAGAGGTATACCAACGATGGGTACTTCATGGTAAACCGTTTCCATTAAACTCGATATCCCGCCGTGAGTAATAAAGAGCTTGAGATTGGGATGCGCTAATAAAGTGTATCAATTTTCCATTAATACGTGCTCGCGCTCAATCTTGGTGATTCACGTCTTCGGTACACTTATCATATTTTTCCTTACTGAGTATGTCACTTTGCGGAAGCCATTTTCCTATCCGAACGTTTTTCGGCTTGTTCTCCATGGTATCATTTTCCCATTTCCACAAAACGTCGTAAGGAAGTCTTTCGAAAGCTCCCTTTAGTGCCTTGATCTTGTCATCTGGCATAAGTATACTTTGCATTGCCGAGCCCAAGCTAAACAGAATCACTCCGTTTTTCGAGGAGTTCATGTATTGTTGCAAGTCCTGCAAATAATTTCGAAACTCATTATCAGTGGAACTTGCCGAGCTTTGTCATTTTGTTTTACAAATCAATATCATATAACTTCTATTCACCACTCACTGTCGATTCAGTCTTTTACTAAACTCGATGTGCATTGAAAAAACTTTGAACATTGTAACTTACGATAGAAGCTGTAATGCATTTGAGACACTTTGGTAATTGCCATAATTTTGAGTCAGAAGTCTTTTATCAGTACTTGTTTCAGTTCCCTGATAAAACCAGCTATTTTAAATGACGTACCAAAGGCAGCGGTTTTGATGGCTTCAGGTGCATTCCGGCGACGTTTTTCATATTTTCCATATATGGCCGTGGGGTAGAAAATATGTGGTGAGAATTCAGGAGAATTAAATCCGCTTGGCTCTCGATTTCTTCTAATGACGGAACTTCCTTTCCAGTATCTGATAAATATTTGTTTGCGAGTGCCTGCTGTTGGGGCATGTAGTAATATTTTCTACTACCGTCAAAATATAAATTCGCGATGGTGTTTTCAAGTCTTTCAAAAAACGTCATTCTGTCTCCAAATCTGGAATATACAAAGAGATGAAAGTTCACATGCCTGATTAATGTTGTATCTTACTTACCGTTAACTTGTAGAACTTGATATGTCAGTTTTCATCATTGAATAATTGAGAAGTAATCGAGTAGACGATGTTCTCTTTATTGCAATTTACATTGTGTCATCGAACTTATATTATTCATGTGAAAAAAACTCACGGTAAAAATTCAGACGGCACATAGCTGTATGGTGCTGAATTTCCAAAGATTCCATTGATTGTAGCTGTGGGTCCAAATGCGCTGATTAAGACAAAGGGACATTTGAACTTATGGACATAGGCGAGGAAAGCCTCATTGAAGAATTGCTCCATCACGATAATATCGAACTTCTCTTCTGACTTTATCAGAGCTTGAGCTCCAGTTGTATTCAAAGCCATTTCCGTGGTTAAGGTTCCCATGTAGTAAAGGAAAATATGTGCCAAGAATATATTCATATTCAAGTAATCCATGATGTTCCCATGTTCTTTGAAATAGAAAAGAGGATTTTCACTAATCATACGTGTTTTGTCCTTTACCCTTACTTTTCACTGAAAATATTTTTATACTAACTGTCTAAAGGAATAGAGTCGTACGTGATCTCTCTGTAATTTGATGCGTTGAAGCCTGTGTGAAACGGCACAAACACCGTAACGTCATGTCCTTTTTTTGCAAGGGCATGCATCAGGGGCGAAGTTACCGAGAGATGAGATTTTCCAGGGATAGGAAAAAGTCCCAAAATACGGGCACCTTCTCCCCCCCCGGCAAGGCCGAGAACGAAGCATGTCGCGATAAGATTCATCTGAAAACCACATATTACGTTGTCGTTAGATCGGCTAAGACGATGTCAAGCTTCGATACTGGATTGACGTGCCTCATGGTAGTGGAGAAAATCCTGCTGACGCAAAAGGGGGATAATTTATATGGTTAGACGGCTGAAGAAGAGGCTGAAGTTTCAGAATACATCTCTCAACGAGCAACAACTCAATCCGATTAGGGTTTGTTTTATTCGGAAGTATGTAGATCGATCTTCATTCACATATTTTTTCCTCTACAATCAATTAATAGAAAGCATTGTTCTGGACAATAATATCAACCACTTCGCTCTGCGATATGTTTCGAGATATTATCTGTGCCGCAAAACATGTTTCCTATTAGTTGTTTCTAGTAAAAGCTCGATCAACACAAGTTTGAATAAAACAAACCTCAAGAGAATTGAACAATTGATAATTGATTTTCATCTCCTTTTTCATCCGTCGATTGAAAAGATATTTAGAAATTGGAGCAAGCGTCAGGCTACGTAGTGAGTCCCCTATCTCCCAAAAAGTAAACCCCCTCTATTTTTGCTAGTCAGATACTTTTCTTTTCATAAACTCGAATGAATTAAAAAAATCTTCTCATACTTGAGAACAATGTTTATGTTTCCAACCTGTCATAGAAACGATATAAAAAAAAAACTATATTGAATCTCAAATTTCTCTTATATTCCACAAAACCGTGCACTTATCCCAAATTATTCGGTTCTTACATTTAGTTTGAAATATAAACATTGTTCTCAAGTATCGAATTGAGTTGTTCAGTCCATATCAGTTTATGAAAAAAACAAAAGAAGAATTGAAATACATAGAAAATTTCAGTGTACTTTACATTCAAAATTTAAATCGCCCCCCAGGACTTGTTAATTTTATCCGGAAATTTATTCACAGGGCGTATTTTTTTCTTTAACTTGAACATGTTTTTTGGGGTGCAATCGAAAACATTCCAAAATGACCAAAATGCCGGACACGTTGGTGTGTACCTCATTTTTCTCTAATTGGTCAGTACTATGAAAAAATAATGGAACCCTGATACTCCCTAATACTATTTTCACAAAGCTTTCCCCAATTTCCCCTAAAATTACCTGGTTCGATCACTGTGAAGCCTGAGTATTAAAATTCACACTTGCAACGATTCTCACCAATAATCTGATTGCACTGTTTATTCCTTGATCTGAAAACTGAACTTTCTTTATAGTACACTCCTCATTTCAAATAATTCATATAGAAATTGTATAACTCACATTGCACAGTCGCAATCGTAGACCAACTACGTTAAACTGTTATCCACGGCAATAAATCGTCTTTACAAGATCTCAGCTCTAGTAATCAGTCACAGCGTTTCACAAGATAACGATTACTAGTTGCACAATAATCTCTGCGGTGAATCCGCAACTTTTTAGTCTACCTAGATTTGATAGTTTAAAATTCTCTTCCGATATGTTATTTATGTGCTAACCATTGTTCAATTATTACATACCTTTATTCTACGACGTAGGAAAGCTATGAATATCTATACTGCTACAGAAATTATCGGTGCAGAGATGATAGAAATCGTTCCTGAATCTTATGTGTAAAAAGGAATACTAATCGTCGAACCATTTTCATTATACGTTTCGAATCAATGTCAATATTTTCACAAATTTGACACTCTGGAATGTTTCAATTGGGTCGGGATCAAAACTTGGAAGGGTCGATATTTCGACTGGCTGATGTATCGAAATTTCAAACATGCAAAAATAAAATGACGAAAGATAAATTGTTCGAAATTTTGATTTCCGAAAGTGTCACTGATTAGAATGACTACTAATCCGTGACTCGATACTTCGAAAAATTTATCTTTCGTTATTTTACTTTCGCATATTTGAAATTTCGCCCACTCGAAATGATGAACCTTCAAAGTTTTAACCCTGAACCTTTTAGTTGGCAGTAGAGTGTCTTATGTCAAAAACAGCGTGAGGAATGATTGACGTCTTGATTTCGGACATGAACACTAGGATGACTCGTTTACAGTGTCGTTTGCAAACTTGTTAGTTTTTTTACATAGAGTAAACGCTTCCCGAATTTTAGGTCAATTCAAACATTTTTACGATTTCCTCAAGAATTTTAACAAGTTCGAAAATGGTCAAAAGTTGAATTTTATTTTATTTCCAATTTTTTTTTCTCGTATTGGCAATTATTTTGACATTGAGAAGAAATTACATCCTAAGAATTTGAGCTCAAAATATGAATTCTTCTTGAGAAGTTCGCGTTTTGAAAATGTAACCCGGATTTAATAAACGTCGCTTTTACTCTGGTAGACAATTGTCAATTCTGCTTGTGAATTGAAATCGTCGAAAAAATGTCACGTTAATCATCATGAGATAAAATGAAAAGGTATCAAAACTTCAAGTATGAATTACAATAAGGAATAAATAAAATTACTTGATGCTGAAAAGGGTTTCATTTTAATTCTGCATTTACATTTGGTGAATTAATCTTTCAATTCTGGAACAATGATTAATCATTCAAAATTTATATCGTTTATAGTCAGAATTTGTTTTCCACTTTTTCACCTATTCATCTGTAGTTGATGAATCGCTTGACAGATTTAATAACAAAAAATTCTGGCTTTATCCGTGGTATAATATTAATTTCAGCAATAAATAACAGTGAAAGCGGGCCAAAAAGTAACCAGAATGACTTCGTTTAATATCGTCAAGCTTTCCTGTATCGAGTAATCGTACTCTACCTGTTTTTGTGCCTCTGATAGATGATGGTTCGATCCAAATCTCAAACACTTTCCAGCGTGTGCGTTTGTAGATTCACGTCCGTAGCTTAAGGGCGTTGCCTAGCTAGAAAGCGCGGGCTACTCCGCTTCCCGCGTTAACCGTGGCGAGAGAGAGAGTAAGAAACAAGTGAGACGGAGCAACCGAGCTGTCGCCGGAGTGGGGCGGGTGACGCGGCTAGCCTCTTCCACCCCTCACGGGCATTCGGATTCAAATACTTTTAAACAGCCCAGTGTGCCGCGCTCGGCACGACGCAGTACCTGATGAATAATAGAAAAAAAAGAGACTCCTTTCAGATTACACTTGAAAAATTTACTAGTAATAGAGAATTTAATAAGGAACCCAAAACCATTTTTTTTATAATTCAAAAACTTGTCATTAATGAGGTAAAAATCGTCGAACATTTGAATTGTTTATAAAAATTGGGATTTGCAATAATGTTCAACATAACATTTTTTTTATGAAAGCTTATTCGTTCACCTTCCGAATGCACTGTAAATGATGTCTTTACGTCGAATAGAACCGGATATATGCGCGCTCCTTTTGCATCAAAATTGAATGATTGTCTGGTAACTTTCGAAAACAAACATAATTCGGACGAACACCAAAATGCGTATCGATTCTTTTTATCTTTATTTCATGTGAAAAGAAGTATGAATAGATTGAAAAAATACGAGGTCATTTTTTGATTGACGTGACGTAGAATTCCCCGTACGTATGATGATATAGATATACATTCTTAATATTTCAACAAAAATTATATTCACCGGCATCCGTATTTCTACGCAATGCGATCACGGGACTGGTAATAATCTAATAGCCGGTATTCATAGTCAGGTTCGATTTGTCGGACTGTCTTGAGTCAGCTCAAAGCATAAGCTTGATCGGCTGAGAGCTGTTCCTAATACAGTTTCGAAAATAATACGGAACTATTTATGAATACCGACCAGACGTCGTCACAGGTAATTTTAAATTGAAAATTGCAACGAATAGCTGTTAGCAAATTCATGATATAACAACGAATATATCATCAATCTCCCAGGTCTCACCACGTGGAGGTCGCTATCAAACAGAGACCCACCTAACCCGTCCCTACCTCCCAACCATGATCGGGTTTGCACCAAACAAATAAAAAATGATAAAAAATAATATAAAATGATGAAAGTGAAATTAAACTCGTTTAAACTTAATGAACATAATCACGAAATCTTTATGAAAAGTATCTCATAGAAATTAAATTGAAACAGTATAAGTGAAACATGACAGTAATCTCGATCGAGAAAATTGATATCATAACAAGGCATCGAGCATTGTATACATTATATGGCTAAATAAATTCTATAGAAAGCGCAACCTATGGAAAGTAGTATGTCACGAGTGCAGGTCACAGATAGTAATGAAAAAATAAGCTACAGAATATTTACATAATATATAGGTATATACGCAGTTTGGTCAGACTGCAAAAAGTATTCCTAGAATGAATAATCAGATATATAATTATAACGATATGACTAGCAAATTTTTGGCACAGTAATACACATAACTAACTAAACATAAATCACAGAAATATTGCACGTAAGGTATATACAAAGCTATTATATTTATGAACATATGTACATATATTTATATCACAGTTTTTTATCGTCTGTCGGTCGGGAATTTACTTTTTCTTACGCGCGGCCTTCTGGGCTTCGATGATTTGAGGGGGTTCGCGGATTGAGAGTTGTCGGGCGCGTCTAGAATCTACGATCTCGGGTAATAAACAAAAGTGAAAGAAATCTGCTAATTTATTCTCCATTTTTTCGGTCCAGAATTTATCGTCACGTTTTATTTTATCAAAAATCAATCCCTTTGGCGTCCAAACTATAAAATAGCACCACTTCCTATTTGTAATGTGTAGAAGACCTTGGACCTGATACATGTAATTATGAGAAAGATCTAACTTTGGTTTTCCATCGATTATTTTCATGAATTTAATTTTCTTTGACTCTATGCCCTCCATTGGAGTCAACTCTTTTGCCGATGCTGGACACTTGACTTCTACGACCGCGTCTTTACCTATAAGCCCATCCGGCGATGCCGCAAGGAAGGGTAACGCCTTGTCCACCACTAGACCACTGCTATCAACAGTAACAGAATGTTCGGCAGCGAACTGACCTATTGCTATGGGCTCTTTTTCTGTGCCCCACCTTGTATTTGAATTTCCATGGAAATCGCCGTAGCGGATGCGTTCTACTAATTTAGCACAAGATGTTCGTGGCCTTCGCTTACAAATTTCACCGAAAATTGAGGCAGTCAAACGCTTTCTTCTCTGTTCGTACCATGCGATTGACGAACTCTGCCCCATTGTTTGTCGCTCGATTTCCAATAGGTCCTCCGAATACAAGCTCTGCACGAATGTCCTTTGAGCAGACGCCAATTCATCCACCGACATGTCTGATTGCCGTGGACAAGCAGCATCTGGGCCATAGTCGGCGTCAGCGATCTGGGTCACGAAAGTTTTTTTGCTACCCTTAAAACCCTTTTTCTAATTTTTATTGACCCCGTCTTATTTTCGCAATATTTTTTCGTGAATTTACCCACCCTTCCTGTCAATTTTTCCTGCACTAATACATGAAATTGTCCACCGGCATTCATTCTCATTACGGCAGAATCGCACCGAGCTCCATATGAATCGCGCAGGGCAAAGTTGACTCTTTTGCCACCTATAGCCTTGGCAACGTGTGAGTTGTATAACTCAGCTACGTTGTTATCCACGTCCCATATGAGGCTCGATGCATGCTCAATGAGTCGATACATTGCCGATTGAATCTCTTGGAAGACACCAGTCAATTTCATATCCTCGACCAGGTTAACTTCCCCTGGTTTGGGGTTACCGTCACAGAAGTAACCTCTCTCCGCACATGATCCATGTTCCCCGAAAACATGGTTCGGACTGTTTTTAATATCTTTGCGCAAATCCTCGACTCGAACGTAAAGTGGCTGATCAACTTGCCCTTTCCTGTAGCGAATTGCGGAAGTTACGGCATATCGTAGTCGCCTCAAGTTTTTGCGCAAATTATTACGTAGGATCACAGTACCAACCTTACGGTTGGTACAGAGATCCCGAAGTCGAGTTCCATAGACGCGGAGAACATGGTTGCGGCATTCAATTTTTTTGACAAGTGCTTCCGGTCCATACGGAAGCGCATCGATAAGTTTTCGGTGAACACTACTATCCCCATCCCCAATTAATTTATCGTATTTAATACCGTGCATTTCTACGCTACACTTAAAACCCTCGACGATAATGTCTGACTCCATCGCGGTACTAGAACCCGTCCAATTTTTCACACATTTATGTTCGCCTACAGATGCCTCGGTATCACCCCGCTTCCTATCACACGTTGAACAATATTTATTTCTTACCCCAATGAATAAAACTTTTCTGGTTTTGAATCCCACTATTACTGCTACACCTGATAGAGAGTCATATTTTGTCCTATACGATCTTTTTGCCCAAGACCCATCGGCGACAACCGCTATGCAAGGGTACCCGTCCTCGTCAACGTCACCCGCCTCACGGGCCAACCTAGCTTCTTCCCTACCTGCCTCTAGCATTTGCTCCCGTGAAATGTCGTGATACGTATCGCTAACTATCCTATGAAATTTTTTCCAAGTCTCTTTAGCCATACATGGCATATCTACCGATGCACTAATCTCTGCGAGTTGAGAAAAACCACCACCTGTGGACACTACACCGGATACTATAGCTGCATTGACGCTTGAGGAACCTGAACTAGAATTCTCTGACGTTATTGATTTGACTAAATTACACATACTACATTTGAAGGTGATGGTGGTAATGAATCCTGTCCGGCTTTCGGATATTGGACACATGTCTGCAAAAGTACAATCAAAAGGGGAGTGACGACCAATTTTTGTAATGTTATCTAAAAAATGCCTAATGTCTACTATTCTTCTCCCAGTCAACTCCAATGGGGGACTTGGTTCGGCCTTGGCATTACCGACTACAAGCAAATTTGAATTCATGTCTTCGACAACATTACTTTCGGTCGCAGGCTGGATACTCACGAAATCCTCCGCGGTGTTGCACTCAGTCGTCTCGTCGTCGTTTCTCGCGTACTGTATCGGAGATTCAGGCATTGTCTCCGAGCAAAACAAATCGGTATCCTGAAATTCGTCGGCAAGTACGACCTCATTAAACGGAGCAACATCTTCTGTTACCTCTTCCGCTGAAGTCATTACTTCGCGAACCATTTCTCCGTCGTTTTGTTGGCTCGCAGCAATTCTACACGTAAAAAAATTTGGCAATGCATGGACGCGAGAAAAAAATTTTAGCAATAAATTATAATGACCACAAATATAATCAGTAACCAAAATGACCAGGTCCCAGGAGACGGTGGATCGAAGAATGCCCAAATTTGCCGCGCAACGATAATTAGGGAATAGCAGATCAGGAATACTTTCACAGTATCACTGTTATATAATATATATATAGTAAATCTTATCGTCTTGTCATTTTTTTTTTTTTTCATTTAGTGGCACTTGTCGGGTCTTTTTAAAACAAGCACAAGAAAATACAAGTCGAGCCATATCAATGTTGTAATGGCAATATCGAAATGGGCCCGCCAAGTATCACGCACTGCAATTTTTTTTTTCTTCTCAATTTCAATTTTGGTTTCAATTTTTTTTTTTTTGTCATCATCAGTTATAGTATATCAAAATCATCATTGGTGTCTAAATAAATTATACTTGGCAGTAGTATCTGATTTGATAACAGTTTTGTGGGGTGGCTGTTTTGTAGGTAATGTATGCATGTATAATTACCCCAGAAGTACGTCAAGTTTATTTCTAAAAACAAAACGCGCGTATTTTAGTGGCCTAATACGTACGCGCCGTATTTACTTTGTATGGAAAATTCTGCCAGATACATTGTAATTTTACATCTCTAGATACCAGGTTCGATTCCTGGCTCTGTCGTTAATTTTTCGAAATCACCAGTTTTTCAAATTCATATCTCCCAACAATGAATTTTCTCGTAACTAATGATACTGCACATCCGCATATCATTTATTTAACCGCTTTGACCGTCTTGCGTGTGCTTCCCATCGGAAGCGTAAGATTCCAACATGTAAACATTAGACGGGGCCAAAAAAATTGACTATTTTTTTTTTTGAAAAATATATTGAGAATATCATTCAGTATGGCAAAAAAAAAATTTCATGAAATTTTAAGCCCTTAATATTAACTTTAAGAGGTCTATCATCGCTATTTTTGATTTTTAGTAATAATTTGATGTTTTACGTCAGAACTGTCGAAATATTGAAGTGAAAAAATTTATGTTCACTTATCCCTTTATAAAATTAAATTCCCTACAAAAAAGGTCTGATTATAGATTTTTGTCAGACAAGCCGTTTCCGAGTAATTAAGCTTAATAAATTGATATAATTTCTCGATTTGACTTTTTTAATTTGGAATTTCGTGACTAACGAATCAATGAATGTATAAAAAAGATCATGACAGATTCTTAAAGGAAATTGATTGTTCTACAAAAAAGATCTCTTAATATTTTTGCCTCAATTTAATTTTTCAAAAGTTATTCTCAATTAAAGTTAATATTAAGGGCTTAAAATTTCATGAAATTTTTTTTTTGTCATACTGAATGATATTCTCAATATATTTTTCAAAAAAAAAAAAATAGTTAATTTTTTTGGCCCAGTCTAGTAAACATTCATCTTCATACATTCTTAGATCGGGTGCTCAAGAAACGAAAACTTTCTATTTATTGTAATTTTACCTTGGATACTTGGGTAGTCACAATAAGTGATCAGAATATTCCTTATGATCGACAAAGTGTAAACACTAATGCAAATAGCCGAATAGTGATTTCGATCATTTAACCTGAACACGTAACAAATTGATGACACATTTTAGCGACTAATGCAAACCGGGCTAGTACCACACGTCACAACGCATTCTAGTTTATGTTTTCATACGTATAAAAAAACTTGAGAATGAATTTGTACTGCTATTATGAACAGCAATATCGGCTCTTGAAAGTACTTTCTTAGATCAAAGCCCTGCGATTGTTCGTACTCATGTGATTGAATCTCGAAGTCAGAGAGGGTGCGACATCAATCATATAAATAATTCAATTTACCTCATTTTTTCCCGAAATTTAGCCAAACTCTTTATGCCGGGTACTTTCTTCTTCTTCACAGACAGATTCCTTCTCTTCTTACCCATCGCGGGAATAAATACTGACTCGAAATAATAAAAAACACGGTAGAAAAACACAAGCAAAAATAAAAGCGCGGAACACTATCCACGTGCCGAGCGATGAGGATTCGAACGAGGGGAATTGTAGTGGGGGGGTTTTAGTCTACTCTCTTCGCCTGTAATTCGCATGGTCGCCGGCCAACGCGGTCGTGGCGCTAGCAGCCGCCCGCCTTTGGCGCGAAAAATTTGCTGTTTTATGCTTCGTGATTTTCCTTCTCATTTCTTCATTTTTGAAGATAATTAGGTTCTTAGGGAGTCATTTTGAAGATAAAGAATGGATCTGTGTCGCCGTTTTCGCCGAATTTCGAAAAAAAATTCACTGTCCGCTGTGTCTCACTTCAAAGATAACGTACTTTCAAGTACGTTTTTCGCAAATCTGAGAGCGAAATCGAAAATTCGGCAAAAACGGCGACACAGATCTATTCTTTATCTTCAAAATGACTCCCTAAGAACCTAATTATCTTCAAAAATGAGGAAATGAGAAGGAAAATCGTGAGTCTCTGTTCGCGCGCGCTCGTCGAGGCATAGGCAACGCCCTTAATTTCACACACTGTCGAGTGGTTCACTAAACCTTTTCGATTAGAGCATCAAGAAAAGCTGAGCCTTGGCATGGTGTCGTCTTTCTATTCGTTCAAATTGGTTCCTTTAAAATGTCTTGTTTCATTGAACCAGCCTGCGGTGTTCATTTACGTGAAAAATATTTCTTCAAACAATCGTTTGAGCCTTAAGCCATAATATGCCTTGGGCGATGTGGAATGTCAATTTCAACTCGAATTATAACTTCAGATGATGGAAAATTGGTTGTGCTTAACAGCGCATTTTTGTAACTTCTTGTGTCATATCTCCTGTAAGAACTCTTTCAAATTATTTCATCGTGATATAATTTGCATCGACGATCGAGTTTCCATTTGCATTAGCTGAATTATATTCAGAATTATAAAGGTCTATCGTATCGTTGAAACCAATCATTATACAAATACAGCGAGATTGGTATACTAATTATAATTAGAACATTTGAAATGTATAAACTTTGGTGTTTTTGATTCGATTCTGATGTTTTTACCCCTTGTCGGATGGTTTCGATTTTCAATTCCGGCAACATGAAAAAAAAAGCTGTGAGTTATGAGAATTTAACATTATCAACAAAGTCCAGGATATTTATTTCATAGTCAATTTCAGTGGGTGGAATCCGTTGTGTGAGACTTAAATTTACTGAAATCATTAGCTTTTTGCCGATCGAATTACACAGAACAACATGTTCTATTAGTTCCTGGTTTGAATAAATATGGCATCATTCATGTAGTAAAATATAATTTATTTTTGTATTATCTACAGGTATTAAAGAATCTAATGTCTCAATAAATCGAAGTTGCAGTCGTTAGTTTGTTATAACAGCAACGTGGTTTTTCAAGTTGCGCAATTTTGCCAGAACTAGTCAGTATTTTCGGACTGTTTTTGCGACTAGTTCATCGTTTTTGCACTTTTGTCGGTAACGGTTGGTTTGTTTTAGAGCTTTTCTCGTTCCTAGTTGATCTCTTTCCGTGCTTAAGTTGGTACTAGTTGGTTTCATTTCATCTTTTATTGGTACGAGTTGGTTATTTACAACTTGTATTGGTACTGGTTAGTCCTGTTTGAGCTCTCATTGATACTGGCTGGTACTTTTTTGATCTTTTCTCGGTACTAGTTGGTCTTTTTTTGAGCTTTCCTCGTTACGAGTTGGTCTTTCTTCGAGCTTTTCTCGGGACTAGATCGTCTGCATACAAGCAATCTACACGCTGCGCGTATTAGAATGAAGCCCAATATCAGCAATACCATTATTGTGAATCCCACGTCTAGCAGGAAGTACTGAACAAAGCTTTGCTCAGTTGCAACTGATTTCAAATGCTTCCCACCGCCATGTCTAACGACATATTCCACCCAATGAACAGCCTCATCTAGAGGGTTGTTCATTTCATCCTTCCAGTAGGCGGATACCTGAAAAATCGATTTTTTAGCTACACGCGCAGAGAAAGCATCTATTGAATTAACCAAATATAGCGAAGAAATGTTTTTTTAAACAAACAAATTTTAATTTCATCTTCAAACATATTACCAGAACAGCAATTTCGGTTATCAAGCGAAGCAACAACAGTTATTTTAATCGACAAAACACTTCTCTCGTCATATTCGGTAATTTCAACATCAAAATTTTTGTCTGCACTTCTGTTCCATGATCTTTTATCATATACTAAAAATAAAAAATAAAAATAATAACGTTCTTCTAAATTTGTTTGAAACAAAAAGATTTTATTTCAGTACGAACTGAAGTTTGTAAAAGAGAAAATTTGACTTGTTTCCATTAAACGTTGATTTCAATCCAATAATTTTCTCTTTCAGATTTCTTTTTCTTCAATATTATAGGTTCGTATTGAAATACCTAGATCGTTTTTTTTTTTTTACTTTTTGGGCACCGACTAATTTTCATACCTTCTTCACGTTTTCCCGGTACTTCGGATCGCTCGCAACCTTCATAATATTATCGTAAATTTCGTCTTCCGTCATTTCCATCAATTCCATCATTTCGGAAAATCCCTTTTCCCTAGCGCAGATTAAGTTTCGCTGTTGATCCCCAAGTATCGGTATACCGACAATCGGCACTCCGTGATAAACAGTTTCCATCATACTCGATATGCCGCCGTGAGTCAGGAACAATTTCAAATTGGGGTGCGCTGAAAACGTTTACAAGATTTTTCCCATATGGTTAACCAGTGCATTTTTAAGGAATTCCGAACAAAATCACCCGGCGAAAAAACTTTTACGTATGAAAAAGATTTCACGCAAACAAAATATTTGCATATGTTCAGAATGAAGAAAAGTAACTCGAAAAGTTTCAACGAAATAAGAAGTGATATGGTTCACAAACCTAAGAAAAAAAATTATTATAAAGTCTAATACAACCGAAAAAAATATAATCAACGAAAATAGGTGAAATCTTGCGAATCAAAATTCTGATCAACGTTCAAAAATACTAAAGTCTACATTCTTACTTGAAACTAATCTTCATCTAATACCCTAGTCGAGTTTTTTTTTTTCTCTCCTTTCTTTTATCCACACATAAGTTTTTCCGCCATTTTATACCTAAGATTGTACAGGTAATGTGTAATAACTTAGTATATCATTCTGTGGTAGCCATTTCCCTATGCGAACGTTGGTCGGTTTGTTGGTCATTGTATCGTTTTCCCATTTCCAAAGAACATCGTAAGGCAGACGTTGAAAAGCTCCCTTTAGTGCGCGAAGAGGCTTTTCCGGTATATGCACGCTCTTCATTGCTGATCCAAGACTGAAGAGAATTACACCGTTTTTCGAGGAGTCAAAGTATCGTTGCAAGTCCTGTGAACGATGTTTAAAAGAGGTTAAAAAAATCGTTTGAAGCACAGAGATAAATTTATAGTTGTTGTTACTACGTATAAGGCTTGAAGTAATTTTATTTATAAGCATAAAATTTAGTTTAGGCAACTTAAATGTATCACATTAACAAAAATCGTTACCCCGCATATCACATTTTTTTCATATTCCAATGATATATTCGAACCGTTAATGTGGGGATGTTTATTACACGAAAATTTTCTGGTAACTATGAGAAATGGAATTTCATTTTCATACTTCTTGTAGGGACAGAGAATTTTGTTGAGTGGACTTACCACAGACAGCGGTTTAGCTGGTTTTAGATGCATTCCGGCGACGTTTTTCATGTTCGGCATGTAAGACCGTGGGGTGGAAAATGCGGGGTGTGAATTTATCAGAATGAAATCCGCGCTCCTCAAAATCTCATCCAACGGTGGAATTTTCTCATCGGGACCAGACAAGTATTTTTCTACTAATGCCTGCTGTCGTGGGATGTAGAAAAATTTACGGACAAGCTCGCCGTAAATATACACCAGAGTATTCTGAAGCCTTTGCGCGAAAGTCATTCTATCGGAGAATCTGGGAATTATACGTAGAAAACAAAACAATTAGATTACAGAACTTATCGCTGGTTGTAAAAGCGTACTCAGAAAAATTCCATTTTTTTACAGTTACTTGAAAATTCTGGTAAAACGGATATTATCACAATATCAATTTGAATCTCTTTAGACTATAACAAGAAATTTTACAACAAGTAGCTATTTAGTCTGATCATAGTTGGCAACATTACATTTTCCGGTTATCACAACGTTGTCTCTTTGTTTGGATTACCAAATCTTTTTCACGAGTATCAAATTACCTGTCGCACGTATAAATACGAGAAAACATTTAACCAGGAAGCATAATAAAAAATAACAGTAACGTAAGCCACATCTTTTCTCTTTCAGTCACAAAATTCATTTTTATTTTCCACCCAGAACTTATTTTTCGGTTATGATAATGATAATTAAAAAAGAAAATACTTTTGAACTCTATTTAGTGACCACAACTGGAAAGTTTTCTGAGCGTGCAGTAACTCCAGAAAATCACGATGCCTCAGGAAATTTTCGAAGATTGAAAAAGTTGGTTTTGGAAAAATAGAAAAATGCATGACTCACGATAGAAATTCGCTGGGTACGTAACTCCACGGTGCCGGATTACCGAATATCGAATTTATCGTCGAGGATGTTCCGAATGTGCTTATCAGAACGACAGGACATTTGAATTTGTGAACGTAGGCGAGCAAAGCGTCGTTAACAAAGAGCTCCGTAACTATTACATCGAATTTTTCATCCGATTCCCACAGTGCTTTTGCCTCGGGTGTTTCCAAAATCGCTTCCGTTGTCGACATTCCCATGAAATAGAACCCGAATGGCTTCAACAGGATGTTTACCCTCGCGAAGTCCAGGACGTTCATCTGATCTTTAATTAATTTTATTAATAACAAAACTATTCTAACATCTATCTTATAAATAAATTTGCAATATTTTCGAGCTTTCGTATTACTTTGATCTCAACAGTGTGCTTTCTTATATCATTTTTAAAACATTTATCATTGTTTTTTAGGGCACGTGTTTAATTATTTTTTACTCAACCTGCACTAAATGAAATAATTTTATTTACTGATTTAAATGATCTATTCTATATGGTTGCCGAATTTACTCCAGATGTGATTTATAACACTCCGTGCGCCTGACGCACTGAGAAAGGCAACCGGAATTACTATCCGTCATTTTCAGGTTGAGAACCGCATCCCGTGGACTTTGAATTTGATAAATAATAAATGACGATTGAGATGCGATGCTCAACCTGAATATGACTGATAGTAATTCCGATTGCCTTTTTCAGTGCGTCAGGCGCACGTACTTCGGCGCCTGCAGATCGGCAACCGGGCGTTACAATTTCGATTCAGAGTTAGTGAATTGTAGGTCCGGTTGTCTATCTGCAGGCGCCAAGATGATTCCCACGTTTAGATTCGGTATACAGAAATTCACGATATGATAGGAATAAACTTTTTATTTACTTATTGGCGAATCTTGAATAATGAAATATTCGTTCAGGAAGTATTTAATGTAATAAACTAATTAAGGGAACGTTTTTATATGTAACCTACTTGTAACTGCACTGTGCAAAATTGTAAAAAAAAAATATGAACAGTAGTTGAAGTGTCGTACTCACTGGTCATCGGAACGGCGTTCCATGAGATCTCTCTGTAATTCGAGGCGTTGAAGCCGGTGTTGAACGGCACAAACATCGTAACATCGTGGCCTTTTTTAGCCAGGGCATGCATAAGGGGCGAAGTTACGGTGAGATGAGATTTTATCGCGACAGGAAAAAGTCCTAGAATACGGGCGCCGAGTACTTCTTGCCCTGCAAGTGAGAGAAGCACGCATGCTGCGAGCAGGTGCATCTGAAAATTGATAGAATATTGTTATTTCGGAAAACAAGTTGAGAAGTTATTATTGTTTCGATTTTAACGCATTTAGCAAATAGCCGATGAGCGTAAAAATTTAAAAAGATTAGAGAATAGAGAGATCAGAAGATTGAATTTCGAAAAGCGCCTAAATCGCTTTTCTTGGCAATATTTAAAATAGGGAATATCGAAGTACAGAAAAGTTAAGATGTAATAAAAAAAAATATCGTACAAATTCGGTCATGTTATTATTCAATCTAATGATGCTATTTTATGGCTCTCTATACCTCTCATCTATATCTGACCTTTCTACATTTTTCTCTCTATCGACGAATCAAAAAATATTATGACTATAAAATAATCAATCTGAATGAGTAAAGGAGTGAAAACACAATGAGCTTCAACTAATTGAAATTGATAAAATGATACGCTTTCCTAATTCTAAAAATGATTCAGTAATCATATGATCGATTCAAAATTATTCACAGTACAAATGGCGCTTTTGCAGTTAAAGTCTGCGATTTCCTAATTTTCTTTCAGATTGAGGAAATTATTCAGTTGCATTGATTCTGTAATCGCACGAAGATTTTTCAAATATTGAGCTGTAAAAATTCCACATTTTAGAATGCGATGATGAACATCATATGTATGGCGTATAACGGGTGTAAATCTTTGTAACAAACAACACGATAAATAATCCCGCAAGAAATACTCAGCATTTAGAATTAACGAATTTGATTAACGAATTTTTCTGACTACAGAGTATAAAGTCTGTAAACAAGAATATTTTGTTCAAAAAAAGAAGCCTCAAAGAATAGAATATAGAATAAAGACGCAGGGACAGAAGAAGATATCTAGAAATCATTACGTACCGAAGAATTCTTGTACATAGCGAGAATTTCGTGTTTATTTAACTAAACTGGCATCTCTTTTCTATTCGGAATGTCGTTTAGTTTGGCGTGCGGCTTGCCGGATGATCGAATCACGCAAAATTCACGATCACACTTTACACTAATCAAATTTACAGCGTGGAGTGATGTAATTTTTACCGTTGATCTGATTCCTCGTCAGGGATTCACTGCTCACTAACCAGAGCTCTGAGCATCACTGAGACTAGAGTTCAGTAATTTTTTTCCGGCTGTAGTATACCTATTTAGAAATTCTCCAATCACGCTCCGAGTTTCTGTTGGAATCGAGTACCGTATACGATAATAACAACAGCAGAGATAAACGGATGTATGTAACAGCGCAATAGATAAAGTGGCCAATGAATGACCGAGCTTCAGATATTACATTCGTATGCTGCGAAGATCTCATTGGAAAAATCGAAAATGCAAAATACTGAAATTGCAAACAATACTGAGAGAAATTTTTAGTTCCGGTTACCGCTCAGTCTTTAACTATTTTCATTTTTACCGCAATCGAAAAATATAGTTCTCTTTCTCATTACGATCACTGTTGCTATATTTTCTTGCAACTGTTGCGAAAATATAATGCTTGTGCAAGAATAAATTGACGTTGAAGCCTTATTTAACCAAAAAAGTAGAGTGAACCTCACAAACTGATTTTGCGTTGCAATAACCAAAAAAGGATCGACGATATCGCAAAATGGTTACGCGTACCTCGTTTTTCGTAATTCCAACAATATTCAAACAGTTTTTTTAACGATACCTGTTTTACTAAATGTTTCTTGTTATACATAACAAATGAAATTTTCCTCAGTGAATAAGCATCGACGTCGTAGCTTCATTTTTTATATTTAAAATCTAGCCGGTAGGTTCTTCTGATTTGACGTTTATGCGATAGCTCAATTTATTCAGAACATTATACAGATTTTAATTTTTTATTTTTTTTATATTTTCAGCTGAAATCAAACGCGAATGACAAAGATTTTCCAACGATCCATTCATAAAAAATTAAATATTCACCTGAATTTTAATCGCGTCTTACTACAGATCGTGGAATGTTTTATTGTTAGTATAATTAATGTATTCCTGTTTCTAACGGATTCTCGCAGCTCTCGTCGAAGGATGTTGAACCGAAATAATATTTTACATGCGAATGTCGTCGCTGAATATTGTGTGAGAATTAACGTGTTCAATGATAGAATGAAATACTATTCAGTAGAAATAGAGTAACAACAAATTGTACTTTTTTTTTTTTTGTAACATTTACTCGATAATTGAACTACCAAACTTCATCGCGATTATTTATCTGCATTGTTGAACAACTGCGTGGAAATCGTTTCTACGGACTGATCGAAAATATATATTTATAATATTCTTTCCTTTTTTAAAGTACAAAATCATATTATCTGGCAATTTTCTTTATTAGATTACTGCTTCCGTAGGAAAACGACTGTTTGAAGATTTTATAAATAGTGAAATCTAATCATATTAGCTAACTCTTTTCCAAATATTGGCATGTAACATTCTATTTTCCGTCATATATTTCAATTCGTGCCTGGTACCATGGCTTCATTGATCCAGCATAAATCGATCGAATTATTACGATGAAAAAAAGTTACAAAATTTATGTTAATTTTATACTCAAAGTTTTAATTTTCGGTTGTTTTTAATAATGAAATTATAGCCATGAATTGTATGGTCGAGAGACGTATAAATTTCACTGTGTCACTCGCACATTCATCAACTTACATTTATCTGAGAATTTTTTTGTTTTGAATTTTTACAAAAAAAAAACTGAGACTAGTTATCTAAAGCCTTGACGATTTTTTGTGATACGCATTACTAGTAAGACTTGAAAAGTTGTCTTTTTGCATCTCAGATAAGGCAATCGCAATATCTAATTACGATGCGTAAGACGTAATTCGTTTTTCAAGCATGTCCGGAATCAATAAACTACAGAACACGTGACAACAATTGCAAACCTGTTTTCTTAAAAATTTAATCATGCCTATCTTTGCTACGGATGAACTAAGCTGGAAATTATCCAACTGTATATCCTTGTCGAAGATAATAAATTTCAAATTCTCACTCATCTCTATCAGACAACCTCTAATCAATATAAGCTTATCTTCCATGATAGCAGATGTTACTGTAAAGTTACAAACCTATTTATTTAAGAATAATTCGAAAGTAGATAACTGGGAAAACATATCAAGGAGCTCTTTTTGAAACCTATTTATTAGAATTTTCGTGATCAATTGTTCACAGAGAATATATTTTTAGAAACTTTGAACGCATTATACTGTCATAATATTGAAGATGCAGTATGAAAAGGAGTTTTAAATTAAATTATTATAAAATATTTATCCAAAAGAGATTGAATCTGCGACCGCTAAGCATTGTTCTATCAAATTCTCCTAGTTCACACGTGTGATAAAATAATATTTTACACCTTATCAAGATATGCATTATTTTGTAATTATAATTTGTGTCCACCGATTTAATTTGGCACAGAATAAAACTTGATATTGAAAATTTTGGATTACGATCTTTTGAGGTATAAAATTCAAAACAGTGGGAACAATATGAGGAGAAAATGAACTAATTAAACTCGAATAAAAGCTTGAACTCAATCAATTTCTGTTGCATCGGTGTTTAAGAAATTGGTTAGCTAAAAATCGATACTTTTTAATTTTTTTATTACGAGATATCCGTATATTGAGTATTTATCAAATGATTATGTTCGTAAAAGCTTAGCTTTCAATGCTTGAATTAAAATCACTTGAAAATTGTTAAAAAAATTTAGCAGATTCGTTCGATTTAACAATAATTATTATATACGATTGCTTTTTTTATTAGAAAGATTATTTTTTACGAAGTGAGAATTCGATATTGCTACATGTTGATCATAATCAATCTCTATGCAATGTTGTAAAATTAAATATATAACATTGGCAACAGAATAAAAAAACACGTATTTAATTCCAGAATTTGTAGAAAAAAATCTAATGAATAAAATACAGCGATCCATAGTATAACGAAACAGAATAAATTAACCAAATTTTTAGCAATTTTGAATCGATTCGAAACGAAGCATCGACATATCTAAGTTTTTGTTTATAATATCAATATTTTATATTTTTTTAATTTTGAACAGATTCTCGTAGTTTACGGTTACATTAATTTAAAAAATAATAAATGCTCGAATATCTCGTACGAAAATTAATATAAAAAAAAGCTTCAATTTTTGGTCTGCAACCAAGCTCATAAATCTTTTGTCATTATTTTTAGATGCAGTTTTTCAGCGTAGACTAAGCATACATTTACCTACAAATCCCGGTGCAGATGTACCTGCAGAGCTCTTGCGCACCTGGCGCACCTGCGAATAGAATCGAGGTTTTCCTTCCACCCCTGGAGGGTGCAGTGAAGGCTGCTGTTCGCAACACGCGACAGTTGTTTTAGGAAGTTTCATCGGAGAACGTCAGATTTCAAATTGCACCGCAGTGAAAATAGTCGTGAATAAAAGAGAGTCGCGTCTGTTTTCCCGATTGAGAAAAAGGCAAATGCACCCCACAATTAACTCGAGGCCGAAATATGACGCCGTTTTACGACTCTCAGGATTTTTATAAGAAGATGATTGAGCTGCAGGAAAGGTTGCGGAAAAGGTGCGTCTCAATTCGGCCTTCGTCTGTCTATTTTCTCATTTCATTTATTCTTTTATTCTCCTATTTTTACAACTATGCCTAATAGATCAACACGCGATACACAGATAATAATAAATATGGTTATTTTTTAATCGTACTGTTCATACAGCGAAGAGGAGAGAATGAAGCTGGAGGAAAGATTCAATTTACTATCGCAGGATTCTCGTAATAGGTGAGTTTCAATAACAATCATATTAATGAGTAATGATTTGAGAAAATAGGAGATCCTTTATTTAATCCCAGTATTTATACATCCTTGATGAAGAAACATTTCAGCATTGCAAATATTGGTGCAGTTTTTAATGAAGTACGTACTATGTTAATTCGTATAATACACTATAAATAAGAATGATCACATGGACAGTAAATACTTCAATTACTGGACGCAGTGATGAAATTTTTTTTATCCAGATTCGTTCAGCGTTTTTCATATACGAAGAATTGATTATCGTAATAGCATCTCCCGAGATGTACGAGTATACTTGGTTTTTTCTGCTCGATTCTCATGATTAAAGGTTTTTTTTATTATCCGTCTAATGACGTCTTGTCCTTGAACCGATCTTGTGTATAAATGTAAGGAATGATCAGAGGCTCTGCTCAGATATTACGAACATTCAGTTTATTCCTCTAATATCGATCAGGTGGCCACCAGGTTTGGGGAATGTATACAATCGATATTCTAAACATAACTCTGGTGACACGCGTTCAGGGATAGACAAAAGTTGTGAAGCAGCTGTTAAGCGATGCAACTGCAGAAAATTCCTCGTTGTATAATAGGATTATCGTATTTCGTACAGCTCGGAGAATTTGGCCATTCGGTGAATTTCGATCATTTGTATATAAAGTATCTTTACATACTGTACAGTAAATAGGAACTTGGCAGCAATATTTATCCGCATGTTTTGTTCGTGAAAAGATATCTGAAATGTTTCGCAGGTTTCTTAAACCTCGAAATTTCCAAGCCATTGCTCGACTTGACAGAATCGTTAGGGAATTTTTTTTTATAACAGTAGGTACAGTTTCTTGAAAGTATTCTTCTGGTCCAAGATAGGTGAATTCGGTGATCAATTTTTGGTATTCCAGACGAGAAGCCTGTATCAACAACCTTAGAATGAGATACATCGAGTTTCTCGAAGAACAGCGTCTTCGCGATGAAAGAAATCACGAAATTCTAGGAGCGCTAGATAAGATTGACGGTAGTCTAGCACGCATGACCGCCAGGACCGATCGCTTAGGAATTTTACGGGTAAGTTGAAGGCTGCAAATATTACTTCTTAGTCGCGTATCAAAGCAAACAACTACGCGATCGCATTAGACTATTTCGAAATTTCAAAGCGAACAGAAACTTTTTCGCTGACATTAATGCTAAATGTCACCGACAGTCGGTAACCCTTTTAGTTCAATTTGTCGAGAAAGATGTCAGTTTTGTCCGACTATTTTCATCCCAGTGTAGTCTTACCGATAGACATTGCAGTGCGGCTTGACTGTCGTTTGTTACCTGTAAAATCGCAACTAACTCATTCCGAGTTCCTATCCTTTACAGAAACAGTATGAAGCCTATTTGCTACGTTTGTACGCGAACCGAAGTGCAGGTGGAAATGGCGACAGCGGCGTTGGCAGCCACAATGATGAGAAACCATCGAAAACCGGTGTCCAGCAGACAAGAAGAAACCGTGGTCCAACGCAAAACGCTACAGACAACTCTGCAACCTTCATTCCTCAGACAAATTATCCCCAGAGTTACCTGGGCTCTTCGAACACGTCACAGTTCAATGTCCCGAGATACGCTGGGGGCCAAGAAATCCGTCCAGAAGTTGAGGTTTTCCAAAAAAGTGGTCAAGGCGATGGTCCCAAGGTTGCGCAATCCGGCCACACACAGCAGCTCTTCTGCGGTACTAGAGATTTGAACTTGCAAAATATTCCCACGTCTCAAACGCAGCTAGCGAAACAGTTCTCTGAGCCTCAATTCCCAAGACCGAGTCACCAGTTTGCATCTTCGACGAGGTTCCGGGACGTTTCCAATCCGTATCTGGCGGAGAATCCGAGGTCACCTTACCTGGTCGATCAGGTTGATCCGTCGATGATTGGTCTGAGGTCCGATAGAACGAATGTGAGGATGATACCGGAATTTCCGATCGACTTAACAGACGAAAATTTCGGGCCGTACAGACACAGCACGCCGCTTCCTGGTTATCTGGACTACTCGACTCGGTACTTGAGAAACCCTTCGGGACATGAAGCAATGAACCTTGCTCTCAGGTCTGGATTCACCAGGACCGATTTGGAGAACGTTGTTCATAGAAACGAGCAGATTTTACCTAGGGATTATCTTCACAATTCGGAGACTATTAAGCCTTCTTTGCAAACCTCGAAGTTGGCTTCGGAAAAACGAAGAACTTTGGATCACAACCCGAGTGAAGAAACGTACGAGGATGATCTTGACCAGTACATAAACAGAATTCGAAGTCTCCATCGGGAGAATAATCAAAGTCTGGAGGTGCTTGACATTGAACAAAACACTAGCGGAGATCTACTCAATGCTACACTGTCGGAAGATGGACCGTTGGAACCCTTGGCGCTTCACTCGGATGATAAAGTCAAAATCAAGAAAATTGATGCACCAGGAGTTGCGGATAATTTTGAGGCGGCAACTACAGCGGTCTTTTCAAACAATCGTGATATTCCTAATTCCAAGTTGCAGCAAATGATGAACGATAAGAATTTTGCCGCAAAGCCAAAGCTCGTAGAATCAGACGTCATTAGTCAGGCAGCATTGGAGTCCGATGTGACACTTGACAATTTATCTATTTCCGCGACAAGAGATGACATACTTTCGGAAACAGCTTCTCTCGGCGTAAGCCATATCCAAGATAAGTCTGCAGTGGCCAGTGATAAATTTAAACCGAAGGTTGAGCCACCCATCACAGATTTGAGAGCTACGGATTTAAATATCGAAGTGGTTGCGACAGTGTCTAAAAATAGCCCTGCTGATCTAAATGTACTTTTGCCAAATAAACCTGGTGAAATTCAAGTACCAAACTCCGCCCGGGAGGAATATTTAAGTACGCTGAAAAAGAGTCGCGATCTTGACAAAAAAATTACCGCAGACAAACCAACGCTGGAAAACGTTCCAACGAGAGATGAGGATTTTTCACCCGAGGAGACGGAAGTTCACGAAGATATCGAAGGAGACAAGGTGACGCTGATCAAACCGGAACAAGTTAACGAACAAGTAATCGACGTTGTTAAGGAATTGCGGCCACCAAGTTTGCAGCACTACGAGAGAAACATTGTTGAAGTTCACGTTAATGATGAAGACAAGAAAGATAAAAATACGCCAAAAATATTGCCTGATGATACTGGGAAACAAATCACTGCGTTAGACTTACCCGAGAACGATAAAAAGCAATTGGAAGCGATTCCAGACGCTTCGTATCAGGATGACGCATTGGAAAGACAATTCGAGCAGAATCCAGATCAGGAATACTCAAATTACGACCACTACTCTGCACAAAATCTTCCCCAGGATGTCAATGAAAGTCTTGACACCGGTCAAAGGTTTGAGCAGAATCCTCAACAGTCATACGATCCTGACACACACGAGCAGCTTGATTACGACGGGAAACCAATTGACAATGAATTTGCTCAGGTGCAGCAGTCTCACGGTCCTGAACCTGATCAACTGGAAGATTCTAACCAAGTCTGTAACACTGATCAACAATACCAGCCGGATACGACGCAACAGTACGCACAAGAATCAAATCCACATGATCCATATGGACAGTACTCAACTGACCCCAGCCAACAATACGTGGCTGATCCTAATGAAGAGTACAGACATGATTCTAACGAACAGCACATAGTTGGTTCTGATGAACAGTATGTGGTTAATCCCAACGATCACTACACAGCTGATCCAAACGAGCAGTATTCAGCTGATCCAAATGATCAGTATTCAGGAAATGTGGATGAAAATTATCCAACTGATCCAAACGCACAATACGGTTACTATGACGATAAATCGTACCAGAATGATCAGAATGCAGCGTACGATAATGCTGGAAATGAACAGTACGATTACGGGGATAATCAAGGCTACGAGCACGATCCAAATCAGCAGTATGAACAGGACCCAAGTCAGCAGTATGAACAAGATCCAAGTCAGCACTATGAACAGGATCCAAGTCAGCAGTATGAACAAGATCCAAGTCAGCAGTATGAACAGGATCCAAATCAGCAGTATGAACAGGACCCAAGTCAGCAGTATGAACAAGATCCGAGTCAGCAGTATGAACAAGATCCGAATCAGCAGTATGAACAGGACCCAAGTCAGCAGTATGAACAGGACCCAAGTCAGCAGTATGAACAAGATCCGAGTCAGCAGTATGAACAAGATCCAAATCAGCAGTATGAACAGGACCCAAGTCAGCAGTATGAACAAGATCCGAGTCAGCAGTATGAACAGGATCCAAGTCAGCAGTATGAACAGGATCCAAGTCAGCAGTATGAACATGATCCAAATCAGGAGTATGAACATGATCCAAACCAGCAGTTTGTGCCTGAATCTTACGCGCGGGATACTGACCAGGAATACAAAGAGCAAGGATATGGAGAAAATCAGGGCTACGATCCAACCGGCTACGAAGAGTCCGAACAGCATGGCAATCTGGAGGTTGGTGATCATCCGGACGAAATTTATGAGAACCGTAACGTGAATTTGGAATTGTCCGAGCAACATTATCTAGCTGTCGATACCGAGAAAAGCAACAGGACTACAAGTCACGAGGTAGCAGAGTCCGATGACACCAGAGTAAAAGATCATTCTGTCGAAGAGAAGAAGAAAGATAAGGATGTGATTAGGGCTCTATTGGAATCGGACACCGAGAGTACCATTGAAAGAAATCCTTCAAACAACACTGAGAGTGATTTCGACTTTAATTAATGTCTAATAATTGTTCCGTTGAGATCCCCTTCATTCCAAGTATCTATTATTCGTTTATCGTACCGTTACACAGTGAAAAAGAGTATTTATTGTATATATATTTATGTATTGAGATATGATATTTATCAATAAATGTTACAGCCAGCCTCGAAAGAGGCTGTGAACCACAACTGGAATTGAAACGAAACATTTTCATTCATATCGTGAACTTCGATGACCGATAGTTCAAAGAATTCTCCAACAGCAGTGATTGACAAAAGTTTTCCAGCCCGCATCTGGTTATGGTGAATTATTTCCGTCTGGATCGATAGCAAAACGTGGAAGAGTCCGCGGCGCTGGTCATGTTCATACGTTCAAAGCTGGGAAGCTGGTTTATAATAATAAACAAATATGAGGCGTCTGTTCTTATTTCCAGCAAAAGCGTCGACCGCCGCAGCTGGTTTCTGGTTCTTATGGATTTTCCGTCGGCCAATCGTCGCGTCGTTCGGACGATACGCGAAGGCGAGTTTGCGCCAATCAAACGTTCCGTTTCCGCGTTTCGCATCGCCATCAATTCCCGAGTCGTCGTACCGGCGGTATTCCGATGTTCCTGGCTTCAGTGTACATTGTATACTCTCCGAATGGGCACCGACTATCCGACAATCGTTCAACTGCAACCAGGCCTTGCATCAAATACGCACCTGCAGTGTGACCTTAGCGACGACGCCGATTCGCCGTTGTGAGACGCATTAATCCGTCTGGCAGTGTGGCTACCTATCCTATCCGCGAAACATCGCGTGCTGTACAATAATTAACCCGGTCACTGAGGAGAAGAGAAAAATTCAAAAGTTAGTAACAAGGCGGAAACGTCAGGAGTGCAGCAGCTGACATTTGTGACTCCAGGGCGTGTGTTGCTCGTCAGTTTTATGGGGCACCATGCAATCGGACCTGAATCCTCCTTCATCTGCTTTTCTCACCCCGTCGCATTTCACACTATAAACATTCGGTGCGACGTCTCACAATTCTCTCCCTCTCTCTCACATATTTAATCTTCGTAAACACAAACGCGGGGAGATTAACGAATTGTTATTGGACACTATCAGCCACCGTAGCCACGCGTTAACAACGTCATCGCTGTAACGTGTTTGTTTCCGTTCAGCTGATATAATCATCCAAGGGTCATTCCAGCGTGGTTCGAATTTTTCGAGAAAACTCTCGGCTTATATTTATAAACAGAATGCGTTTACGACTCGCGACGTATACGAAGGCTGATCGTTATTACACGAAGAGGGAACTTAATGTTGTTAATTTTTTTTGTTCACATCGTGACATTCGAATCTTCAAAATACAGATAAACATTCTGCAAATTTGGGTAGAATACTTTATCAGCAATTTTGTAACGCATTTTTTTTTTATTCTGCGTGATTATTAGTTTATTCTGGAACATTAAATTTATTTCATTCGCTCAATTCTTACCAACCATTTTAGAATTTGCCATCAAGTCGATAATCATCGGATAACGCGAATAATTTATATGTAACACGACCAGTGCTACAGAAACTATAAATGCCTGATTGAACATTTCTTTATAAATTCTAAAACTCTAAATTGAGTTAATCCATTCTATGACGGTCCTAGAAAAATAATTAGTAATCTTGTAGAAGAAAATTTTACAGAATAACGCCAAAGTCGGTGTTTAAACTTTGTACAGAACTCGACGTTTTTTCCCCTGAAAAGTATTGTCGAAAATGTTAATGATTTTGAGTTAAAACATATCAAACCAATAAAAGTCAAATATTTTTGAATTGAACTATTACCGCGAACTAAAAACAACGAACACATTTTACATCAACTTGTGCACATAACTGGAAAAAAACCGTCACATATCACTTTAGAAATTGTCGCAGGTATCAAATTGATTATTATCTTATCGTTAGTTGTGATAATTAGCACCGTGTAGTTCTGTTCTAAAACGGTTAGGTATGCAAAAAAGAATTTCCCCGATAACTTGTCAATGCAAAATACAGCTCATGCTTTTTTTTCAATTCGGCGAGAAATTACGCCTGCAGCGAATTCGATGTGTTTAATACCGTGAAAAGCGTCGTTAGACCAAATACGGAATATATCTCGATCACGCGATCATCGTACCTTCGTTCAATGTTTAGGCGCGATTTTTAATGCTCTGCCCCAGAAATCGCCGCCACGATTCTTATTAGATATAAGGCTTTATTGAACAATTTACAGTCATGGAAACATCGGTTTCTACAAACGCTATCAACGAGTCTAACGGAACTGCACATCTTTGCTTTGAACTTGACGGCGAGGGAGACGCAGACAGCTCAACGACACCTGGACACAACACCGATCTTCATTGTGACGATCGTGAGTATTGACCTGATTTACTTTGCACCATAGCCTCGAATGAAATTTCAAAAATTGTTTTTTTTTTTTTTTTTTTTATGCTATTCGTTTTAAAAGTCACTCAGAGGTGGCAGGAGGACAGAATCTACATGATCGTCATTGAGAAAAATTTTTCATACACTGAGTGAATTTTTAGTTCCGGTTACCGCTCAGTCCTTAACTATTCTCATTTTTTACCACAATCGAAAAATATTGTTCTAGGTAGAAAATGAAAATTAGTTTTCTAGCTGTTACCGGAAAGTCTAGAATCCGTTGCTATTCTTTCTCATTACGATCGCTGTTGCTATATTTTCTTGCAACTGTTGCGAAAATTTAATGCTTGTGTTGTTAATAATTTTTACCCTCGATTACCGGTCTCTGAGACCCTGAATTTTTGCATTATATTAATAACACTGTAAACATCGGTTCCGGTACCTCGGGTGAGGATACAAATTGGCCTCACGAATCGCGTGTCTCTGCAATGTCATGCTGCAGGTGACGAGCAAACTTTTCCACTCCAATCGCCCCGAAAGGGTCGTGAATAAACAAGGCCGAGCTAATCGAGCTGGTTCTCATTCGTGTTGGAATTGGCGTGATGTCGCATGTTACCATGCTGCAAAAAGCATTTATCCAAAAGTTCGTCGTCGGTGTGAAATTACTTAGAAAATTTATAATTATGCTCGTTCGTTGGATTCCCGTAAGGTAAGTGTACCATTCATCGACCCCGTCTGAATTATTAAACTCTTTTTGTTATGTCTGTTTGATCTTTCTAGTTCTAAAATAAATTTGCAGCGTCTAACCCTCTAGCAATTGGTTTCAGACATCGAGAAATTCACAATTTGTACCGTAGATTAATAATGGTGAAAAACAAAAGGGTCGATAATTTGGTCTAAACGTGACAATAACTGGTTGACTTATCTTATACGAGGTTTAAAAATTATTAGATTTAGATTAGACTAGAAAAACACTCGATTTTGAAAGAATAAAAATTCATCAAAGTCCTAAGTTCAATTCATTAACGCGTATACTTATATCATGGATGAATTATTAGACTCTGTTTTGCCACATAAAACTAACGATTTGTAACTGTATATAAGAATAAGTGTGACGGAGTTATTATCGAACTCGTAAACCTTCCGGCCTCACATTTGTGAAAATGTGAAATGATATCTTATCTATCAATCAGCTAATGGCTTGAAAACACCATTCGCGAAAAATTCGATTTGTGTTAGTTTTCCGGTTGAGTACTTTCAATCATTTATAGAATAAGACTTATTACGTCAAGACTTGAGTTCGATGAGTCTTTGAAACAAAAAAAAAAAAAAAAGAAAAGACGGCAAAACGTTTTGCATTTATCGCAAAAACACTTCAGAGAAAACAAGATTCACGAAAACCGTCAATTTTGTTTCTGCTTTGACTAAATTTTCTCACCGAGTCAAGTAGAACGATGATCTATACTTTGATCTCGACTCCGTGATCCATCCAATGATCGCATCATTGATTGAAAGGGACGGGGTTGAAGTTCCGAATTTGAAAAGTTCCAAAGCGCCTAATTCCGAATTATTTGGTGACGAAACTTAAAGTCAAGAAATCAAACTGTGGAGACACAACAAAGTTTTGAATGGCCGGAAACCCGACGGCTCAAAGTTCCGGAATGCAAGATTCTGAAAATTGAAGTTACAATAGAGCTAAGTTTTGAAAAGTAAAATAAAGTTGCCATAAAGTAAAATTCCGTAAATTAAAATTTAATCGCAAAGCGTAGTTCACTCAACGAGTGGGTGTAAAAAATCAAGAAAACCAAAAATCAAAATGACCAGGATTCCGAACGTAAAAATATCGAAAATCCAAAACGATGACAGATGAAATTGGTGAAATTTTAGCAAACCAGGAATTCACAGAACTGAAAATCGTCGATCATTCGGAAATTCGTTGCTAGAGATTTAAAAATTTTCTCACTTTCGCATTTTCGGAACTTTGACGTGTCGGAATTACGCTCTTTCAAAATTTCGCCCATTCGTAACTTTGCATTTTCGGAACTTTAAGCGTCGGGTTTCGGATCGTTCAAAATTTCGCTGTTCCGTCAAAGTTTGATTTCGTTACTTTGAGTTTCGCCGCCATAAAATTCGGAATTTCACGCTTTCGAAGCTTTTAAAAATCGGAATACGAACCCGGCCCCGATTGAAACGGCGGACAAATGTACAACTCGACAATCTGATTTCGATCCACGAATGCATATCTGGGTAGGTAATTGAAAGATATATACGTAGAATAAGCGAAGGCGAAGCCAAGAGTGTTAAAAGTGTTTGTTGTGCACCGATTTAAACGGGCTTTCAAAGTGTGTTGGCCAGTTCGTTCACTGATTGGTTACGCGAATAGAAACACAAGAAAAGACAAGCATCTCTCACTCAGTTTAACCGCCTGCCAGCCGCGAATAGGACACTGTCTGTTTTTTCGACAATATTTCGTTCAACTATTACGCAGCATATCGCGTTACCTGATCGATTTCCGATGGGGTTTAAATCCTCAGAGATCGTGATCGCCTGATAAACTTCTCGTCTTGTTTGGAATCTCCCTCCGGCAGTCAGTGCAACGTCTGTAATTTTGTGTGAACAAGTTCGCTGGGCGTCAATATCGCCCTGTTATTTTACTAAAAGTGATTTCACCCGCCGTTTTCCCGCCTAAATAAATATTCCTCTCGTTATACGCAAAACCCTGTTTTTCCAAATCGCATAATTAATCTAATAACACTCGCGCAGATTCGTTAAACATCGAAATATGTACGTATAAACGTTGATTATTATTACATGCATCCAGTTTGTATTTAATTGGAATTACCGATGCCCAAAACTTCAAGCCAGAAACAAAGTCTCGACATTTTTTTTTTTTGCAGTCATTGTGCCAATTATTATACGAAATCAATCTACTCGTTACTTTTTAAATTCATGGTGTAGATGATATCACTTTATTGACACAAGATATTTGGAATTTCAAGATTTTGTTTATCGGAATTTTCCTGCAAGACAAAGAGAGAGAAAAAAAAAAGAAAAAAAAGTGTATATAATTCAATATACGTACTAGTTGTTTTTGCAACACTAGTGCCTTATTTTTAGTGCACAGAATATATTTTTACATTAAATTCGTTCCTCGTTGTGGATGTGCAACGGTTCGTTGAGCACACTTTTTCAACTGTGTTTTATTATCATTGCCGCATTCTCGTTTAAATTCTCGTCTAAAGCCGCAGTTATTGCCAGAATTTTCTTCGGTCTAGACGAATCCATTGCAGATGGTTGAAACTTTGTTTTGTGGACAAGTGAAGAAGACGGACAATCAAGTGTACTTTGAAACATTGTGACCGAAGTATACTATAAATATAGAATTTTGCAACAGAACGGTGTTTGCGGTTAACAAAAAAAAAGAAAAAAGAAAAACATTAAAATCAGCCGAATCGTGCAACCAAAGGCCGAACGAGCCATCGAACCGAAAAGTTAGAGACAATTAACTAAATTGGGCCACATGTCGAGCAGAGGCGTCGTCTCAGAGGACAGCGAAGCTTTTCGTTTAGGCCATGGGGTCCATAAGAACTTCTTCATCGACGGGGACGAAGGTATTGCGCTTTCTGATAAACAACACTGAGAAGAATTTCATTTGTTGTAGTAATTAGAAAAATTCAGTAAAACAGTTATCGTTAAGAAAACTGTTCGAATATTGTTGGAATTACGAAAAACAAGGTACGCGTAAAAATTTTGCGCTATTCTCGATCCTTTTTTGGTTGCTGCAACGCAAGATCAGTTTCTGAGGTTTGCTCTACTTTTTTAGTCAAACAAGGCTTTAACGTCAATTCATTCTCGCACGAGCATTAAATTTTCCCAACAGATGCGAGAAAATATAGCAACAGCGATCGTAATGAGAAAGAATAGTAACGGATTCTAGACTTTGTGGCAACAACTATAAAACTAGTTTTCATTTTCTAAATGTAAGGTAAAAAATGTAAATAGTTAAAGGACTGAGCGGTAACCGGTACTAAAAAATTTCTCTCACTGTCAGTGTATCTTATAAAAATTGACTCGGCACAATAACGAGTGACTCAAAGGGTCAATCGTTTGTTGCAACAGAAAAGAAGTTGAACGTACCTTGGATGCGATAAAGCAATGAGTTTTTTTTTCGTTTTTTTTTTTGCCCTTTCGATAACACAACTTTTGTAACACAAGTACGAGGCACCTGAACCTCCGTTAAGATACTGTCAGAGCAAAGTCGTTGCTTCTCCAGTCGCGGCTCTTAACCAGCACTTAATGAAAGTGACATTGGTACTCGTTTACGGTTACGAGTCACGATAATGGCGATAAACGATTGCGTAACTTGACTCGTTGAAGAGAGCTGAGAGACAAAGTGTACCGGACATTTAGTTTGAGTACATCCATTATTACGTGTACTATCGCAAGTATATTACAGCTGCGAAGAATCTACCGTTGTTTCGTATGACATCCGAGGACAGTTTTTGATACCTTATCGTGATCGGCTTAAGCCTGTAATGCTACAATAGAAACAGCGCGCAGCAGAGACCTCAGACTTTGCCGGGCTCTTCGCTGAGAGCAACTCGCTGTGAAATCGGTTCGAAATTATCGTTCTCGCTTGGGTTTAAAGTGCCAATCCGCGATTCAAGATCAATAATATTGAATATTGAATATTGACCAAATCTAGGATCGGAGGATCCTCAAGTCTGACTTTTGATTAATTGTGAGTGCAAGAAGAGAAATGAATTTAAACAGAACTGTCAAGTCGATGTCTCAGCAACGGAAAAGGGGAAAAGGTAAAGCGGTAGATTTCTGTTGGTATTAGTTATTAGGAATGATCTGAAACGATACTTGGACTAATTCAAGCGATTACGATGATGGACGTGTACTTATAACCAAGATGTATAAATAAATATATCATATCTCTGAACTACAACGAGAGAAATTTTTAGTTCCGGTTACCGCTCAGTTATTAACTATTTTCATTTTTTACCGCAATCGAGAAATATAGTTCTAGGTAGAAAATGAAAATTAGTTTTCCAGCCGTTACCGGAAAGTCTTATCGTCCGTTACTATTCCTTCCTAAAAGTTTTAAAATCTGATTAGAATCTGCAAAAGATTTTGAAAATTATTCGTTTTATTCTTCCAAATCGTTACACTTTTTTGGTCGTTTTCTACACGCTTGAGATTAACCAATTTTTGAACTTCTTGGAATCTTGGCAATAATTCTCGCACCTTCAAAAAGTTCGTAATAAAGCAAATCGACGAATACAAAATTGGTTTTCACAATACCGAGAAAATTGCGAATTTGTAATCATCAGCATCGTTATTTCAATGTCACGTGACTTTACGGCATTAGATTTTTGTCGAAATTACCGATAAAGACTGCAACGATTATTGAAAACTTCGGTAAAATAACAGTTGGACTCGGGATCTTCAGAGAACCGATAAAAATCTTTTCTTCACTGAAATAAGCGAATAATATTATTGCGAAACAGTGAAAGCTCGCCGAATGTTTTCGAAATAACGCTGGCTTTGTGCGGAAATCTAAAGTTGATATTTAAATTCTGTTTTGACGATGTGCCAAAGTTGGTTATTGCTAACTGCAGGGAACAAGAGAATGGAGAGTAATAGCCTGGGCAATAAGTTGGCATAGAACCAGCTTTCAGATCGTCATCGCGAAACGTGCCAAACAAGTTAGCTGTCATGCGATCGATAACTTTGCAGGAATTTCGTATATACACGGGGTGTTCCATTTGAAGTTAAGGAAATATAACCGGATCAAAACTTCGTACAAGCTTGTTTTCAGCGAGTTTGAAGTTAGTAACGTGATCGTAATAATTCACGTTTCGGAGAAATCGGCGTTTCCCAAATTTAGGAATATCTGAAATGCAGTAAATTGTAAGAAGGCGAAAGAATTTCAAATTTTTTAAACTTGGCCGCTTCAAAGTCACTGTAAAATTATAAAATATTGACTCCCCCCCAATGTTTCCGTTTCCCTCACGTTACTAACTTCACTTCGGTATCTCAACAACGTACATTTTTTTTTTTTAATACAGAAATCGATTTTCATTTTATACAGTGAAAATTCTCGTCAATATTACATCTATCAAACACGTGTTCAGTGTAACTAGATACGAATGGCTACGACTGTCTCCATTCGACTATATTCTTATCCAGCCGACTTATCGCGAGCAGTAAAAGCGTACGTTGAGACTCAAATTACTCATTGGCTTGCCGTAAAAAGTTACTCGACGACTTATCTTCATTCTTTGTAATCAATTTGTCGCCATTTGGGGATACACGTACACCTTTATCTGTAATAACGTTATTACTTTTTCCTACGTACGCAATTCCGCGACTATTGTATTGGAATGTCGTTCCTTACTTTGATTGGAATTGATTACCTGCTTGATTCGTCCTGTTTGATCGTGTGAAAATATCTTTGAAAGTCGTTTTTTCATCGAATCGAACGAGCATATCACAGGTTTAATCATCAATTAAGAGTCGCAAGGCAAGATCAATTGTGGCGAGCCGAACATTTCACAAAACACAGTTTTCTTTTTTTTTTTTTTTTATTTTTCTCTTTTAACCGTCCGTACGCATCGACCGGAATATTTTCGGTTAATCATTTGGTACCAGCGCTCCAATAATTCATAAAATCGCCGCAAGAGGTCGGCAATTGTTTCTTCTTATCTCGCGGATAAAACACAGCTGTTGTCAAATTTTATCGAATTTTAACATTTCGAAACGTTTCGGAGATCTGACGCGATAAAAAAACTTCCACGCATCGTTACAACTTTTGAAATACGAAAGAAATTTCACATCCGTGTAAAATTTATTCACAACTTCTTACCCCATGTACATTATTATTCTGTCACATTCGTTTTCCAATTTCACGGTATTGCTGTAATTTTATTTTAATCGAAAACTGTTGTGTTCGAGACATTTTGAAATTGTAAATAAAAACCGTAACCGCACGGTTCGTGCATTCAAGGCTTGTTCGGAACGTGACCGATGAATGTTGCATAGCCTTCTTACAGCCAACCATCAATCTCGACCCCATCTTTCAACGGGTCTTATTTTTTTTTTTTACTACGAGCCTTGGCGAAGCTTCGAGTGCGTTGCTCCATTTACTAAAAAAATATTTGGATGCTTTCCAAGAGGCTGACAACGGGGAGAGAGACTAAAATCAACCGCGAACACGTCTATACCATGGGTCAAGTTTCCTCGATCAACCCTTTGCTTTCCGTTCACATCAATTTTTTTTGATACAGGCTTAGCACATCGTTTCAGTCCAATTTACCAAAATAAAATATCAAAGCACGAAAAAGATCGTGCAAGCTGTTGTATTTTGATTTTTGTGACATCAAGTCAATGTGGATTAGAATTTTTTATATGAAACCAGTACCGAGCAGCATCCAATTACTTTTTGTAATTAATTACATTCAATTTACAAATTACAATTCGGAAAAATGTGCTAAATACTTTGTTAATTTGTAATTGATTCGAAAAAAAGATATGTCAATCACACTTGTAATTTGTAATTGTTTTTTTTTTTTTAATTTCAATTACAAAATACAATTGTAATTTGTAATTAATATTTATTTTTTTTTTTTCTCCATTACAAATTACAATTGCAGTTTGCAATTCATTCTTTTTCAGTTACAAGATGCAATTGTAATTTGTAATTTGTAATCTGTAATCAATTAATTACAAATTCGCCCAGCACTGTATGAAACCACTTTTGTAGTTAAATACTACCCGATTATCGCATTATTTTATTACTTTCTATATTTTCGAACCAGACGGTGTCTTATGAATTTTCGATACACAGCCTACGGAAACATGGCGTCGGATCGGTGAATCAGCTGATCGTTTTAAGCGAATAAAAAAAAAATATCAAAGCAGCGAAAATATCGCGCAAGCCGTTGTACTTTAATTTTTGCGACATCAAGTCAACGTGGATGAAAAAATTTTGATACGAAACCACTCTTGTAGTTAAATACGACTCGGTTAGCGTGTTTTTATTTTTTTTATACTCCTCTAAGTGGAATTTTTCGGATATCGCGCAGTACAGAGATTTTCCCCCTCTCCACGAGTAATATCGCATCTTGGTTTCAACTTCTGACGTACATCCCAACTCTATATCCTTCTTGTGCACGCGGCTGATTCATGCTTGTGCGTTACAAGTTTACGCGACATTTAACACAAGGAAACACAGAGGCCGGGAAGCCACGTGATCGTCCCTTGCAGCTGCCGCCACTTACTTTCGACAGTCTTTCGATCTCTCTCGCGGTGATTGTACCTCCGTCGTCGATTCGTCTATAGATCGCTGTTATACCGTCGAGAGATGCTCGTATGCTAGTGTTTTGTGCGCGTATTTGGCTACCTGTCAGTTGACACGTTTCACTGCCGCTTAAATCTCGCCCACTGCAGTTTCGCGGACGATAAAATCATTCGGACCGAAATAACGCGAACGTTTGATTCTTTTTTATTACAGAGTTTTCTTTCGTCAAGGTGGGATTACAGTGCAAACTTTGAACAATTTCATTAGCCTACTAATTCCAACACGTATTTCATTCGTACCACGTCTAAATCAGAGTTCAATCATTTACCATTTATTGATGTGTAACAGAGAAACGATTTCGATTTCAGACTTTAAACAATTTTTTAAACTTTAAACAAAACTTTACACGCGCGTCATATTTTCTGTTAATTAGATTATAGATCAAGGTGTGAAACTAGATCATATTTAAAAATTATTAGAGCAACTCGCTGATGTTATAACCACGTTTTTAGACTTTGAACGGTTCTGTTAATCAGTTGACGTACGTATAGGTGTAAGCGTATAAATCAATCGTCAATCCGTTTTTATAATTATCTTGTACGTTTATCAACCTCAAGTGTCGAGGCAATGAGTTATTGATCACTGATTATCGATCGTCGATGCGAGCTATAAAGATACTTTAATTTTAATAACAAACGTATTTTTAGACACATCGACGCGTTCTACGATTCTGGATGATTATAATCCCAATTCTTATTTATTGGTTCGCGTAGCGTGTAAAATGATAAAGACAGATCTGATTCTAAAATTTATCCCGCAATATCTTGATTATTATTCGACACTCGTCGTTAGCTATAAATAAACTCTCTCTGATTTCAAGTCAAGTATCGAATCAAAATCGTGTGCAAATTAACAAATTTTATATAATTTTAGCAAATTTTTCGAATTTAAATCGAGACAATCTGATTAGCGTTGTTAATAATCGCATTGTTTTTTTTACCGTTGCAACAATTTTTATTGAACGAATGATCAAAAGATATTGGATTTTAAAATTTGGTGAAACGTTTCAGTGTATATTGTATATAGCTACTGGCTCCAGTGAAAAAATGCCAATTTCACACAAATCTTTATCAACATTTTCTGGGTCATCGACTATTCGTCGAAGTCATATCTCGAGTTGCGATACTTAGCAGTACGCACGGTATTATCATTAATTCTTGCTTTTTTTCCTACCACCTCGGAATTCGCAGTTGAAAATATCAAATTTTAAACATGCCAACTTTTTTTTTAGAACTTTCAACATCTCGTTCAGGTTCTGTTTACGAAAAACAAAAAAAAAAAAAAAGCACGCGCACTTCGATCTCTAGAAATATCAGTAAATAAATAACAACCCAAAATTTCGAGCTAGATTTTAAACAACAACAACTATTGAGCAATGTGCAAGAAAATCACTCGATGCGTATATATAATCTAATCGTAAATAAACCGTTTATTCGATTCACCGACTGTCTCATCAATCGAGGAATCTATTAGAAAATTAAGTTATTCACGTTCGAACGACTGTCCGCAGACTATATTAACAGCCCGACTCTCGGAGAGGGAAATTACTTTCGATATTGATCGGTGAGCACAGCTGAAGCGCAATTATCGGTTCATCGACGCCACTTGCGACCAAATACTAGACGAGCGTACGGTTTTTATTCAAGCAATCGACCTGCGCGAAATGAAGATAATTACAGAGCCCGAATTACAGGAAAAAAACATGTTTTTGTAATTGCTTTCTTTTTTTTTTTTTTTTTTTGTTTAATTATTAGGGATTGTTTTACCTTGTAGACAGCGAAATTTGATTAGAAACATTTATTCACTTGAGCTGTAACGTTAAGATCAATGGTCAATGATTGTAATTCTTGATTACTGAATATGTAATATTAACGCGGATATAGAATTCAGACATTCTTCGTCAATTCAACAAACGTATTTGTTCTCTGACCCAGATCTTCGATCTCGTTGCCATCGAAGAAAGAAGGACAATTTACGTCTTTGAAAGATGTCCAAGTAAACTGTTTATCGAAGTTTGAAAATATTTTCACTCTCTTTCGCATTGCGTGTACACGGTTCTAAAAAATTTTCATAAACTTGACATAAATACGGTTTTTGTCATCGAAGAGTAAAATTCTGTGTAAAAGTATTCGTCATGTTTGTTTGCTGATGAGAAATTGCTCATGGTTGATATGAAACACGACTGGTTGATGAAAAAAAAAAAATCGCCCACATAAAAACACGATTCATTTAACAATTCTTCGCAGAAATAATCAAATAATTCCACAAAGTCGGCGGCATTTATTTATTTATTTTTTATTGTTCGGTTTGATAGACCAATTTGTTGAATTGCGGAGGAATGCATTTGAAACGCGATTGATCTCGAATCATCGATAGTCGAGAAAATTTTGACTGATTTTAAAACATTCACAGTGAACGGTGTGACAAAGACTGGAAATAAAAAATGGTGCTTGGAAAGGAAATAAAGCTGCTCGGTAACATTGAACATTCCACGGTTACCGAATGGCTTGAAAAGACGGGGCAGGCTGACCGACGTGGTAACTGACACATGTTCCATTACACAGTGTTACACAATAATTTTTAACCCCAAGGCATTACGTCCAGTGATGTGTTTATGCTCGTTTATTCCCAGCTTATAGTAATTTAATGAAATGTTGTGTAGGTAATTGCAGTATCGTCGGGAAGTTTCCACTGGAAAATTTTATCACAGTGAAGAAACGAAGGACTATTTTTCATTCCAAGAGTTCATATGTTGTCGGTTACTGTTATTTTGGAAATATCCATTTCAATTGACTTGATATATACTAGGATGATTCTGATTTTTTTTTTGTTTCTTCCAAACAGGTTCAAAAGTTTCATTTAGGTATACAGAGACACCAGTTAAAATTTTAGATTTTAATATTAATATTTAGGGGCGGCTCATCGCACTTTTCGATTTTCCGTGAGAATAACATAGGAAAAATGTTGTTTGCTTCTTCTAGTTTTTATAACTAGCTAACGAAGCGTCGTACAAAAATCCCAAAGACACAGTTTTGTAGGAAATTGAATGCTCTACAAAAAAGGTCTCTTGTCAAAATTTCGTAAAACTAACCGTGCCAAAATTACAGCCTGTCAAAAGTTGAGTTACTTATAATTTGACCTTTTTTTTTGAATATTATAGCGTAACTACAGATCTTATAAAAAAGTGTACATGAGTTTTTTTTTTTTGTAAAGCATACACTCGACTTTAAATAGATGATAACTGATAATTTATTCTTGCAACAATGAAAAAAACTATCTTTTACCATTAAAAAAAAATAATAAAACGAGAAAAACAAATTTCGAAGCAGATTTCTGCTAAAAATTTTTTAAAAGTGTACAATTTTTTCATTGTTGCAAAAAACAATCATCAGTTATCATCTATTTAAAGTAAAATGTACGCTTCACAAAAAAACTCATGCACACTTTTTTTTATGAGACCGGTAGCTACGCTGTAATATTCAAAAAAGGTCAAATTATAGATAACTCAACTTTTTACAGGCTGTAACTTTGACACGGTTAGTTTTACGAAATTTTGACAAGAGACCTTTTTTGTAGAGCATTCAATTTCCTACAAAAATACGTATTTAGATTTTTTGTACGACGCTTCGTTAGCTAGTTATAAAAACTAGAATAAGCAAACAACATTTATCCTGTGTTATTCTTATGGAAAATCGAAAAGTGCGATGAGCCACCCCTAAATATTAATATTAAAATCTAAAATTTTAACTGGTGTCTTTGAATACCTAAATGAAACTTTTTAACCTGTTTTTTTTTTTTTAATCACCCTAATTTATATAAATTTTTTTTTTTTCGTTTCCTTTCAGGCAGCGAGAGTCCCGTATTCGGTTTAGAAGGAGGTGCGACAGGAGTTGGCGCAGGTGGCGGAAACTCTCTGAGAATAACGTCTCACGAACTTCCCAACGAGATATCAGCCCCTTATGAAGTTCCCCAATTCCCAATCGAACAGATTGAAAAGAAACTTCTCATCCAGCGACAGCTGACAGTAAAGTGAGTAATATTTGACCGATCGATTACGTGCCCACTTACCAGAGACGGCCAGTAAACTAAAAATATGTAATCGATCGATCGATCGATTGATCGAGTCAAAAAAGAAGAAAAAATAATACAATACGAGTCGTAACTCGATTGGATCGGTAAAAATTAATCGATTAATCGATAATTTCGTATTTTTTGCTTAAAACAAACCTCATGAAATCAAAATTCGTAAATTTTAGTACGTAGTCTGAATAGCGGAAAAGTTTTTTTTTTATAATTTATTGTTTAATTCGAAATATTATTTAATTTCAGGTAAAAATATTCATTTATCTTTCGCTAATTATATCGATGAGGTAGTTAGTAAGTAAGACAGTGATAATAATTGATATTGCGTTGCGTTGTTCGAAAAAGTAAAAAAGAAAAACCGATCGTGAGGAAATATAATCGATTTAATCGAGAATGGATTATTTTTGGTCATTCTTAGCCGATTCTGCAGTTGGTCAGGACTGATTCATTTGTTTACGAGATTCTGTTCTCTTACCGAAAACGAATCATCGTTTTAGAATTTAGGCGCTCATGTGCTGCCATGTCTCAAAGAAAACGTATCGATTTTTTTTTTTCACGGTCAAAGGTCAATAATTAAACCACTTATTATTTTGACATTTCGTCGCTACTGAGGGAGGGCCTTTCTCATAACAAAATTGCATATTTATTACTAATATACAATACAATTTAGGCCTGAGAGATGATTGAAAAAAATGAAGAAAAAAAAAATCCGCAATCGAACGACACAGTCTGAAAATTATTCAAGAAAAATTATACGTGAACAAGCAGCTCAAAGAAAGCAGTCGAGTAAAAAAAACAAAAAAAAAACTAAATTTATTTTGGGATTAAAACAAACATATTCATTTCTTTGGACAACTTGTTAGTCTTAGTCGTCGCAATACTAATGGTGGTGTAATTGTTGACCTTTGATATCGAAAAAAAAATTGATACATATTTGGAATGAGGTTAAGAAAGTTCTTTTATTTTCATGAAAATAAAAAAAAATAAAAAATCGAAGCTACCTTTATTCTAGCTGCGCACATGTCGATGGACTGAAAGTGAGTAAGTAACGAATATCTCTTGGCAGAGTGCAGAGTGACCTACATAAAGCCGCCTTAGAGTCTCTCTTTTTATACTTTGCGACCTTTTTTTTTTTTTTTTTCTTTCTTTCTTTCTTTCTGTCAAGCATTCATACACGCGTTATTTAAAGTCTGAGGAGCGGCACGGCCGCGTTTACATATTCATGGAAAGTTCAATATTGAATGACGCATCGCGTTCATTAAGGGGCACACCTAGTGTGACAGCCTGAACAAAAAGCGATTTTTGGAAATTAAGAAAAAAAAAAAAAACTACTGTATCAATTATTTTAAAATTTTAAGGGTATACTTATACATATTTCAAGAATACACGGTAAAATTTTTTAAGAAAAAAATTAAACATTTTTCGAGTTACACGCGATTTCCGACGGCGCTGAAAAAAAAAGGTCCCCCACTGCTGCAGTGATTCCGGCCTTCTCCGTGGATGAAACCTAAAGAAAAAAAATTCTTGTTAAACTAGAAGATATTGTCCGTACAATGACCTACCAGTTTTTTGATCTGATCAAAAATCGAATTTTGGCAGGCCAAAAACGACCAAAATTTTTGGTAAAATTCAACTTTTTTTTAAAAAAACGCCGCCATTTTGTCAATTTTTGATTTTTTTTTTCAACCGTAGGTCATTGTACGGGCAATATCTTCTAGTTTAACAAGAATTTTTTTTTTTTTTGGTTTCATCCACGGAGAAGGTCGGAATCACTGCAGCAGTGGAGGACCTTTTTTTTTCAGCGCCGTCGGAGATCGCGTGTAACTCGAAAAATGTTTAATTTTTTTCTTAAAAAATTTTACCGTGTATTCTTGAAATATGTATAAATATACCCTTAAAATTTTTAAATAATTGATACAGCAGTTTATTTTTTTTTTTTTTTTTAAATTCCCAAAAATCGCCTATTTTTTAGGCTGTCACACTTGGTGTGCCCCTTAAACGCTCCTTTCTCAAGACTCGTGAAACTAGCCTCCCGGCTATTTTTCCTTGGTGAATGTAAAAAAATTCGTGGTTAATAAAGAACTGCTAATTTTTTCCGGTACTATGACGTTATTCTAAAGCTTCGTATAAGCTGATGCTTTTCAAGTGTGAACAATGTTTTTATTTTTTACGAGCTTCATTAGTCATTCTTATCGTATTCTTTTCGGCGGAACCTTTTTTTTTATTTTTTTTTTTCGAGAACAATACTCGGCAATTTTTAGAATTCTTTTATCGGGTGAATTAGAAGCTCAAGCGTCACGTCGGTTTCATTCATTCAGAAAGCTTCACTGTCATCTTTGTATGGCAAAAAAGGGAGAATCATCGTTCAGCTTATCGTTAGGATGGAATTACTGACCATATTTGCGTTGCTTTTGATATCTTAGATCAGTGATTTCACAACAGTTTGATAAATGGAACGGCTATATTTGTCCGTCTTGATTATCATCGTGGAAAAAAAAAATTTGATGTGGATTTTACATCTCTTGTGGTCAATAATCCACATCAATTGTGTTAGATTTACCTAACCATAATGTTACTCTTGCTATGTTGATTTTTTTTTTTTGTAAATTTTGCCACAATTTCTGTATATTTAACTCCAAAAAAATCCAGTTTCACGGAATTAGGGTAATTTACTATGTCTTATTAATTATAATAATATGTTATACACTAAAATTCAGCCATCGCGATGTTGTGTAAACAAACATGGTTGCAATGTATGTATGCCTTTATATTTGTACACACAGATAAGCAACGTTCGCCGAAGTTGTTTATCCGGTAATTCTACTTGGCACCAGTTAACAAACAAATTTTCGCCACTGTTGCTGTATCATCATCACTCGAATATTCATTATCTGCATGTAAACAACTAAACAAGTCGTTCCCTTTATTCATTGTCGGATGCCTAAAATGCACATCACGTAGCTGATTTTGAACTTGGATTCCGACGTTTTCTCAACTTCGTCAAAAATTTTCTCTACGTGCAAATAATTATTAAACTACATAATTCAGTGGTCAAATTAAATACGATAGACGTAAGAATTAATATCGCATGACGGTGGAGGAAATTTACAATTACTAATATTTACTAATCATACGTAGTGTTTAATTATCAACAACTTTAGAGAGATTATAGTTATTTACGATCATTTAAAAGTTGCAAGTATATATGTATAAATATCAATCGAAGAAAAAAAAGAAAAAAGAAATGAAAAAGAATAACGACTTCGGTGATGCGATATTTATAATTTTGTAAATCCTCAGGCTTTATCGGTTATATATGAATGAATAAATTTAAAAAAGAAATTCCGCAAACGCCATTTTTTGTAAAGCTGAAAAAATTCGCACAGATTCTGTAATTTGAAATGTGATTTTCAAGCACCACGCTATAATGGGATCTCAATATTTAATATTTACTTCGCATAGTTTTAGTTTTTCCATGTCGGAATTGTTTTTGCTTTTTTTATTTTTTTACATACCTCGATCTAAATAGATTACAAAATCACATTACTTTCATGATTCTGTTGTCCGTGTTAAGGTCGGGGAATACAAAGAAAAAATTCCAATTCCAACATTGAAAAACTAAAAGCTTACCAACAAAAATAATATAAATATTGAGATCCTATCGTGCGATGCTTGAAAATCACATTTCAAATTATAGAATCTGTGTGAATTTTTTCAGCTTTACAAAAAATGGAGTTTGCGGTATTTGTTTTTAAAATTTTTTTTTTCAAATTTCACATTAAACAAATGATGAAAATCGAAAAGTATGAGGTACGTGGGCTGCTAATTTGACATGGAATGCCCGGTATACTTCTGTACGAATCGCAAGCTCCGTGAAAAAAAATGATCGACTAAAGACGCAGCAGAGCAAAAGAGAAACGTTAATGTATAAATAAACGTACCTATATGACGTATCACGATACGATTATACATCACATATCACTGCACGGTGCAGTTTGTAGTTCCTCGGCAAGTCGTGTTGATCAATAACTCAACGCAACGTAACTAACCGACCTTAGCGTTGTTTCATCACGAACTTGCCTAATTCGATAAATGTTAATTAGATATAGGCTGGAACAAGGCCGTTTCCCACAAGCCCACAACTCGCGAAGCCTCGTTTTTTCTGCATGCAGTCCTCGGACGATATTATTCCCATTAATGTAACGCATTTTATGAAAGTCAGTGACGATTGAAAAAAGGGCTCCAAGTGCGATTTTATACAACCATGCAGTGAAGGAAAAACAGTTTTTCTCCATTTTTGGCCGCAGCCACTCACAGCCTTTCTCAATTTTCCTCTTCAATTATCACTGATGAAAATAAAATGCGCTTGACATTTCTTCTTGGATAGATTCTCACTTGATCTTGTATAGTTGACTCGAAGGCGATCGGTTTGCCTTTGGGAAAATCGTTACTTCTTGTTAATCTTTTATTATATTCATAAGCTAAGAAGACGACTACTTAGAAATCCAAGAACAGAAATTAATAATATTTCTAAACAAATGCTCATATTTCGATGCTTCATTTGTAACAAAATTTTTTGAAAGCTTTAATTTCTAACCCCAGTGTTTTCTGTTTTTGCACTTTCGAATGGATCTTCGTGACTCACGTGAATATGATAATTTGATGAATACTAGTGAAGAAAATGAATAAAAGTATCGATTTTTCGTCAAACAGTCTCCTGACTTACAAACGTATCAAAATCGATTCGAAGATTATTTGCTTGCGTGGAATACTTGATTCAATTTTTGTTTTCAAAATTGAATATCTTTCAAAAAATTTGGATAACTCAATGTGTTTCTCATACAATGTTTATAATCATAATTGTAATCTGTAGCATATCAGTATCATTCATTAGAGAAATCTTAAAATGTTTACCATATTGTGACTGACTGCAAGGAATGCGAAAAAAATTATTTGATCGTTCGACAGCAGCGATAAACTTTGATAAACTGTCACTCGTGACAGATAAACAAGTTTCCAGTTCCCTTTGTGGTAAAACACGTTATACTTTATTCCAACAATCGTTATACCGGTCAGAATAAAGTTTTCTCGGCAAAATTTATCACGAGAAATTTCTCTAAACTTTGTACATACAAAACTCCGATAGTTATAGCTAAGAAAAAATATGTCAAATTTTCGCGAATCTTGAATTTCCATGAATCTCGTGTATAATAATGTAGGAGGAAAGAAAAAATATTACAGGACAAAATTTACTGATTACATGATATTGTCTAATTTGTTGACGGGGAATTTTTCCATTTTTTTTTTTTTTTTACTATTCAGACGCGGGTTTCGAAAATTTTCTATTTATATTATCGTCGTTTCGCGCAGGGCGAGTTTGCTGTTTTATATCACGTCGCGTTTACTCGAGCCAAAATTCTCCGCCGATCGTTACTTGAACAGCTACTTTCAAGATAAGTATCTCCTTCTATCTTCAATCACGATTCATAAAGTAAAAAACAAAAAGAAATATGTATGTACGTAATTTTTGCGTAAAAGACGCTCACTTACGAGGAAAAGCTCTTCCGTTAAAACTAGTTCCTTAGCTACAAAGTTTGTTTTACATTTCGCATAATTTAGACAATAAATGTGAGCCAATTTTCAAACGACGAATCTGAAATTCAGTAGGAGAAGTTTGCAAAAAAGATTTGCTACGTTTTGCTTGACAAAAGTTAATTTCAGCTATCGTTAGTTGGAAATTACGGATTCTAAGAGGAAGATAGATTTTTTAAATCAAACTTTTGTTATAAATAAAGCCAAACTCAAGCTGTAATGTTTATTGCGTGAAAGATTGTGAAAACGAATGAACAACATCTGTACCATGTTATAGAAATGAAACTGAGCAAATTAGAATAAAACAAGGTAAGATACGATCAAAATATCTAAATTGAGGATAAAAAATTTGCACATTTTTTGTATTGATCAATATCTGAAGATCACTACGATGATAAAAATCTAGAATTATCCAAAAAACGACCTGATACCTTACCGCTTGCGTAATTCGAAAATTTTCTCAGAGTCGTTTCCGTAAGATAATATAAAAATGTTGTTCAACCGATTTTAACTGTAGTAAATTTCGCAATCAATAACATTTTTTAAAAGTTTCTTCTATTTTTCTATTCGCTTCAGAGACGATATGCTGGAAATGACGATTCGTCTTTAAAGACGTGATTCGATACTTATTAACTGTTTGAGTCAACTGTTGTGTTATATATCCGTTTTTCGTATATTTAGAGAACTTTTCAGTATATTTCTTTGCAGTTTTTTCCTATTTCTATTAGTGTACTAATAGGTTTCTAATACTCGAGAGTAATTATTGCGATATAATGTAAATTATTATTGTTAGAAACAAATTGATTGAAAAAATGGTAAAAATTGAAGAAATAATTCATTTCCGAGAAAGTTACCCCGTTACATATATACATGTTTTACATAAACCGATCAGAATTTGGATTTTAAAAATTTAAAATGGCGGATCCAACATAGCGGACGAAAATTTCATATTCGATCAAATCCGTAGAAAAACTCTGTCCGGGGGTTTTTAGGCTCGCTGATTACGAATATGAAATCAGATTTCAAAAATTCAGTTTAGCGAATCCAATCAGCGACCCCGAAAACAACTGAATAGAGTTTTTTGACCGTATTCGATCAAATTTGAAATTTTCTTCCACCATATTGGATCTACCATCTTAAATTTTCAAACTTTTATTTCAGATTCGTAATCAGCCACACCAAAAACCCTTGCGTCGAGTTTTCCGACCGTACTAGATCAAATTTGAAATTTTCGTCGGCCATATTTAATCCACCATCTCGACTTTTTGAGATTTGATTACAAATATGTAACGAACGACTCCGAAAACCACTGCATAAAGTTTTCATGACCGTATTTGATTGAATTTCAAATTTTCGTTCGCCATATTGGATCCACGATATCGAATCCACCATCTCGACTTTTTGAAATTTGATTTCAACTATGTAATCACCGACTCCAAAAACCACTGCATAGAGTTTTCACGACCGTATTTGATTGAATTTGAAATTTCCGTCCGCCATATCGGATCCACGATATCGAATCCACCATCTCGACTTTTTTAAATTTGATTTCAACTATGTAATCAACGATTCCAAAAACCACTGCACAAAGTCTTCACGACCGTATTTGATTGAATTGAAATTTGCGTCGGCCATATACGATTCGCCATTTTGAAGTTTCGAATCGAGTCAAAAAGCCCGAGAACATGGTCTCGTTATAAAATTTAACTCTCCACAATAACGTGTAATTCAAAGGGTCAAAGACGTCATTCGATACTCATCAATGTAGTCGAAGATAAAGCACCCTGGGTATCTATGTACGTTACGTCTATAATATAGCCGTACATAAACCGTGTGTATGTACACGCAGTGCGTCAGAGGCATCGGATCATGCAGGGGTGGCTCTCACTCACAGGCAACTTCACACACTCTCGGACTCTCAGCTCCGCAAGGGTGGTTACAGGCGTATATGCATACTAGTATAAGGGCAGCGGCTACCTGCAATAACGTCAGATCGAACGCTGGTGGAGAACCTGCACCCCCCACGTGCTCAAGGCGGTTGTGAATTCTCCAGGCCGAGGCGCTCTGAACGGCCGTTATATCAGCTCAGTGTTCGCGTGGCCACCGTCTGGCCATACGCGTCGTGCCTCCGTGAGGTTAATGATTTTCCGAAATCCCCTTTTCGATTAAATTATAAACTGTATTTCTTTTTTTTTTTATTTATTTATTTTTCCCCTACTTCCATACCTCGGGGAAAAAAGAGAAATGAGAGAGAAAAGAAAGTAGACAGAAATACGATGAAAAGAACGTGAAAAAATTCGAATTTTCAAAATTTACGAAGCATAATTATTTTTCGGATTACATCTATCTTCTTATCTATACATCTAAATGCAATGCTGGCAATATGTAGTTATTTCGCGAATGGAAGTATCTAGTGCATGTAATTAAACGTTATTCGTGGCAACTAAACTTTACGTATAATTGATGACGTCGAAATGTAATATTGCAGGTCTTTGTTATTGTCTCTATGCGATTTTATACATAGAATCATCGCGTCTCGTTGTCGTTGTGGAATATATAAATGTTTAACATGCTCGACACGCTGTGTCTTGCGAATTATGTATTGTCAATTTCAACAACGGATCGATTGATTTAATATTATATTCGCGACGAGACTGATTTGAATACAAGTTGTGAATGTACTGCAGGTACATGACGTATTTCAATAACTGTCACATCGATTAAGAAATTCTTGTGCTTTACACACCGAGTTGACGCCGAGTCTTTGGTGCGTGTATATATCTGTGTAGATAATATTATTGTTTATTCTTCGACGCATTTATATGCGACTGTGATGATGATGATGATGAAGATTATATAAATATTATGTGCCTTCGAGTACGGTTGTGTCCAACATTCCATTAAACCTATAATTATTTATAAACTTAGAATAACACAGCAGTGGCTTAATTAAATATTTCTGAAATCTTTTTTTTTTTTATCTCGTGCTGAATAAATATCGAATTATGTTCGCCAACGTTCGAGCATCAAAACGATGGCAACGAGATAATATGGTCACACTCAGGTATGAAACGAATTATCACGTCGACATTTATTTATTTATTATTATTTATTATTATGTTTAAATTCAACGTTTAAAATCCATCGAATCTTACTGTCAAAAGTTTTTAATTTCGGTAAGTTTTCACCTTGTTTTAAGCAAAAAGAAGAAACTAGACTGATGTTAGTGTATTCAAATGACTACGATGATGATTATACTTCAAAATTATTGTATTAATTTGCGTCTTATAGAACGAGTTTCTTTGTAATTTTTAGTATAAATATATAACACACGAAATAGAATTCGTTTTTCTAATGGAATGACTAATTTTAATTTCTCAAAGTGTACAGATTTGAGTCACGCGTTATTATTACGTTGGTAATTATTTCGTTCAATCGACGCTGTTTGTACTTAGGCACATTTTGTACTGATCGATCTCTACTATTCGTTCAACAGCGAAGTATCTCTGCACAGTATTTTTCTCTCGCAATAAAAGCCATACTTGAACAATATGAAACAATGGAATAATTTTTCATGATACATATTTATTTATTACGTGATATATCCGAAATTAAGTTAACTTTACTTATAATAGCAAGAAAAACAACTGCTGTTTAAATTTTATCAAATTTATATCGAATTTCGATACGTCGTACGTGACTTTAATTGAAGTTAAATTTAAAATCAATCGATTTGAATAATTGCGAAATTAGACAAGCGAACTTAACTGTCGGTGCTTCAACCTCGACAAATAAATAATAGTAAGGTTTATTAAGTAATAAAATAAACTCGATCAGCATGCGATCTATAATTGCGTGGAACTTAAATGGATATGCCAATGCTTATTTACAACATACGATGTAAGAATACGAATGAGATAAGCCTGTTATTCGTGGTTAGAAATATCCTGATTAATTCACGACTCCTCCAATCAAATACAATTAATAGTACAGCAACTGATAATTATGTCGTGTGAAAAATAATATTCAAGTCAAGTTTTATGGTAATCCGTTTTCTTCTAGACACACTGCATTTTTATTTTTTTTATTTTTTAACTTAAAATAAACACAGTATCGCGAAAGAAATTCTACGTAATAATTGTAAACAATCACGTGCAATGATTGTGTACGATTTAACAGTTTTTCAGAAATGTTTGTTTATTTGATCAATATTGTACGCATTTTTAATCCGATTTGGTAAAAATATTATCTTCTAACGAATATCGTTCAACATAATTGTTAATTGGTTTAATATCTGAAATAATAATTATTCTGCGAAAGAATATTGCCCTGAAAACCCAAATGTTGAAACTATCCTTTTTTTCGTCACTATAGAATGAAACGTTATTCATTCTGCTTCGATGTTCCTGTCACACAGCATTATTTGCGCTAACAGCTGATAACCCTGTGGCATGATTAATATAACGCGATCTATTCTGGATTTAGAAAAAAGATCTTTCTTGCCGAACGTTATCAATGCGAGTCAATTAATTATTATTCGAGTATTATACGTGATCCACTTTTCGAACGATAAGAAACAAGTTAATAATTATGTCGTTTTTATGTGTTAAACATGTCAGGAAATATTGAAAATCAGTAATACTGAGATGTTTGCGTAAAAATCACGAATACGTAATAATTTTTTTACAAGTTCTTTCATATTGCGTTTAAGAAAAAAAAAAAAAAAAAAACGCATTCAGTTGTAACTCGAACTTTGTTTTTCCTAGTTATTATCCAACGGTGTGTATAAATTCAACTGACTATAAGTCAACTCGTTTTTGCCGAATTATCGAATCTTGTTTTTGAACCTCGTCGAAATTCTAATGATAAAAATTAAGACGGCGACCATCGCAATGAAATTCTACCAGATTTTATAGGTGTTTAATAACTATTCGTTAATTTTTCGTGAGGCGTCGTTAAAGTCTAATAATTCCCAATTACCGAGCCTCTTGTGTTCTGATATTATAAATAGTTAATAAAATATTTCAATCATTGAGGATGGTATCTGGATTATTCCACTGAATGAAAAATTTCACCCAAGATAATTAGCGAGGATATGTTTAAAAATAAGTCAATATAATTCGGGCAAGGTCATTAATTATAACGTCCTACAATACGTGACCTGGGTCTTTGATTCAATTACTGCACCCTGCAGGTTTTTCGTTACTTCAACGTTACGTCGCTCATCGTATGGTTTCAGTCACTTGTATGATAATATTTTTATACCTACTCCACTGAATTCCACGTTTGTTTTTGCACGAAACGATGCCTTGACATTTATTTATCTGTTTATAAAACTGTAGTTTACTTCCTGTATTTCCTCATTTATTTAACTACCGAATTTAAAGAATAAAAAAATTTTGAACAAGTTGCGCGTTCTCGTTTATATGGAATAAAAAAACTTGTACAAACAACTTTTTCAATTCATCCGGATGCTTTAAATACACTTCCATGAGTTTGTTTAGCAACACATTTACCGAAACTTAAGTTTATGTAAGAAGTAGATTTAAATTTCAGAAATGAAGTTTGATTTCAGAGAGAAATTTTTAATTTAGATATTTTGTATGCCAAATGAACAAAAAGATTTTCTATCTTCTTTCAACACATGTAAGGAATAAAGAAGCCCTATTTTAATCTCAATTGAGCTATCGCCTTTACGACTAATTTAATAGAACCTTCTCATTTATTATACAGTCGATTATAACAACAGGATGATTTTTTCTGAATTATTACAGAGCTGCGAAGGACCTTGAAGAGCGACGCAGTCATTACGAACCATCGATAGGTCCAGGAGTACCGGATGAAAATGATCACCCATTTGGCCTTGAAGAAAATGATTTTGTTCCACACTTTCAACGTGTTTCGATATCCGGCGAGGATACCTCGGGGGTAAGATAAGACATTCCACTCAAACTTTAATGACTAGTAATTACTCTTAACAGTAAAGCAAATGTGTAATATTTTTAAAACTGATCAGAGTACAAGAGAATCTTTTACTTGTAAGAGAATTAATTGCCGGAGGATATTCGAAGCCTCTAGGTTTGAGTTTAAGTTCGACATTCTTCTTTATCCAAAATCGAGACTAATAATGCAGATACTAATCAGCGTTGCATGTTCATAATTGGTCTCTGACTCATGCTCGATATGCACAGTTACGCATAATTTATTTTAAAACTTTTGTAACCGGGGAAAGTTTTCGACGCACTGTATTAATTTTTAATAATCAATTTTTGATGCTTCAGGTGCCTCTTGAGGATTTACAACAGGCGTCACAGATGCTTGTACAGGCTCTTGTTATTCGGGAGAAATACATGCAGAATTCAAAACAAAGCTTTCCCTCAATTACCTCTCGGTTTTTGAGAGGTGCCGATAGGGCGCCTCACAGCACAGTCGAGGAAGTAATACATGATGATCGTAAACCGATCGCAGGTATGTTTGAAACAGCTTTAGGAGTTTGCCTGAACTGCATCGACACTTGATGCTTGACCCTGAAATGTACTTTTACTCCCACGCAGATTTCTATAAAATCAGTGATGACACGTCTTTTTGATCAATTTAATATTCACTCCCATTCAAAATTAGCCACACTTTTTATGCTTATGTCTTACAAGTTCTGTAAAGATGTTCGTTAGTCAAAAACCGATAACGTTTTCTCAATTTTATTGCGAGATAGTCGTACGTTGAATAGTCGTCAAATTACTATATTCGTATGAACTTCGAAGATCTCTTAAATACAAAAACAGAATATACTGGAATTATAAAGAAAAGCTCTTCAATACAATCGATGCTTCATTTCAAATTGCTTCAAAATGCATAAGAATATAGCAGATTTGTTCGATTTTGTTCTAAGACAGCAGAAGAAGATCATTTTCTACAAAGTAGCTGACATAAGTAATCTTTCCTTCTCAGAAGTTAATTCGATATTGCTATTTGAATATCATATAGAATTTCTGGAAAATAGTCTTCTGAAGAAAATAAAGTATATCCAAGGTTTTATTTATAAGTCCAGTATTTTTTAATTTAACATTTTTCACGATATCTTTGCAGATTATAAATATAATAATTTGATAAATACTCAATGCCCGACTATCTCATAATAAAAACACTAAAAAGTATCAATTTCTGGCCACCGAAGCTTCATTGCAATTATACTTGTTCACAAGAACGATCGTCGGACATGTGTCTGAAATTGCAATTAATTTAGAATGTAATTATGGTTAAAGAAACCTTACGTCAATCAGGCGAGTGTCAATCAGTTTCGAGTTACACAATTTTTTGCGTTCTCTCCTAAGGAATGCTGTCATCCTCCGCAGAAAGTGATCTACTCGAAATTCGGTCTGATGCAGATATTGATGCCCTTATTAAAGATGTTCCCTGGCAAGGTTCTAATCCATTTTATCCTTGTTTCCCCGTCCATTACTACAGTCCATATCACAAGTCCAAATAAAACCAATTCTTTTCTCTTTGCAAAGTCAATAATTGTACGTTTTAAATGACGTCAGTACCAAACCCACCACTAAATTTATTTTCACTTTACGCAGATCATCCAGTTCATGCACCAGCGTCGCGTGGCGATCCATGGGAATGCGTTTTTCCGCCTCCAAAAAATTACCTCATATCTGCTGTGAACGGAGTTTTTAACGTCTATTGCAACGAAGAAGATCTCGCGAATGGAAAGCCGGTTCCATACTCGTATCCGGATTTGGCTACGTTTGTAGGAGACATGAATCTTCTCTGTACGATGATAGCTGACGGGCCGTTGAAATCCTTTTGCTACAGGAGATTGAGCTATTTGTCCTCGAAATTTCAGCTCCACGTACTTCTGAATGAACTTAGAGAGCTTGCGAGTCAAAAGGCTGTTCCCCACAGGGATTTTTACAATATCAGAAAGGTCAGATATATGAATTCGTAATTTTAGATTTTGAGTCTGACAGTCGCCATAAAATTATAATCCCCTGTGCAAGTTATAACATTAGTCGATTCGTTACAGGTTGATACTCATATTCACGCGGCGTCTTGCATGAATCAAAAGCATCTTCTTAGATTTATAAAGAAAACACTGAAAAACCATGCAGACGAGGTGGTGACGTGTGCAAGAAACGGAGAAACGATGACTCTGCGAGAAGTATTTCAGTCCATGAACCTCACAACGTATGATCTGACTGTGGATATGCTGGATGTGCACGCTGTAAGCATATAAAACAGTCAGCCATTGTGTTCTTATAACGTCAAGCCATTACATACTGCATACATTTTTGCATAAAGATGAAAGTCAATCCGAAGTCGCCAGCCTTGAATAAAAATTATTACGCTATTATTGACAAGATGAGAATGATGATTTTGAAACGCCCTCACTGAAATATCACATTATGGAAACTTATCATCTACGAATATATTTCAGGACAGAAACACCTTTCACAGATTCGACAAGTTCAATGCCAAGTATAATCCTATCGGTGAAAGTCGTCTTCGCGAAGTCTTTCTGAAAACTGATAATTATTTGAATGGAAAATACTTTGCCAGGATCATTAAAGAGGTCGCGAGTGATCTTGAGGAATCTAAATACCAAAATGCCGAACTCCGTCTGTCCATTTATGGAAAAAATCCAGAGGAATGGGATAAGTTAGCCAAATGGGCAATCCAAAGTGATGTTTCGTCGGACAACGTACGGTGGCTGATACAAATACCAAGGCTTTTGTAAGTTATCGAGATATACTTAATTTAAAATACCATTTACAGTAGATTTCAAACTGCATTTATTCCTTAATTGATTCTGACTGGATGAAGTAATCGAATGGGTATCAAAATGCCAAGGTTCAACTTGCGTCGCAACGTTGTACAAGAGTATGTGTGAACGATGTTAATTTTTTACAGTGACATTTTTAAACTCAACAAATTGATGACCAACTTCCAAGAGTTTTTGAACAATATATTCTTACCTCTTTTTGAGGTCACTAACGATCCGACAACTCATCCCGAACTTCACAAATTTCTACAATATGTAAGTATCGCAGTGTTGAAGTATTTTAAACATCTTTTAATCGATCTCTCAAGATGCATTATACTAACTAAACACCTTGCGGTCGAGACTAGATTAGAAGCATTTGAAACTGGGCGGATATTTTTGGTGCAAGAAATTTCGATTGCTGATTATCTTGAAATATATTCTTGTCAACAGGTAATAGGCTTTGATTCAGTGGATGACGAGAGTAAACCAGAAAACCCGTTGTTCGACAAAGATGTTAGCCCGCCAGCGGAATGGGATGATATTGAAAATCCGCCGTACGGATACTATCAGTACTATACCTACGCTAACATGACAGTGCTAAACCATTTCCGAGCGTAAGTTATCGTTTGAGTATAATTTTTTGAATCGTCGAAAGCACTTGCACAGCTGAGATGGGTAAATCCAAACTGTTGTCAATCATTTTTACAGAGAACAAGGCTTGAACACATTTGTTTTGAGGCCGCACTGCGGAGAAGCCGGACCCATCCAGCATCTCGTGTGCGGTTACATGATGGCTGAAAATATTTCTCACGGTTTACTGTTGAGAAAGGTGCCGGTGTTACAATATCTGTATTACCTTACCCAAATCGGTATCGCTATGTCACCCCTCAGCAACAATTCCTTATTTCTCAATTACCATCGTAATCCGTTACCCGAATATCTGGCCAGAGGACTCTGCGTCAGCTTATCGACGGACGATCCACTACAATTCCACTTCACCAAGGTACATACAGATAGAATTTTGCTTTCGAGATAGTTATACCAACTATAGGACAAAGAAACAAGGCTTTCCAAATTATTTTTTTTTACTACAAAAGTAAATAAAACTGCACATTTTTTTTCTACATGATCAAATTTTTATTGAGGTGTCGCGTGTCTGGTGAAACTTCTTATTCTTTCATGTCTCCAAGAAAAATATTGGGCAAATCTCGTAGCAAACTATAAGCGTTGCGTTTAACGTTATGAACGATGCAATTTTTCAATTCAATTTCTTGATACAGGAACCTTTGATGGAAGAATACAGTATCGCTGCTCAGGTTTGGAAACTCAGCTCATGCGACATGTGTGAACTCGCTCGAAACTCGGTTATCATGAGCGGATTCCCACACAAAGTGAGTTTAAGATTCAGCTGTGTCGTGAAACTTTTATTTTATAAATGAATTGTTTTTAGTTCATTGAATCGTGTTGAAATACGTTAAATTTAACGATTTTGATCGAATCCACGGCGTTTTTACCGTGAGATTTTTTGGTGTTTCATTTTAGCTACGGCGTAATGTTAGATGTACTCGTATATAAACGATTTAGAGATAACACGTGTACGTTAATATTTACAGAGCAAGCAGTACTGGCTGGGGCCAAATTATACAAAAGAAGGAGTAGCGGGTAACGATATAACGAGGACCAATGTCCCCGACATTCGTGTCGCGTACCGTTACGAGACCCTACTCGACGAGTTATCCAACATCTTCAAGGTTGTCGAGAAACCTGATGCATTTTAGGTTTCTTATCGTGATTTTCTGCTATAAAAAAAAGAAACTGTTTCACTTAATCAAGATTTGATTTCCCCACAGATGGCGTCACTGAACTTTCATGCCGCATCTTTCAATACTATCGATACAGTTGCTTCCCCGCTTATGTGATCATTATCCAAATACTAATTATATCGAGCCTTGTAATAATAAAAAAACAGAGGTCCATTTTTCTTATAGATGGTCGTGAACATTCAATCTTTTCAAAGGGCACGCATATAAACTGAAAAAGCTGTACAGATCTCGCGAGAAAGAAATTGTAGACAAGATTGCTTAAAATATCACACAAGTGTTAAGTTGTCAGTCTAGTTTTATCTCTCGATAATAATAATTGGTACAGTTTTATTGTCGCGCTTATAATCTTTGATGCGATAAAGAGTGATGGTATGATAATCGTCAATGCTTGTCGCAATGAGAGATCTGTCTTCCAGCGTTATCAGCTCTTACGTAAATAAACGAGATTATCAAACTTAGACAATGTCCCAATCAAGTCATTTTCATATTAATTTATAGCTGTGTCAAACATTACACTTGGGACTTTTCAATTTACAACAATCGATGACTCCTTTTCGTTTACTAATAAAAATTTCGGACTTGATTATTCAAGTTGCTCGTAGTACAACGACAGTTTAAGTTTAATTCTTTGTTCAATTTTCCAAGAGTGGTATATGAAATAACAAAATTTTGAGGCAGCGCCATTCGCGTACTTTCACAAGCATGTTATCAGCGCGTGTATAATACGTTATCTGTGCACGCGTAACCCTATCAACGCCACCTTACTTCAGTTCAAGGCGCAGCTTGGAATCTTGGATGCCAATTACATGCATGTATATAAAATAACTCAGGCCTAGTTCTGTACTTGTGGAAGTCTACAATCTGCATATTCGAAAATTCGAATACGCTTCCAAGTAACTTTTTTTGTGAACTGTGTTTGTTATATATGTATCATCACTTAAGCCCATATCCGATGATCTAGATATATTTTAGTCACTTTTTGCCTGAAGCAAAAGTACTAGGAATTTCGTCTGACTTGAAAATATGTAAGCTTAGAATACGAAATCTAGCAAGAACATTGACCAATTTAAGAGTAGCGTAACTAGATGAAAGAAAAAAATAATAAATTCTTCCCCGTAAATACAATTTAGCTTCTAAAATTCATTACGTTCGTTGAGTTAAATACTGCGATGAGCTTTTAGTCAAGTAAATAAAATGTTATAACTTGCAAGTAATGACAGAGGATAGGAGGTCACTTTAGGTCTCGACTTCGAGCCTTTGTTATATTAATATATCTTAAATTTTATCGTTTTTGTTATATTTTTGTACGTTTATACCATATAATCGTGTATGACATTTAATTATTTTAGTAGATTTTTTATAGTAATTACGTCGGATTAGCTGTCATAACATGTCATCGACTTTAACAATATTTTAGTTTTTCATATACAAATTTCTCATTGTTTCAGTTGGTATTTGGTATTTGAAAACAACCTGAGAAGCTTTATTTGGATCCATTTAAATGATCGTAGTATTGTACGTAATAATCATTGTCATTCATATATGCTCTTCAGTTAGTTATCTATTTATCGATTATTCGTGATTATGTTTTTCAACATTGTAAAACGAATTTACAATGTAAACATCCACATTGTGCTTTGAATGTAACATTACAATAACTTACTGATAACTATGACGTTTTTTAGGCTCTTTTGAAGTAGTTGTCTGACGTTACTTTAATCAAATCTGCTTTCACTAAAAAACTGAGATACTATATCTTTTAGAAAATCTCTTGAAGGGAGATTTTTTTTATAAGAGAGAATATAGAGTTTGCCATTTCTTGTTTTCTCGAAATTCCTTAAGACTAATTGTCGTGACGGCAGGTTTAGTAGTATATAAGATTGATTTGAGGATTTTTTAAGAAATATGCGTTTATCATGTAGATAATATCTTGACATCTTATATTCTTTTTCATCATGTCTTACCGATTTTTCTTTAGCTACTATTGTGCATAGAAAAAACGCATTATTTCATGTGTTATGTAATTAACGATTAAAAAATGAGTGGGTAGCAAAACAACTTATATGGAATTTTCTAAATTTCCAATTTTCAAAAGATCCAACTATAAAAACGTGCTATATGCTATTTAATTGACAATATAATACAGATTATTTAAACCACAAGCATACACGTCATTCTTGACGATAGTTGACGCGATCCTTCGCAACTTAATAGTTGTGAAGAGTCGCGTCAACTATCGTCAAGAATAATGGAAATATAGTAAATACCAAAGTGCGATACTTTCGCTGCTAAACTTCTTTTTTTTTTTTTTTAGTTTATATATTGTCTACATGCATATATTGGTCATACTATTCATAAAATCTAAGGATGTGATATGTAATATTTGAATGGAATTATTGTCAAATTGATAGAAACGAATTTATTTATTGTATAAAGCGTAATATTATATTGTATAGGAAAAATATACCTATATCGTTGAAATATGATTTTAGTATCTGTTAATGTATATTAACATTAACGTCGCATACATATTGTAACATACCATTGATTGTAATAAATTAAATTTGTTTTTTCATTCGCTAACAGAATCTCTGATCGTCAAAAATGTACTCAATATACATATAGGTCGGTATACTTCTTTACTAAATTTTTCTATATTATTGTAGTTACTATATTAATCTAATTACACAACAAAGTTTTTCAATTTCAAACAACAATCATGGTAAGCAAATAAGTTGCATCATCTATCTGTACACAGATACACGTAGTAAATAAGTATAAGTATGCGCGATGCGTATATATTTATTAATATAAATCTGCTGTATAATGATGAAAATAATGTTTCTTTCGATATGATTAAATATGATATAATTTATTATAATCTAGCCTCTGTCAAGATGGTGCGATTTCTGAACTAAAAACACGTTTAGAAACATAATTTCATCAATATTTCAACTTTTATATTATAACTATCAGTCTGATTATCACACTTAATCCTAAAAAGGATGTCAACCTTTGTTTACAAACGTTACATCTATAATCGTTTATTTGTCAACTATCCACATGTATGTGTATATCATACATGGAACTCTAAAAAGCGAAATTTCCGTTTAAAAAATACGAGTTTCAAACGGGCTTTCCGCAAATAGAACCAACTTATCAAAGTTTCTGAACTTATTTTTTCATTATCTATTTGAGCCTGCAGTTTAAACTCTATTACTTTTCTGTTCGAAGCAGTCAACTCTAGGAAACTCATAGTAAACCGGAACGAAATGATCAATTCCAATTTACTAACGTTTCGCATTAGCAAGAAATCATTTGAAATTAAAATTATTCCAAGTTATCAGAGTGCTGATTGTGGAGTTGTAATCGTACAATTTACACGCTACTGTAAATAATACGCATATATCAACAAAGCATTTATGATTACCACTTATCATACGCCATTATGAACATTGATGTTACGTAATTGAACGCCTGTAATATTAGCTAATCGTTTCAGATTTCAGAGTCTTACAATCTCTCGTTTCCTACACGTAAACATATATATATATATTCTCGATTTCATTCATGATAATTAATTTCTCTGAATTCAATTATTGTAATGATAATAGGAAATGTTTCAATTGTATAAAAATTACTCATTCGAAAGTCTGATGAACTTCAAGTTTGTACAGAAGATTGTGAATTATTTTGTGGAGAAAAACCCGAAATTTTTCTACAAAACCATCGAATTCATACTCTTATTTTTTTTTTTCGAATACCTCGAATTTCTCTGAGACTTTTTCACTATAAACTTTCAGAGAAATTTCTTGACCAATGTCTTCACCCTAATTTATGTCGTCTTCACCTGTAATTATTTGATCCCGGAACAATCAGCTTTCCTTAAGAAATTTGAATAACTCAGGATAAATCGACGTACCTCAAATTGCTCTGAAACGAACTAGACATTGCATTTACTATAACGACGTGTCACGATGTTTCTTCCATAGTTGCCAATAACTTTTCTTCTAAAATCTAAAAAAACAAAAGGAGATACTAGATAAATTTTCTACTTACAATAATTGTTCGGAGACTTATTATATACAAATTATCATAAATAGTATTTCATGATTACGTTAAGTTCTATATAATTAAGACTAAGTCCTAATAAGGCATGGTTTCAATTTGAGAAGCTAATTGAAAAAGCACATTAAACATACAGGCATTTATCGCATATCTGACCAAATAAAATTAAAATATAACTAAACACGCAGGATACAATTAAAGTATCAACTCAGCTTCATCACTAAATATTTCCAAGACATTTTTACCAGGAGACATCAGAATAAGCGTGACGTTTTACAAACGAAAAAAGCAACAGTGTGATCCACATATCCACGACCTCGCACTTGACGATGACATCATCTCGCTATTACAGTTGAGTGTGTATTTTTTCTAACAATCTTAATTTTTATTAAACAGAATAACATTGGGTCGTTTTACATTATGTAGGAATTACATTGGATTTTGGGAAAAAATTCGGGATGGTTGATATAATAATAATCATATGACTATAATTGAATATCTTATATACAATATATTAATTTCGGATACAGTCTTGTTAAAAGTACAAGATTGGTACTGTGATATGTGACATCTTGAAATTATTATGATCATTTGTTTAATTATTACCATCATATTTTTTTATTGAGTTTTTTTTTAGCTATTTTACAATAAAAAACGTTTTCTGCAATATTATCAGAGCGACAATTTAGAGTATATAATAAAATTTATTCCCTCTTGTAGTGCAATGACTAGAATTGAAGTTTATCGGTATACCAATTTACTGTATAATGGATATTACGTTATAGCGTAATAATGTTTGGTAAATGTAATAAAATGCCGTATTTTAATTACATTACACTGATGTTCCCATCAGTTGCGGTAAAACTGTAAGTAATGGTTATCTTTCAACAGTCACGAAAACAAGTAAATCCTATACTCATTTTTTTGTTGTCCAGGTCAGCCTGAAATATCTAACGAGTTTCAACAAAAAAAGATTTCAACTACCTAATCTTTATTCCATATTGTATGAATTTATAATTAACAATGACATCGTATATGTCAAAAATATGGAATCTTGAACTACGATGTTGTGATTTCAAAAATCATGTGGTCAAAATAACAGATAACACACGTGCGTCTAAATTTTTGTCTATAAGTTTTTCTCTTTATTCTTAGAATCTTTATTAAACGCAGTAAAATATGAATTGTAAAAATTGATGTACATATCTGTGCAAATCTCCCCACGATTGAAATTTGCAAATGATTAACGTGGCGCTGGAATAAATATAATTATGCATTTATTACCAGGAGACTTGGTAATATTGTTTCAATTTGCAGGGTAAATGAGGAGCGCAGGTCACAAATTTATAAGTGAATACGCTGAAAAGAATAAGTGTCAACTTGTATAGCTAATTACGAGATCCTGGATGGGATCGTGAAGAGCAGCGGAATACGATGGCTGTCATAAACAAAGAATTGAAAAAATACTGCACATTGTTCACATATATCATAGTGCTTAGAGCAAGTTTTGTTATAAATCAATAAACAAAGACACACAGAACTTCCCCACCCTATTTATGCTCAACTATTGTACTTTTTCTCCTTTCGGCGGTGCTTGTAAGCTTTGCTGAATTCTGGGAACGACTTCTGTGAATATAATTGTTCCAACGAAAACCAGGGTCGTTCCGATCCAATGGTACAATGTGAATGGATTTTTAAAGTACAGTATAGAAAATAGTAGCGACACAAATTTCCTCAGCGTCACCACCAGCGTCACTGTCAACGATGTACACTCCGTTGTCAGTACATAAACAGAGCTGATGCACATGTATCTAAGATTTTGGTAAGGAATAAAGCTTGCATTTTTTCAAAAAAAATTTGATGTAACTTTGTACAATGTACATAAAAATGTTAATTCAGCTACAATTTTTAACCATAGCTGCCTGAATGTTCGGCAAATATTTTATCGAGGTTTATATTTTCATCTCGAAGTCTATGAGTTTGTGCTTGAAGCATAAACAACACAACGGCGGTAGAATCTTGCCAGTGTAATATTTGAATAACAAAGATATATTGTAATACTCCAGTATTGTATGGACAGGTGGTTCTCACGTGTATTTACAGTTACGTACGACAGATAATTGTTTTCATAACTGTATTCGTGAATTTCACCTTGGCATGTAGAACCTAAAGTTTAAATTTTTTGGGTAACAGTCTGCAACGAATTATTCAGACAGCTTTGCGCAGCAAATTTCTCTGTCCGAGTAACATATCCATCAGTAAAATTTGCTCTGTAAAATCTCATAAATTTGTAAACTTGCTTGCTAAGAATTCGGGGAAAATAGTACACAAGTTATAGGTTTTGCCAAAAGTTCATAAAATATTCCAGGGCGACGAATCTGCAAATAATGAAATTGCTACATAATCAAAATACTTGATATGTGTAAAAAGGATACTGTGTCAGTACATTTCCTATCAGGTATACGAGTGTTTTGGGCATTGAAACGCCAATGAGAGGTAGCGTTAGAGGATCCGAATTAACAGCCAAAAGAGTATGATTCCAGATATTTGGTAGTAATGTCAGAAAGAAGGGTAGTGGCAATAAATGCTGAAAAACAAATTATTATTCACAATAATATTCGCATGGTCGTATCTAATATTTTGTTAATTCAAGATTCCTGAATGATTGAATTCCAACATGCAGGCTGGAGAAGCGATTCGATGGGACAAAAAACATGGGGATGTTTTACCGTATAAAACAGGGCTTCTTTGGCATGTTTTCCGTAGCGTACGTACAAAACCTCTTGGTAAATGCCCATCCTGGCGGATATAAACAGAGCAACAGTGAGCAGAGTAATGCCAAGAATCCACCAGAAAAAGTCATCCCACGGAGTAGTCGGTAAACTGTCCGGGCGAACGATCTGCGTAGATTTGACTTCTTTGCCACTGATTAGCGTGCATAAAAATATTCCCGAACTTATCATGAATACTGAAAGATATTTGCTAAATACATATTTTTTCTTCAGTATTATTATTCCCATGATCATATTCGCTATTAGAGAACCCTGAGGACAATAAAACAGAGATGAGAAAATATTCCGATAATCTCTACGACAGCGATGCAAAGCTGCAACAGAGCCAAAGTGCAAACTATGTTCTTTATTCTGTTGCAGTTTAAGAAAGGGAGATACTTACAGCTCTGAATATCATGTGTAAGGGCATTGGTATGTTGAAATCAAAAGCATAATTGTTGCAAACGCTAACAACGAAGAACATTGAAACTAAAATCGTGTAATCCTTTATTCCTATTGTGGGTTTCACCGTTCCAAACTTCGAAGTGAATATGAAACCTTCAAGTGCAATAAATGCAAACTGCGAGAAAGTAATTAAGTTCCCACTGCCAGGGTCTTCTCTGAAAAAAATTATAACCGGCTAGAAATTATTTTTTTGAAAACATGTTCACTAGGGCTGTTGAGTGATTGTTCTTGAAATAAAGCGTTGAAAATAAATTCGATATTCCTTTATGCCTAGCTTTTATTTTTCGAAAATATTATTGATAGCCAAACAGTAAGGAAAAAGAAACATTCAATAAAGTGATGGGTTTTAATATTAAAAACAAAATTTTTATCCAGTTTTCAACGTTTTTGTTCCTCTAGTTATAAACTTTCAGCTGCAATTGTTAATATACTTGAGCATAGAAATGAAACAGCCAGAAGAAACATTCAATCAGATAATATATGAAGGTCAATTGGCAATTTCAAGTATTTGGGTTATCAGAATACTCAAGCGAATGGATATATATTGTAATTCTAGCAGGCCATAGATATTAGAGAATGAATGAATCAAAAGTGGATGAAATTCAGATATAACGCATATTCCAAAGTCCTTTGTATATAATAAACATTGACTAATTTATTACAAAACTGTATTATTAACAGCATTACAAGGATGTGAAAAAGGGATAAAATTGCTATAGAAAATGTAGAGTGAAATTCAAGAATTTATGTATTTGAACAAAAAGTTGCTTGTTCTCTTAGTTCTGACAAATAATAAGTGACCTTTATTCTTCCGATCTAGCTCACTAACTTCTGTAACCTTGTGGATAGTAAGTTAGAGTTAGTATGAATACCAGGGAGCTCTAAAGAGAGGACAAAACATAAGTCGTATGACAATAACATGACTTGATAATTCTTAATTCCTCAAAGCCTGCAATAAGATAGATAAGAAAAACTACTTTGCTGCGATGGTTGAATAAATTGAATCAATTACACAGAAATGGAAATCCGTGAATTGAGAATTACTTGTTCTTTTACACTTTCAATTATCGATGTCTCTAGTATACATGAACATTCGATCGATTTAGCTCGATGAAAACTCAAATTATCGCCAATATAAAGTTCCAATATTGAACTGAAACTATTTGGGACTCTTAAGCAACTTACCGATTTTCATTTTTATCTGAGGATTTCATTATCAGAAATTAGGGTGAGCGACAATTTCGGTTTACAGAAAATATTAATTGATCGAAACTTCAAGTAGATAATATCTAACGTTTTAAGGGCATGACTAAAATTATAGGTACATTGTTAAATCTCTTGCTGTACAAATACAAGAGAATATAAGCAATTATGTGTGAAGAGTGAAACATGAATTCTGTAAAATATTTATTATTTGTAATAAATTGTGCTGGATGATATTATATAATAAAGTACAGATTCAAGGATCGAATACTGTATACAATTATTTCTGAACACTATAAAACTTCCGAAAAGACAACTGATACGTAGGACTTAATTAATAATAGGCATACATACTTGACCAAAAGTTCCAGGAAAACAACATTTGTACAACATCCTAAGAAGACGAAAAATATAGCAAGAGGAGCCTGCATTTTTGACAAACTGTTGACAAATAGTTAACCTATAAATGAATTGACTAAATTTGGGATAATTCAACTAATGCCGAAGATATTTTCGGAGACGGAACTAAGCTGCCAATAGAATTCTTGACATAATATAACGACGGTCACGATATCACTGACGGAAAGATTCTACTTTCAGTCTTATCTCTGGGCGGACAAATTACCGCCACGAACGCCACGTGAAGGTTGTAGGTAGTTTGCATTGAACGAATGCTGACAATTGCTCAAAATTGAGCAGCAATTCTACGTAGCCACGGCTAACGGTTGAATGCGCGCTTTATACTAGGGTTTAAATTACACGATGCGACATGTTTGCAGACAGATTGCCGTTGTACCACTGAATAAGTTCATGTTGAAGCTTCGTGGTTTCATATTTCATAATGTCGCCTGTAATTATGTGATAAGGACTTCTATGACGTCATCAATGCTGAATCATGCATTCATGCCGCTTTCGGTCAGCAAGAAAGATAGCAGGTGGAGAGGGAAGTTGATATTAGTTGAGAATCTGAGATTCTGTTGCTTTTTCTGCCGTCCACACCTTTAATTGGTTGAAAATAAGCTAGTCATTTCTTCTGCGGAGAATTGAGCTTCGCTGTCGTCTTAAGATATGACCTTGTGAAGACTCACGCCATCGTGGCTGAAAACTCGGTAAACGCGACGATTTCTCATCGCATATCTCTTCGAGCATATTAGCTCTGTAGAAACTCAAAATTTTCTACGTATTTTACGTCAATTATTTTGATTCTGAATTACTGTAGAATATAGTGATCTGACGTTTTGTATGACATATTAGGTCGAATTTTGCAAACGTAGTCCAAAATACTTGGGAGTCCTGTCGCGATTGCTTTTTCAGCTTACGATTCATAATGCGAATGCCTGCTGGTTACGTGCTATCGATAGAGGAGAATCGAGGTAATTTTAGCGTAAAACTGTTACGGATGATAGCAGAACATCAGAGCCCAGAAGGTCGATTAAAATTGGGGCTGATTGATTGAATGCATGTGATGTCGACGCTGTATGATTGAAGGCATACCTGCTTGCTCGAGAGGGCATGAGATCGCTAATTTTCGTGCCACTTCTTATTGGAACTAAGCAAATCGGAGAAATTTCAGCGAGAATTACTCCTGGTATCAGGAGCGCAGGAGAACCAAAGAGCTCTTCTAAAAACAGGGACACATTAATTGACTGCATGTGATGTCGACGCTGTGTGACTGAAGGCATGCCTGCTTGATTGAGAGGGCATGTGATCGTTGATTTTCCCGCCATTTTCTCTTAGACCTAAGCGAATCGGAGAAATTTCAGCGAAAATGACTCCTGGTATCAGGAGCACAGGAGAACCGAGGAGCTCTTCTAAACACAGGGATACATTGATTGATTGCATGTGACATCGACGCTGTGTGACTGAAGGCATGCCTGCTTGCTCGAGAGGGCATGTGATCGCTAATTTTCGTGCCACTTCTTATTGGAACTAAGCAAATCGGAGAAATTTCAGCGAAAATGACTCCTGGTACCAGGAGCACAGGAGACCCGAGGAGCTCTTCTAAAAACGGGGACACATTGATTGATTGATTGACTGCATGTGATGTTGACGCTGTGTGCCTGAAGGCATGCCTGCTCGATTGAGAGGGCATGTGATCGTTGATTTTCCCGCCATTTTCTCTTAGACCTAAGCAAATCGGAGAAATTTCAGCGAAAATGACTCCTGGTATCAGGAGCACAGGGGAACCGAGGAGCTCTTCTAAAAACAGGGACACATTGATTGATTGATCGACTGCATGTGATGTGGACGCTGTATGACTGAAGGCATGCATGCTCCGAGTATCAGGAGTGCAGAAAAACCGAGGAGCTCTTCTAAACACAGGGACACATTGATTGACTGCATGTGATGTCGACGCTGTGTCACTGAAGGCATGACTGCTTGATTGAGAAGGCATGTGATCGCTTATTTTCCCGCCATTTTCTCTTAGACCTAAGCGAATCGGAGAAATTTCAGCGAAAATGACTCCTGGTATCAGGAGCACAGGAGAACCGAGGAGCTCTTCTAAAAACAGGGACACATTGATTGATTGATCGACTGCATGTGATGTGGACGCTGTATGACTGAAGGCATGCATGCTCCGAGTATCAGGAGCGAAGAAAAACCGAGGAGCTCCTCTAAACACAGGGACACATTGATTGACTGCATGTGATATCGACGCCGTGTGACTGAAAACATGACTGCTTGATTGAGAAGGCATGTGATCGCTTATTTTCCCGCCATTTTCTCTTAGACCTAAGCGAATCGGAGAAATTTCAGCGAAAATGACTCCTGGTATCAGGAGCACAGGAGAACCGAGGAGCTCTTCTAAACACAGGGACACATTGATTGACTACATATGATGTCGACGCTGTGTATATGAATTAAGGCATGCCTGCTTACTTGAGAGGGCATGTGATCGTTTGCTTGCATGCTACTACTACTTCAAACTATGCAAATCGAAAAAACTACAGCGAAAAATTACTCCTGGTATCAGAAGAGCATCTGAGCCGAGTAGCTCGATCAAAGGCACGCCTTATTCCTGAAAGCCCGTTTCGTATACGTATAAGCGTGGTTGCCTATGATTAGGCGCTTCTACTTGGACTAAGCAACTCGGAGAAATTGCAGCGAAAAATTACTCCTGGTATTAGGAGAACATCTGAGCCGAGGAGCTCGATCAAAGGCACGCCTTATTCCTGAAAGCCCGTGTCGCATACGTATAAGCTTGGTTGCCTATGATTAGGCGCTCCCACTTGGACTAAGCAAATCGGAGAAATTGCAACGAAAAATTACTCCTGGTATCAGGAGAACATCTGAGGCGAGGAGCTTGATCAAAGGAGCGCCTTACGACTGATGGCCGTGTCGCGTAGATGTAAGATTGGTAGCCTATAATTAGGCGCTCCCACTTGGACTCACCAAATCGGAGAAATTGCAACGAAAAATTACTCCTGGTATCAGGAGAACATCTGAGGCGAGGAGCTTGATCAAAGGAGCGCCTTACGACTGATGGCCGTGTCGCGTAGATGTAAGATTGGTTGCCTATAATTAGGCGCTCCCGCTTAGACTAAGCAAATCGGAGAAATTGCAACGAAAAATTACTCCTGGTATCAGGAGAACATCTGAGGCGAGGAGCTTGATCAAAGGAGCGCCTTACGACTGATGGCCGTGTCGCGTAGATGTAAGATTGGTTGCCTATAATTAGGCGCTCCCGCTTAGACTAAGCAAATCGGAGAAATTGCAGCGAAAATTACTCCTGGTATCAGGAGAACATCTGAGCCAAGGAGCTCGATCAAAGGCACGCCTTATTCCTGAAAGCCCGTGTCGCATACGCACAAGTTTGGTTGCCTATGATTAGGCGCCCCCACTTGAACGAACCAACTTGGAGAAATTTCAGCGAAAAATTACTCCTGGTATCAGGAGCGCAGCTGAGCCGAGGAGGTCGATCAAACACAGAGACCCATTGATCGATTGCATCAAATAAAAATGATTTCTGGGATTCAGGTCATATCAATATCAACAAGAGTTGTATGTGTTAATATTTTGTTTTATTATATCCTTCTTAGCATTTTACAGAGTTTGGCTTTTCAGATGTAAGTTTCAGATATTTTTGTCGATTGGCATTCGTAGTGGATATATGTTGTGTAATAGAAACGTATAATAATCATAGTCAGAGAAGTATTCTAACAGCGACACGTCGTCGCTGCAAATTTTATTGGTCGAATGATTTCTCAAACAACATCAAATGAATAGATCACAAATGCGAGCCACCCAAAAGCGTTTTCGATATCTTCACATGTTTAAAGCTCACAAGAATACTCTCTTTTACAGATGGTTTAAAATGCTAGTAATCAGGTGATCAAGTTTATTGTACCTGGTATACCGAATACTAATTTTAACAATGTTTTCGACATCTTCGATGCCTATGGAAATAGATTGAGTTATGAATTTAGTTCCGATTATCTGAGCGTAGTATATTTGTATATTTCTTGTCCACGTGCCGCAAATCATGATTGTAATGGATCGAATTTTCGTACTTTGGTTCAATAGTGATTCCAAGAAAGATTACTACATTTAAGCGGGATTTTTATAGGTGCTGAAGTGCAGATGAAAAATACACAAGAACATGAAAACCGTGAAATAGAAACTGAGTGAGAAATAAAAAATTAAAACGATTACAGAAGAAGACAAAAGCAGCTCAGTTGAGAACGGTAATAAAGACAATAATTATGTGTCAATTATGTTTTAATAAAAGTCTTTCATTTCATTTACTGTGATTACAATAAATCAAATGATGGAAAAAAATCAAGGATAAAAGCATCTCACTGAGTTGCTAAAAATGATTTTGCCATGGCTATGCAAATGATAAAAGTAGTTGCTGTTTTCATAAATGTAACAATTTACAAGATTGTAATACCACCTACGCAAAAGAATTTAACGTATAATAATAAATGTTAACGTTTAAAAAAATAAATACCTATGTATTGTGATATACCACACTTATATCCACAGGGATCGACTTATGTTTACAATACGACTTACGGTCTGTGCAATGAAGTTATATTTTTGATTTCATTCATTCATTCATTCAACTAGTCAACATTCCATTCAAATCAACGTCTATCCAACTACAAGCCATGTAATCATTTATGTAACATTAATATTATATTCTCGACACTTTCCGTACGGTAGCGATAAATTTTTGTTTGAATGATCGTGGCTTGAGTAAATGACTGTTCATTTTGTACTTTTGTGAATGTATGTACCATTTAAGTATCCCATTAATCTTTCTTGATAATGCACACTTGTATGAAAAAACACTTTGAAACTGAGTGTACTTACTTATCGTAAGTACCAAATTTCACTACTAAAGGAATTCTTTCATAATCCTGTGTATCTTCACTATGTAGGGATATGCTATACATATTTTTTCATTATGACTGATTTTTTTCTTTCATCAAAAGATCATGTTTCCTTATTGCACGTTTTGGTAAATTAAAAATATGGAACGAGTCATACATTCTGTTATTTTTACTTTGCCTCAAGAAAACATGGAAACAAAATGAGATTGATTCAGTAATAAGTGCGTAGAGATTTACATACATTGCCAGAATAAATTTCATGCAAATGATAATTAATTGGATTTAAAATACAGATTCCGCAGAGCGAGAAAGATGAATTGGATGAGAGGGGCTTCGAGCCAATCTTTTACGAGGCAGCTTCTCTAGCGTCATCAGCAATTTTGCAAACTCTGGTCGATTTTCCGAATGATATGACCAACAGAGTATCAAAATGTCCTGAAAAATTACCAAATATGGATAGTAAAATTTGATTTGTAGTTACTTTGAGATTGTCGGTTTTTTTCCTACAAAGTACTGATTAATAAACTCTATTTATGGGTCCGGAATTGGAGGTAAGGCAGACGTATGTAAAAATTACTGTAGGGTTCAGGTCAGGTTCCAGATAATTAGACAATTATCATGATTAGATAAGAATACAATCATACCTTGACATCACGCGATGCTTGAAGATTGGCTAAGGCTTGCTTCATTCCTTTACCAACTTGCCAAATGATGGCCTCAGGAGGTTGTCCTTTAAACGGCCACTCTCCACACAAAAGTTCATACCAGACAGTTCTAGAGAAATTCGATATCTTTTACTGTTGCATAATTATTTCGCAACAACAAGAGTAAATTATGATTTTAGGATGGGTCATTGTCATTAGTAATGAAACATTATAAGTTTCTAACTTGATGACTTTAGTATCATGCGATATAATGACAAAAGAAAAAAAATTAACTCATAACACTCCAGACTACTGAAAACATTATTTAAGTTCGTAACTGACAAACAAGAACGATTTATCTGAGTAAAAATATTGACATGTAAAACTTGATTAACCTGAATAGATATCAGATAATATAAGTAACTTATAGGTTCAGAAAACGTATTCAAAGTACTTTTGGATTGAATCAGGATTTAAAACCGGGTCTTTCAGTGGCCAGGTAAATTCTCTAGTCACTAAACCATTTAGGCTGCAACCAGAGGGGAAGTTCTAGGTGGATACCTAAAGTGTGATGTATAAGGGAAATGAAAAAGGACGTAGGGAAGTTGAGCAATGGAGGATGGAAGGAGATATTTTGCGCATTTCAAACAGATGTACATATCAGTATACTCGAAATTCTATTGCACAGTGCCGCCTGTGACCCAAGTAAGATTTAATTTTGAAGAGCTGAAGTGAGCGTAGTACGTACCCAAAAGCATACACGTCAGAAGCGCATGAAAATGGCAATTCTTCTTGATCTCTGTTCTGTTGCGGTCTTAGTCGTCGGACTACTTCAGGAGCCAAATAACACAACCAACCTGGTGGTATGCTTAATCCATTGCCCTTCCTATGACATTAAGTATATGTAAACAGTAATAAAATCACTGAATTTTATAAAATTATCTTAATGTACTTTACTTTGCGTGATTTGTTGCATAAAAGTATTGCCTTACCTATTCCCATAACATAATTTAGTCACACTAAACAGTCCAAAATCTGTTATAACAACTTTGCCATTTTCCAGGAATATATTTTTGCTTTTCAGATCCTTATGAACAATGCCTCTAGCGTGAAGGTATCCCATACCCTGTAACAAGTTTAAATACGTAGTTACTTTTACGCACAAAAAACTTCTTCACTCTTGGTACCGAGCTTACTTGTAAAATTAAATAAATATTCAACAACTTTTTTGTTTATAAGCATGTTATCTAAGATAACTTACCTGTGAAATCTGCTGGGCAATAATAGTTGTTTTATTCATATTAAATTTATCCTTTCGTAGATGAATATGAGTGTATAGAGTCATGCCTTTGCTCATACTAGTCACTATTGCTAAACGTGGAGGCTTCATACAGGCACCCATAAATAGAACTAGGTTTTCATGTCTTGTTTTTCGGAATGTTGCTACCTACAAAACAGAATATCTTAAATGAATAACAATTTTATACGAAGGTAAAATGTTAGATTCGTTACAGAAAAAAACGACAACACCCCTCGGTTTTATCTTAAAATTCATCAGAACTTCGCGCACTTTTCCATAGTTACCAAATTCCGAGGCCCCCTCCTGATTTTATAATTTTATTCAGAGAGAATAGTCAAACTTTGACCTGTTAATACATTCAGTTTTCTTACCTCTAGCTTGAATGCTTCCAGGGTTTTGTCATCGTCAAGATAATAATCCATATTGAGGACTTTGATTGCTACATCTCCGTGCCAGTTTCCTCTGTAAACTGTACCGAATCTTCCAGTCCCAATAGGTTCTCCAATTTTAAGTTCATCATATGGAATGTCCCATTCTCTCATGGAGAGCTAAAACGACAAAAGATAATGAAAGTTTGCATTTCGGCGTCTTGAGAAAACTTTAAATGTGAGCTTCTGTTTCACCTTGAGCTCAAACTTACACTGTTTTGTCGTGGCCAGCGACTATCACCAGGTTCACCGTCAGACACTTGAGAATCTTGAGAATCAACGCGTACAGGTGTTCTCTCCGAGTCAGTGCTAACACTTCCAGATCCAGAAACACTAACGGTTCTCTCACTATCGCTTGATACATTTGTACCTTCTAGACGATGTGTTTCTAGCGTCACATCTTTTTCGTTGTTTAGAGTGACATCTACGATCAGTGAATAGCATAGAATTAATAAATTAACATATTGAAATAAAGTACCGTGGTTTACTGTAGTTTTATGAAAATAAATATCATTCACATACCTGGAAAGTTGAACTGTTGTTTAACAGGTGCTTGTGGAGTTTGACTAGTATTAGCAGGGTGTAATGCTGGACTAGAAGGTGTCGAGCTATTACAGCTCGAAGTGTTTGAACTAGAATCAGCACCCTGAAGCAAAATTTTCATCTTATTTTTCTCTTTGCAACACCATACCAAAATATATACATGTGACTGTTTACATCATGACTACAGAAAACAGAGTTTTATTCAAATGTTGGGATTGAAATTTCAGGCGATAAAAGTTTGCGACCTTTCCATTGCCAAAATATAAGTTTCGACATTTGCGGTTTGAAGCTTTCATCACTTTAAACTTCGAGCCTACCCTTTACTGAATATAGTTTGACAGTAAACTTTCACTATAGAACAATAATTATTTGAATCGTACGAAATGCATCCACACCATAATTAGAGAGACAGTATAGTAAGGGAGAACCACAGGTACAAAATTTATCAAATTTTATCCATAAATATTACTCATGTTAGTTGAAATAAAAAACGAAAACAACAGAAAATTTCAGTCACTAATTTTGTCGCCTGTCTGAGGGTTTTCACACATAACTAGCGATAGACCGACTCCTTTGGATATTTTTTACAAGTTAAAAAAAAAAAAAAAACAACAAAGAAACCAATTACATACCTGAAAGGGTATATTCATTGAGGAATGAGGATGCGTACGTTTCCGATTGAAAGTAGCAGATATAATTGCATTATGATGGTTTGTAGATGTTATCCCAGGCCTGGTTAGTATTGGAGAAACATTCGTCATAGCTAAAGATATTGTATTTTTTTTTTAATTGCGAATGAATAAATGCAGTACATTTTATAACTATTATATTAGCAGTTTAATAGTACCTATGCTAAATACGAGTTGATATAGATAATTTAATACCTTTTTCATCAATTTCACGCACCTGATGGCAAATTTTTAATTATACGAATAATTACTTGAGTCACCGTCAAGTTTACATAAATTTTGTTAATTCAACACACATTGTTGAACCAGAAACTAAAGAGTTACAGAAAAAAACGGAGGATATGTTGATAACGATTGGTTTTGTATAAACGTCTAATTTTTGGTAAAGTAGATTTGAATTCTGATTTATTAATGATTCCCATGATAAAATAGACAAATTTTCAATACCGTATCTGTTACAATTTCTCAATTCATCATTAGGTAAAAGAATCCATTAAACCTGAAACCTACGAAGAACCTACGCTGATGTAATATTATTCTAATACTTACCATCGGCCTGTATAGTTCGTTTGAATTCATCAAACAGTTTTTGAGGAAGACCGCAAGACGGTGGAACTTTAGACTCACAATCTCTATGGCACTTATATTTGCATTCCTTGCACTTAAGACCTGTGCCAATGAACATTTGTTTATCACAATAATCACAAGTGGTCATCATTTTAAAGGTTTTAGTAAAACGGTGAGCAATAACGTGACCCATGCCACGAGTCACTGTGGGAGTTCGTGGAGACTTTGGCACCTGAAGACTCGTGACTGAAAATAATAAGAGAAAATCTTAAATGGTAGACGGCTTGAAAAATGGGTGAATTCTGGGAATTTATATCTCGACAAACAATCATTCAATTTGATTGAGGTTTATTTTATCAAAAAGTAAGAACATCGAGCTGTGTTCACATATTGTTTTTATGAGAATCAATTTATGGGAGTTTTATTTGTTAAAAAATTTACACAAACAAACCTCGGTTCACGTGCTTAGATATAAACAAAATGCCGATCGAATTTAATTGATTGTCAACGTATCAATTCCCAAAATTTATCCATTTTTAACCGCGTAAGTAATTCCAGGCAATGATGTACAATTTTAAATACAAATAAACTCTTTCACATCGCCTTACTCTACGAATAAATATATTGGTAAATCTGTAATAAAGGTAGAGAATTATCTAACCTGTAGCCTTAAAGCTGTTATCGTCACTGTTAGCGCTGGAATAGGGTGGCGAGTTTATAGGACTGTCAGTGTTACTGTTACCCAAAAGAATGTCTCCAGTAATGTCTGCGCTACTGCTACGAGGACCTGGCTCAGTAGACAATCTTGCTCTAGTGGTACTGCTACCAACGGTTGGATCTGCACCACTGTTACAACATGGGCATGCAAATTAAGTAAATCCAATTATCAAACAAGTTATAATTATTCTTAGCGTTAACATTACAGGTTATAATTTAAACCGAATGAGATGGAATATTTGTCTCCAAGATCATCAGCAGGTGACTGTAATGCTTTACAGTATATTGAAAATAAAGTACAACCTTGACGCTGTTTCCCCATTTTCTAGACGATTGGCCAACTGTGATTCGTGTGATTTGGATTTAGTTAGCGGAAATACTTCAGGCTGTGTCACAGTACTTTGTAGGCCAGTTTGGTGTCTCTTGCAGGGAGGAGGCGTTGTCGGAACTCTTGCGTCTGGAAGAACGAGAAATTTTCATAATCATGGATCGTTTTACATTGCTTAAGGTAGGGTATATATATATGAGTAGATGCCTCAAAAGTTGTGTAAATTTCGGCAATTTATACCTCAACAACTGATTACACAATTCAATTAGGATTTGCTTTATTTGAAAGTATACAAATCGAGCTGCATTTATATATATATATATATATATATATATATATATATATATATATATATATTTTTACTACAATGAATCAAGAGGGAATATTGTCATCGACAATGACGTTACTTTACTTGGTGATGAGTTTCGTGGTATCTGTGATTCCTCAAAAATGGCTGAACCAATTTACTTGAAATTTGGACACAGTATTCTGAAATAGTTTCTCTTATTATTATTTTTTTTTTACTTCATTCAATAAAATAGCGACCATTTAAAGTTGAATTTCTGTAGTTTTTTTGTTCAAAGTCAAAGAAATTATATTCAATTATAATAGGAAAACTATGATTAAAGAAAAGGAGCGATAGCAGCAAAAGGGATAAATATTCAAAAATACAGTCTCCAAATTAGAAGTAAATTGGTTGCGCTGTTAGTGACGTCGTGGGTGTTACCGTCACTAACAAAGCTTCCTATTAATTGATTCTAATACAAAAATGACTGTAACGAAAGTTGATCCACATACTTTTGAATTTAAAAAAAACCTGATCAAACCGAATAATCGGCTGTCGAGATATAAAATACCGAAAATCAGCGATCTACTTGTACGTGGTCCCTCAAACGATAGAAATCAATTGAAGCAACGTACTGCGGCCCTGTCTGTTCAAAAGTGGCGTAGAGGGGGGTGTTGTCATCGACAGAGAACTTATAGACGATGCTTGGCCCAATGTATCGCTGTTGAGATTATTGTTATTGTGATATGGAATGCTATCTTCAGAGGGTACGGAACAACGCGTAGTACGAGAGCGTGCTGAACGAGGAGATGGCCCTCCTCGTAGATGATGTCTGTCCCAGGAGTCCCAATACAGAGCCATCTCGCTACTTTCCATATCGCCCCGCAAAAGAACGTCTGTAACACAATTGCATTACATTGAATGAAGTGTTTAAAATATAATACTTACTACCAAGGGTCAAGTGATTTTATCACTTATGCATACTGGTGTTAAATTTTGTATACGACACAGGAACTACAAAGCTCACCCATGTAACGGTGCAGATTGTGTAACGCCCTACAGAGCCTACGGAGTTCTTCTTCGTGACGCAAATTGTTCTCGCCCAGCATACTACCCAATTCATGCTCCGACTTTTCTTTCAACGCTTCCAGAGAACTCGCTTTCGAACAAACCATCTGTAATTACATAATTTGTATGTATCCGTGTAATCTTCACAATAGTGGGTCAATTTAGTGTCACTTTAGCATTTATACTAATAATGATCTATAGTACATTTAATAGAATTGAAAGCTGCTGAAAATAGTATCGCAATTAACGATACCTGAATTGATTCTTGAGTTAGGCCAACAACGCGAAGCCATTGTTGCAGAGATGGATATTGCCTCATTTCAACAGGCAATGACTCGACAGCAAGCTTAGCCTTCCTCACAAGTTGTTTGGAATATAATTTTATCAATTTTCCCTGTTGACGAAAAAAATATATCATTAGATTATTCGTTATACTTTTTATTTTTTGTATCTTTAAAATAATCATGTTTATTATGCGGCATCAGTCAATGTAATAACACTCTGACAGAATATTTGTGTCTTGTATATTAAATGCGTAGTCATCTTTAAACTTTTATCTTTCCGAAGAATAGCTGGCTTAAAAGTTTGATATACAAATATTTTAATAATCTAAAAATGAGTTTCGTATCATGTATATTATTTTACAAAATTATAACGAACACAATCATGAAACTCAATGTTGAGTTCCAAATTCATCGCAACAGCTAAAACCTAAGGAAGAAGTTGAAAGGTGGTAGAATAAACGGATTTAAAAATGCAGAGATAAATAAAACAGTAGACATATATGCAAAATATGCATCTTCAAATTAAAGAAATCAGCTTTTTCTTCTGTATATGTAAATCCTTAGTATAAATAAAAACGAATTTCCTTGTTCCTTTCCACAAGACATGCTTTTGATATTTACTTGGAATTTTTTTTATCAATGTCGACTAGATTATGGACAGAAATGTAAGAAACAAGAGGCATCACTTCACTGATTGAATAAGATTGGTGTAAGACTTTTTTATAAATCGTACCTACAATTCAATAGTTTGACCAAGTTCAAATGTGTGGAAATTGAAAATTGATTGGGTACAAAACTACAGCATGTTGAAATCCCATGTGAAAACACAGTATAATTTGTACAGGTCATAGAGAACTGCAGGAAATTGACATATTAATGTGGCTGTACTAACAATGCCATGGTAACAACCAAAAAAATTTGTCCATGATAGTTGAATCATTGTCGAAGTTTGAAGTATTGTATGGAATTCTTTCGGGAACTTAGAACTTGGCTTTATTAGGCAATGAGACGCATTTTGCATGAAAATTGAGATTCCCAAAGTGTATTTAAAATTTTTTTAAATCTACAACATAGTTGTCATAAATGTTTAACGGTTATTTGACAAATAGACTGATAATAGACTGAAAAAAAAAAACACGTGGATATTATTCCTCAATCTCTCATTTATCCAAAATCATGTTTTTTATACTTGAAGTGTGGCAAATTTGAACTTGAACACTGAACTTGAAATATACTGAATAAGCAGTTTTATTTTAGACATAAGAGCAGTTAATTCATTGGAGGCGTTGTTACCAAACAATTTTTATTATACAGATGTATTGTTAACTTGGATAGATTCATGAAATTTTATAAAGTATACCATATATTTTTACACTTAGAACAGTAAAAATCGTAGTAATTTCCAGGTTTCTTGAGTATTAATTGTAAAATTATGTCATCACACAATGGTAGAATAGAAGAAAATTAAAATGCTCCGAGAAAAGTGCTACGAACGGAGATCTTCTGAGTTTGAAAAATCAATTTTTTAGAGTTTAGATGCTGACCCCATTTCGCTGACTTTGTCATTAAAGTTTATGAAGTAAGGAATATGTCATGTTAGCATAATCAATCTTGTTCTAGATATTTTTGAAGTATAACGAGGAAAATTGGTTCCGGCTTGTGATTAACACAGAAAACTTTCTAAGCAACAATGTTTCAATAACAAACATTCTGCTCTTAGATCAACCATCTGAAATCAACTTAAGGACTAAAAAAAACAAAACAAACATAACACAATTTTTATGAATATTACCATGCTACAATAATTTGATGCTGATTGTAAAATTTTAAGACTGACTTCCTATGAAGTGACACTGAAACTTTTGCAGTGCGCCACTTGATTATTAAACTAACTGGGTCAAGGGAATACAAATCACAAAGAATACATTTTAACCGATACTGTGTTTTAAAAGAAAGAAACGAGTAACTATGCAATAATAGCAGTGTTATCAATTTCTTGTAGAAGGAAAATTGAAGACTGACAAGTCTTTGAAAGATACTTTTCATATGAATGAATTCTCTGCTACTTGGCACAGAATCCTACCCTGTGGATAAGGTACACATTAAGAAATAAAAAGAAATTCTTAACACGACAAGCGGTGATGTTTTTAGAATCACTGAATGTTGTGAGAATTTTGTTTAACTGAAAACATGGTATCAAACATTGAATTACAACTGTATTTATCGACAGCTCGTTTCCAAGAATTAAATGATAAGCCTTGGCGCATCATGTTCTCGAGAATTATTATACCGGCCTATATTAGAATCAGTGCGATACGATTGATCAATTTTAAATAATTGGACGGATTTTTTAATTGGAAAATAGGAATATTCGAGGCTTAGAGTAGCAGGAGAAAGGAATGATTGATATATTTTCTATTTCCTGTAACAGGTCAAGCGGATTTGGAGCAAGAAGGAACATGAATAGGCGAGTGATATCGGGAAATTAGCGAAGCAAAAGGCGGCCAATTTCATAAGAAAAAATGCATCGTGTACCTCCAGCGTGCGTATTTCTTGTTGTGTTAACTCCGCGCTGGTAGAGCACTGAGTCCGTAAGCCTTCAAGCCGATCGGCCCAGATGTCAATCATGGATTGATCGACATCTAGGGCTCGCCGAATGTCCTGTTCAGCCTCCTCGCTGTCCGCCATGAGAAACGGTGACAGCTTCTTGTCTCGGTCACTAAACAACTTGTTATTTCACCAACATAGTATCCCCGACGCGAGGCCCCTATCGAATTCAATATCACAGGTATCGTAAGTAACCAAACCACTTATCAACATTGACAGCCATCTTGGCAGCCTATCAATGACGTCAGAGACGCCCGGCAGTCGTACGTATGGAACCCTCCCCGCCCTGAACCCCTTGTCGACGATCAAAGTCCAGTACGTGCGTTCGCAAACTCATCACTTCCTACCTTCATACGTTGTAGTAGGCCTTTTTTATCGAGCGAGTCAATCAGGGGCACTATAGAGATCAGTGATCGAAGTCTATGGGGTGCACCAGCCTCCTAACACTCACCACTGCTCGTATACTGAAAACTTGTACGCGTTTTGTCCCCGTTTTTTAGTTCCTCTACGTGGCGCTAGTAGACTTCTGACACGCTCGCTGCCCTCGCTGAGCGCGCGCAAGCTTGTCAGACAACTACTAGCGCCACTAGTGGTGGGAATTGGCGGCAGAATCGAGGGACATTTTGCGAACCACTTTTAGCAGCGTGTGTCAGGAGGCTGGGGTGGACACTACCATTCCACGGACAAATTACTCGTCGGGCTTGGACCAAACTGTAGCCAACATAATAGTGATTAGGACTAAAGATATTATAGAACATTTTATACTATCACTACCGCCACACCAATCGACTATCAAACGATTGGATAATCGAAATTGAAAAAAACTCAAGTTGCTCGGTCAACTTTACGTACGAATTGGTAATTCAGTGTTTGTGGCGACCATAGACTCGGCGACCAAAAATGTAGCCAAATAAAATTTTATATTATATACTTTTGTCCCATAGTTGTGGTATCGCTTTGGTTCAAACCTTTTGAATACCGTATGGAGGAGAGTATAAGTAGTCCACCCCCTGCGAGTCTACTGGCTGTTATTTTTCGTCACTAATGATGAACTGATGTATAGAACTTCTTCAAGACACTTTCTAATATTCTGAAAAGGCCACAAGACAAATATTAAGGAAACGCAATGCTCTGCCATGAACAAATTTCATTTCTTAGTTTACTAATGATACCAAAAAATAAGGATCAACTAATTCGGTCGATACAAAAGCGCTATCACATGCCCTTAAAGTCTCAAAAATCCAGGTTCTCTCAGGTTTTTCCTCATAAAACCCGAGTAAAATTGGATCTGATTCATTACACATTTGTGATGCGATGAGTATTGCATTTCTGTTTAGCGTCATTGAACATGGAATTAATGATATAACCCATTTGGTTAATTTATTAACTATTAATCAATAATTTAGTGTATGAATCAAACCATTCTGCAAACAATTTTTGCTTCCTGCAAGCGTGCTACTACAGTTTTGTCTAGTAGATGCTCATGATATACTATGAACGAGTTCACAGTCATGTTTATTACTTTATAACATAGTTACTAGGTATAAGGTATTATTTTAAGGCCAATTATTCATTCGACGTTTTCCCAATACTTGATAAACACATATAATATAAAAATACACGCTCTTCACCTTTCATCAAAAAACAATATTAAAAGAGAAATTTTTTTTAGACCGGGTTTGTTCGGACCAGGTTTTTTTAGATGGGTTTTTCGGGTGCTCAGTGAATTGAATTGAGTCGAGGAAAATTGGACTCACCCTACAGCCCATAATTAAGTACTGCACATGCGCAATGCTTGCTACGAAACTTAAATCTGCGAACTTGCTGTGATTTTTGGTCTCGTGAACACAGTGCTTTATTAAAGGAAGTCTTGAGCTACAAAATACTCACAACTGAGAGCCAAATTTCGAGTAAGAATAAAAAATTCAAATATTGGATACCATTCGAGAAAATGAAAAATTAGCCTTTAGAGGTCGGCTCTTTGATGCTAATAATATAACAAACGAAACCATATGTATAATTACTGACGGTTACTGAAACGTTTTAATTAAATAATCGTTGACCTAATGTTAAAGAGATAAATTTTATTTACACAACATAACGAACTGGTCACGTCTGTATATGGATATGTATAAAGGCATTAAATTTATTTACAATTATGAAACGTTAAGTTGTAAATGGGGTGTATATATACAGCAGTTCGAATTCACGTAGAACACATTTTGTAGATAAAAGGTATCTTCAAGTGTTTCACAACCAGTCTGGTTTGATGCCAGGACAAATCACTTACCGCCATCGTCTTTGAATGACGGGTTCGTTGTACCAGACTTTTCGTTAAGAACGATATCTCCATTAGGAAGTTCATCTTCATCTTCCGCAATCTCGACGTACTTGTAAAACCAAGCAAGAATACCAAATATTAACATGTCTACAAACATGAGGCCGGCGAATAGGAAGAATTCACTCGCCTGGAAAATAAAACGAAAACGATTGTTATAACGAAAAGGTACTCACACCTAATAAAGCTCAAACTCGATTTGAAAAGGATTCATTAATAATTTTGATCATTCTTGGACATATAGTATAGACTATTACGTAGTACTATTAATGAAATTGGAACGCATGCAAATGTGAAAATTTAAACATGATAAATATCTAAAATCCTGTTCGCGACATTACAAGATGCATGAAAAAAATATCGAGATCGTGGTATTCAAGTAAAGTATACAGCCATTCTTACCTGGCTATCGAAGAAGGCTACTTCGGCAACGATAACGACGATAAGATTACCAAAGGCGACCGTAAGAAGCCAGCAAGCCTGGAGCAAGGCTTTCATACTGACCGGTGCTTGGGTGAAGGCAAACTCAAGACCAGTGATAGAGAACATAACTTCTCCGACAGTGATCACGATGTACTGTGGCAAAAGCCAGAGCATGTGCATGGAGTTTGGTTCGGTGATCGTAATGGTGTTGGCAGTGGCGGAACTGAGATCGTTCACGTAAGCTGTGACGGTGTAGACACCTCCGAGCTTTAACACTACTGACGATTCTACCAAGGTCTCATCCAAATATATGTCATAGGTACCAGGATCAAGTTCGGTAAGATCAGTTACGTTGAACGGCGATATCACCTCCAAAGACAGGACGGTTTTCGAATTTTCAATAAAGTTTAGATTAGCCGTATCCCCGACCGACGAGTTGAGGTAAACCAAAGCTCGGACAGCCGGATCTCCACTCGTCGTCTTGGACACGCTGTCCACGTAGCTGTTGCTTATTCCATCTTTCGTTACGACCCATGAAGTGGCAGTAGCTTCAGTTCCATAAATGGTTCCTGAAACGTTTCACATGTTCATTAAGTAACCGTATATCAGGTCATTCCACAAGAATATTACGAGGATAATTCATCGCGTGGTGAATTCGCTTGCACTTATGCAATACAGGGTACTCCTTGCCAGTTGAAATTTTGCTCATTGTTCGCGATTGGCCGACTCTTCTCTTTACGTCCAATCGTAGACCATGAGAGACAAATTTCGATCGTTAAAATGTACTCGGAGTTGCCGAAATGCAGCCGGATTTCGTTAGAAATCTCCCTTGTATTGCGTAAATGCAGACGGGATATCTTTCCGTGAAATTATTCCGCAAAGGTACACGGAGAGAAAAAAAAGAGCGATTTTACTCAAAACTGTAAGAAAAGAAGGACACATCGGGGTTTTTGGTAAAAAAATACCGATGTCAATTATATTTTTTACTAGAAATTTAGTAGATTTTACTTTGCACACAGTAGTTTTCACTGTTTCTAGAATAAATTCTGCATTTTGCAAAGTATATTTTACCAAATCATATGATGTGTTCCTTTGTTCCTGAAGTTTTTAGTACATCTGCTCTTTTATTCTCTTCGTGTACGAAAGGTGATGTGGCTCTTTTTTACAATGCGTACAAACATTCCCCACTTACCACTCACGGCTCCGTTCAACGTATCTGTCACGCCAAGACTCGAACAACTAGCGAAATTGGCAGTGTAAGCGAGACTAACGTTACCGTTGGCCTCAACGTACTTATTTTCCCAAACCTCCATGTTTTCCAGCACAAAAGAATCATCTCCGACTGTCATTGTGATCGGACAATTCAAGGTGTTGAAGACTCTGACTTGGGCTAGTCCAGACGAAGGAAGCACGGGATACGTTGACTGAAATATATTAAGGAAATCTGAAATTATACGTTCTTGACGTTTGCATGGTTCTAGAAGATTCCATAATTATAATTGTACTGTTGAAACTGATGAGGAATAGCACTTTTATAGTGGTTAAAATTTATACCTCAAGCTGCAACTCCACGATGGCAGAAATTATGAATGCAATTCCAGCCAAGAGTCCACCGGTGGTGAGCTTCTGCAGAGGAGTTCGCAGCAGACGCAACTTGTTAAGGCAGGGATAAATTGCGGTTTCGAAAATCGGTATCAATATGATGATAAGCAGTGGATTGACCACTTGCATCTGGTCCGGCTTTAGGAGAAAACTGCCGATCTGGCCGTCCATTCGTGTCGCTTGGATCGTCCATCTTGATCCTTGCTGATCAAACAGGGCCCAGAAAAAGGGCAGCGGGAGGAACATTTTTATCACTTGGAACGCTGACCTGATATCCGAGATGAATTTCGGGTCGTATTTGTCATCCGCGTAATCCAGCCAGTATTCTCTTTCTTCACCTTTCTTCGACCTCCATTTATTGCCGATTCCATGCTGCAGTTAATTAATTTTGGAAATTCCAAACAGTCAAAACAAAATAATCACAGTCCTATTCAAAAATACTTCTTTGTTTTTATCAATCATCAACCGTGGTTATATATTCCACTTTTGTAAAAGTATGTCATGTACTCACGCAGATACACTTTCCGACTTCTAATACCACGTTTCCTTGTGGGGATTTTATCTTGTACATTGGCTTACCAAGAATGAAGATCACTGGAATAGAGAAACGAATATTGAGGCATGAATTTTGGTTCATAGTCTATCAAACTTGAAGATTATTTTTTTTAAAATACTGCATAATGTTTTTTTAAGGAAGCTATACTAACATGAACGATGCACGAATAATACAGCAATTATATTGTTGTCCTTGACAATATATAATCATACCGTTTTTCTTGATTAAAATAAACCTACCAATGGAAAGAATCATAAGAATTGCCGGAACGAAAAACGCTAGGGAGTAGCAGGTGTTTTCACCGAAGCAGGAAACATCTTCGCGAAGAATAGGAGTGAGGAAAGTCGAGATCAGCGATCCGGTATTGATCGAGAAGTAGAACAAGGAGAAAAAGGTGATCAAATATTTCTCCTGTTGCGGCAACAAAAACTGGTCACCACCAAAGGCTGCAACGCATGGCTTGATTCCTCCTGTTCCAATGGCGATCAACAGCAGCCCCAACAGCGCAAATGTTCTGTAAAGAAAACAGAAATTAAATTTTTTTCTATTTTCATCATATCTTCCGCGCATCTTGCCTATTATGCTATTCATGTAATATACTATGCATATTATGCATAGTCTCGGCTATTTTACACCTGTAAAAAGAAAAAAAAAAACAACTAAACATGTTCAGGCACTTCACTTACCGATCGGGCAAATTCAAAGGAGGTGCCGCACTCCCCGTAAGTACCAATTGTCCAATGGCATAGATGATGCTCACGTAAAAAATGGTGCGAAATTTGCCGAGAAGAGAATCGGCCAGCATCGCTCCGATAAGTGGGAAAAAGTATGCCAACATACTAAAGACATGGTAGATCACGGTGGATGTGTCATCGCTGTAGTAAAGCTTGTTCCGCAGGTAGAGAACCAGGATCGCTGTAAGGATATAAGAAAACGCAAAAAAATTATCAATCTTGAAGTAAATGAAGAGAAGTTGATCGTTTTTCGTTTATCTCTGACATGATATGCTAGCTGGACTTAAGTCCAATTGATACCATCAATTGACACCATCGTATTAGAAAAGGTAAAAAAAGTTACCAATTGGTTCTCAATACAAGTCACGGTGTTTAATTAAATTTTAAAACATCACTAAGAACTGAAGAGTACGAGATGTTTTTTGTTTATACTATAAGGAAGCACACTTAAACTAATATTTTTCACTTCGTTTCAAAGAGTTATTTCTATTTATTATACTTACTTCGAATACCATAGTAGGAAAACCTCTCACAGAACTCGTTGAGGATGATGAAGAAAACAGACCTTGGGTATCTGAGTTTCTGAGAAAAGAAAAACACGTAGGATTTTCATTAATTTTTCTCATTTTTGGTATAACAAATATATATATATTTCAACACTTGAGGATGCTGAAATATCCTGTTAATTTTTTTGCCAGTTTTATTTTTAGTCAGAGAGCATATAATTTTTTTTTTTTTTTGCTCGACATACGATCATATATTCTCGCCGATAATGATATAATCTAACTGTAGTCTCGCCTTCGTTTGTAAAACTGGTTATCGGTTCTGAATATATACATTCGGTAAAGTTGGTTGAAATAATTATGAAGTATTTTTTTTTTTTTTTCATTATTACAAATCATTACAATTGACCATGAAATGTCAGTGTTTTTGCTTACAGATATATTTTGACATGGATGACATCAAGATCCTGTTATATTTAATTCGTTGTGCAAGCTATAATTTTTTGTTCATTTAATAAAAAAAAACTATCTTGAATTCTGTTGCCAACTGATTTTTTAGTGCAAAAACCTGTTTCCTAGGTAGTTTTGGGATTTTTTTTGTCAATTCAACGTGTTTTTGCGTTGAATCGCATTTAGAAGATTACAAGGAAGTTAAAAACAGCACGATCTCAAGTTTCACTGCATCGCGATGTCTCGGTTTTGTTTTTCCTCTTTATTTCACAATTACTGCACATTTTGAAGGCTTTTCAGCATATCTCACTGAAAACTTTCACTGTCATATTGAGCTGCAAACTACGCAGAAGGCCTCGCAGATATATAAGGAACAACGACCCCGCAGCTGCAATTTTTTACGTAACCACATTAGCGATACGGTTTTTTACCGATCAAAACTAGAACGCAACATTCTAGGAATTGCATGTATCGACTCCAGTATAACGTTACCACGTTTCCTTTGTGATATAATCAATATTGAACAATTCTGCTTATCGTATAACTCGTGCTCATTTTTTAAAATCTACGCAAAGATTAACGCATTGCCGCTCTTTTCGCGACAAAACATCGAATAACGTTTCGGGCCTGTTCGAAGACAAAAACAAAAAAATCACTGGAAGTAAAACTTACTTACTTTTCAATGATAAATAAGAAAATGCAATAAAAAATTGGAGGTTCTTTTTGAAAAATAAAAATTGGGCCTCAACGGGCCCAAAAACTGGGATGCCCATCCGATGTCCGCCTTCATATACAACAAATTTTGCTTGAAATATTTTTCAATTTAATGCATATTTATTGAAATGGAACGCCCCGTATATACGACACAAAAAACCTCGGACCCTAAGATAGTTTGATAATTGTAGAGCAAAATTGAAAAAGAATGTAAGTGATATTTAAAAAAGAAGAAAGGAGTTGTTCGGAAAGGCCAATTGTTCCGAAGGAATCGAATCGTTATTTTTGTTAATTTTTCTATCAAAACAATTGACTCTCCGAATTCTCTTCGATTGGACTAAAACTCGTTCCAGTCAACGAAGTTTCCTCGATTTACTAATCTATCAACGTAATCGATTTTGCATGGTCGTATTTTTAAAAGAATTTGGAACACCGTAGTTGAGGATAATAAGTTCAATACGTATGCTTCGATAATTAAAATCCGTTTCATTCAATAAACATTGTCTAACAACAGCGGATAGAGATCGGCTATTGATGTCAAGGTTGTATCGTTAAAGTTACGACAGAGATCGCGATACAAACTCTATTCGCCACGTCCTGTTGGCCTTCCATTGTTTTCATTTCGGTTACTGACCGTGTGGTGTCGGTTATTCTTTGATTGGACGGAAATTCACGATGCAATGCTTGGTAACATCATAGAAAAAGGCGAGGGGCTTTTCACTTCCGAGTATGATCGCTTCTTAACTACACTATTCAACTGATTTTGTCTATCTATCCAAAGACTCGCCGATACTCGCCGGCAACGAGGAAAAAGAATTTACCGACTTGGATTGACGAGTAAAGAATTTTTTTCCCCCGATTCGAAGAAAGGCCAATTTTGTGATTCGACGGAAAAAGTTAACCTCGAATCACCGATTCATAAGCTAAACTGAATTTCTGCCACAGTGTGAATTTTATTACACCAATCAATCGACAGATCAATGAACTTGGTGTTATTATACAGTAAAAGAAAATAAATTGAACGGTGAAAATTTCGACAGACATCAAACTGATGAAAATTAACAAGATTCAAATTAAGGTCATGTAGCAGTCCTACCCTTACCGACCGAGTAAATTCACCCGTTTTGTTCCTATATGCATCGTTGAAATTTGAACTATTCCCGTTCATTTGTTTATTTTGCGTAGGGAGAAAAAAGTGTGAGTTTGCTCGGTCGGTAAAGGTAGGAGTATTACATATCCTTAAATTCCGTTTCTACTCCGTCGTTTTCCTACGATATGATAATATAAAATCTCTGCCTATTACAATTTGAAGATTGTAGAATAATCATTGCGAACTGTACGTATGCACGTAAGTATACATGTATTGATCTAAAATAGCTTACATTCCATTTCTGTAATTAAAATGTAGAATCGTGAATAATTAAAAGCAAGTTTGATCGTGTATAAAAATTGATTCCTTGACTCCAAAAATTTTTTATGTAACTCGCAAGGTTTCATTAGCACAATATATATATCGACTTGGTTAAACTATTGCGTAACAGTAGTTGCGTATAACGATAATAATTCACTGAATGTAACAGGTTAATTTTGAAGTGTGTCGCCTGCGCGAGGAGAGAAATTATAATAAAAACTCGAAGAGCTGCAGATTTCGAATATCCATATAAATGCATGATTTGCATATAAATTGCAAAACTCTATTTCGCAAGATAATCCAAATGCAAATGCGTGCAACTTTCACAGTGTGACAATGAGGTCATTTTGCTTCGTATTTGTCGTTATTGTAAATTTTGATTGTACGTACGTACGTACATACATGCAGGGCAAGTGATACACTGTTAACGCTAAAACAATAGCTCACATGCATGGAAATTGCACATACTGCTGGGTAATTACTGTACGCAGCGTTATCAAATATCTATCACGTGGAAAGCTTCATTATGAGTGACAATAATTTGACCGTGAAATGTCAATGAACGTACTTCAATACATATTGTTAGTAGAATTCCATTGTTGTGGCGTGTTTTCGTGCAGACTCTCAAGATTTATTTAACACTGTCGACCAGACGTGTTGTTTGATTGTTCAATTTTTATAAACGATATCGTATACACGGCTAATTTTATTCGTAAAATTGCATGCTTCACAAATTATTAGAAACGAGACGTTTTTTCACAAGAACAATAATTTGAAAGTTGATGCACAGATTCATCGTTTTTGTTAATATTTTTATTTTTATTTTTTTTCTCTCATTTACTGAAAACCTAAAGTAAAAATCTTTCGTTTTACGGAGGATTCATCGGAGGAAAAACAAAGTTTATGTTAAAATTGGATAAACTGATTATTGCAAAACACTTTGATTTTTGGCTTGATTATTAGTTGAAATTTGTAACATAAAGTTTTTATAAACTGTAAACGCACGTTCTTCTTTCATCAAAATTCACCCAGCTGTCAATTTCGATACATCGTATTGTTTGAAACTTCTTTCTTTTTTTTTATGTTCGATACTTTTTTCGCCATCAAATATTTACAAGCCGGAAAAATTTTATGAAAAATACTCTCAATTCTTATGTACATATAAAAAATAAGTCATTGACGCTATTTGCAATCACTCAGTTTGCAGCTGGAAGAAAGCCGTGCGACTAAAATGTCTCGCTTTCGTATATGACCCAGTTACGGATGATTCGTGAGAAATAATTATCAACCGTAGTTTCTATCAGCTCGTATTAGGTGTGTACGTACATACCGTTACAGTTTACGTGAGACGTAAATAGCAAAAGAGTTTTTTGCCATGTGTTTGTTCAGTTGATTGTGTTGTATTTTTTTTTTTTTTTTTATTTTTATTTTTTATTTTTTATTCGTATAATAAGGCGTTGATATTAATTTATAGCTGAACCACATCCGAAGACTTATATGAAAGAAATGGTCCCCAAAACGTAATAAAAAAGAATTGTAAAATGTTAATAAATTCTTATTGCTTATAGCTTCGAAACTGATATGAATATTCATAAACGTCACCTGCAATATTTGCAAGCGTATGTACGAAGAGAACGTTTTTACAATGGTCGACCTTTATTATCTTGAACGTATGCCAAGTGCACAGCACGAACAAAGGCAGCGTGTTTTAAAATATCGTTGTACATTGATGGATATAATTTGAATAGTATTTGCAACGTCGGTTTCACGAAGGAAAAAAAAAAATTTAGATCAGTGATTGGGAAAATTGTAATTTTGTTGGTAAAAATTCATTCCACACAATTCGGAAAAATTGATTCAACCAGTATCGTGACTATCAAAATTGAACAAGAACTACGATCTTGGTATTGAAAAAAATGTCAGCGTGTAAAGTGATTGAGAATCAAAAATTTTCAAAGATCTTAGTTAGTGTGTAAATATGTTAAGAAACTTACATCCGACAATAAAATTTTACTCGCAAATTTTTATCTGATCGTAATTTGAATATTTTGTTACTTTTCTGTTTTATTTCTTACGATAGTTTTTTCAACGGACTGTACATAACGTAATATAAGACGTCGAAGCACATGCTAGATAAATTTTATCGTCTAATATATTTCGCTCACGTTTAACACTGCATATGTGTCAATATATGAATGTAAGTCAGAAGTCACAACAATAAGACTCGTCGCACCGGGAGTTTGAATCTCGCGTGTGATTTATCAGCTGTTAAGAAAAATGTTATTTACGTTAAAGTTACTAGGAAAATTCTAGTGACATTTTAGTAACCAAAAACTGGAAATTTCTTTACCGGCATATTTTAGCCCTCAGTTTATACGCTGCCTCAAGATATTGCAAGGATAAACCCATCGCATATGTTTTGCAAAAACGATTCTGCAACTTATTACTCAACGATATACGCACCAGGTATTGCCCGCCTTTCAATATACGTGTCGCAATCAAAAACCTGTTTCAAACAACGATCAACCTGCACCGTTTGACCGTGTAATTCTACCATTTGCACAATATATTATTACAAGTCAGAGCCCGGATTAATGTGTAAATACATGTTATTTATTTAAATAATTTTCATTCCTTACACTAAGAGAAATTTTTAGTTCCGATTACCGCTCGGTCCTTAACTATTTTCATTTTTTACCACAATCGAAAAATATAGTTCTAGGTAGAAAATGAAAATTAGTTTTCTAGCCGTTACCGGAAACTCTAGTATCAGTTACTATTCTTTCTCATTACGATCACTGTTGCTATATTTTCTTGCAACTGTTGCGAAAATTTAATGTCTTGTACAACAATAAATTAACGTTAAAGCCTTGTTTAACTAAGAAAGTAGAGTAAACCTCAGAAAGTGATTTAGCGTTGCAATTACCAAAAAAGGATCGATAATAGCGCAAAATGGTTACGCGTACCTGGTTTTTCGTAATACCAAAAATATTCAAACAGTTTTTTTTAACGGTACCTGTTTTACTGAATTTTACTAGTTACTCTGACAAATGAAATTTTTTTTAGTGTATTTGGTTTTCTACATAAAGTATCAAGTTTAAAGCCAAGAAATGCAATTTCTACTTTCTGCATTTTAATTTTTTTAATTCTATATGTTATACTTTGTAATATTTAATACACATTCGTCCGGTACCTAATTACAGGTGTACGCCTATGCAGGTGTTTTGTAACAATAAACGAGGCAAAAAACCAAAACTAAGATACGAGTAAAACGTTACCTGTTTCGTTTGACATTTTTCGACCGTCATATTTCAGCGTTTTGGTGAAAAGTCGTTTAAAAAAACTCCGCTCTACGAGCGATATGTAATAAGTCGAAGACTCGTTTCCGGTATCCCTTCACTTCCGTTTACAATTTCCTAAGCCTGCATCCCAATAGTTAATCAATTAAATCACACACTGTGCAACGAAACACTTGCAAATCGATTTAAGGATCTTGATTTTCCGCTAGCTGATAGTTTCGTGATCAGTTACAGACGGATGTTTTTCGCGATTAACAAATTTCGCGACGATTCTATGCATTTGGGGTCTGTTTGTTTGTTTGTTTATTTATTTATTCACCCGTTCTTTTTTTTTTCAAATTTATCTCTTCTCGGTTTATTCTCTTTCGCGGATGCGATAGACGCGCGAAGCGTTCTTTCACCGCCAACTCATTCGTCTGACGTTCTGACGGAACTCTGAAGGCATGGCACCTATAATGCTTGCTTCTGCCTCCCGACACGAGCCGCAAGATTTTTCAGGGGGGATGAGAGATTGATTCACTTTGAACCGGGAGACGGTGATTCGGGATGTAAAACGAGGAAAAAATATGTAAATATTTTCATGCTACGGAACTCCCAGGCTGATTATAATTTTCTCTGTTTTCATGTTGTGTGTACGTTAATTAATCGATAACCGGGTCATTGATTATTAAACTTTGCTTTCAACTATCAATGACCCTCCAATAACAGCAATAAATACCGGAATATTATTGAATTTGATTATGTATAATTGAAAATCGGTGACAAAAAATTGAACAGGGGAATTAGTAAAAAGGCTTTAAGTGTCATTTTTTCAAAAAGAACAACTTTTTCTTTAGAAAACGTACAAACTTTTTCAAACAATAAATTGTTTTTTTTTTTCTTCTCTCTTTTTCTTTTTTTTTTTCAATAAAATTGCACTCGCAGACTTTTTTCATTTTCCACTTCGATCAGTGCAATTAAGTAAATCGTTATAAGTTTCATTCATTAATATTGCTGTCGGATCGAAGGGTTAATTTTCTCGTACATAATAACACGGCTAAAGATTCCTTGGAATTACCTTTATTTCAGAAAAAGCCAATCATTTTTTTTTTTTTATCATATATTTCATTAGTCCAAAACTTTGTTTTTTAAACATTGTTAAAATTATCTGATAAGCCTATAAAGAAAGCGTTCGAATTTGAAAAAAAGTTTGCTTCGTGGGACGCACGTTGAAAGTGAAAACTTTCGATGAAATTATCCTTTCCTTTTTTTTTTTGTTTTTTGTTTTGCATGTCGACATAAAATCGTTCACACTTTCTCTTATTTGTTTAAATTATCGGCGGTCACACACGGTGCAGTGACTTTCCGCCATCTTGTGCTCTATCTCTCTCGTATGTATGCGTTATATATTACGAGTATAAATAAGGAATGCCATTTAAAAATCAACTCTGCGCGGCCTCGCACAAAAAGTTTTCACTTTAAAAATTAAAATATCGGTCAAACCGTGATCGATTTTTTCCGAAAAATCCTGATGTCTTACAGTTACAAACACTGAAGAATTTGTTTTAAATCAAAACGATGCGTGAAAGTGTGAAAATTTGATTTATTCATTTGAATGTTTAGACAATTGTAGAAATTCAAACGGAATTTGTTTTTTTTTCTGGGAGAGAATCTCAGAGCGGAGAAAATGGTATATAAAATTTGTGGGTTGTATGAAAATTCAGTTGACATTTCGATCGTTTTTCATTTTGTCGATTTTTGTTTTTTTACAGCTGTGTGAATATAATTTTTAAAAACTGAATTCCAAAGGGTGTAATTCAAGCCCTTAAACACTCGATATAATTCCTAGTGACGAGTGACAAAGTCTCGCAACTTGGCATGGAATACCTTATATATACTCCATATATAACATGAGATGAATCGTGTCCGGAAAAGATTGACAAGAAATCTATAGATCTTCGTAATAGTAAATTCTTCACGGAAAATAAATTTCTGTTTGCTCGACGTTTTTAAATTCTTGATCTTAATGATTGGTCATGAAACTCCGCACGTGGATAAACAATCTGCTTTCACAATCCCAAGGCTCATACCTGATTAGAAATTTGAATTTTCTCTGGGAACTAGGTTAGAGCAACAGTATCGTTAACCAGACTTTTCTCGTATCCGTGAAGCCAATTAGAAATTACTTATAATATTCAAACGATGCATTAAGACGTTTCAACCCTGAGGCAACACGTTCTGAGAACTATTTTAATTACTTATCTTAACCTTAAGACAAAGTACCGGATAGCAAATGAATTTTTTCCGATTACGAATGGTAACCAGTACTGTATATTCCGGTAATAGTTGCGATAATTTGATATTAGTTCAACAAACTGAACAAAAAGGTTTAATGTTGCAATAACAAGAAAATGTATCATTGACAATTTTACCATCTTAAGGTCACGTAGAAAAAGGATGAGCTTGCTCGGTCGGTAAAGGTAGGAATACCACGTGACCTTAATTCTGGAAATTCCAACGGACGTAATATTCGAACCAATTATAAACGCATTATAACCAAGTTGCAAAGAATACGATGTGACTTAATTTAATGTATCAATTTTTCTCACAATCTGACGATTTCGTTCACAGATCCGTGAAATCCGTTTCATAAACTTCTCAAGTCAAACGGAAGAAGAATGCAAATTGAAATTGGTTTACTGCGGTACGTTTGAATCTTTCGTACCGTTACCATTAATAATGCGCACAATATTTCATCGTCTATTTAATATAATATAAACCTCTATAAATTATTAATTAAATTCATTATCGAGGCATGTGCGGCTGCCGTAAGACTCGAATTATGAAATTCATTAATTTGCTTGGGCTCTTTCAAGTATTTATAAGAACATCTCGAGGCCGCCGGCAAGTTACAAAGACTCAGCCTGTAACGTATAAGAAACATGTATTACAGACACAACAATTCGCACGCTATATTGCCGAGTTGAATGATTATCGTCGCTACGAAGTGGCGACAAAATCTTAAGTATATAATATGCATTGATTGCAATTTTCGCTCATTCAATATTTCTTTACACTGCGCGTATACTAGAGTGGCTAATTTTTTTACTTTTCTTTTTCTCAAGGTGCTGATCAAAACATTTGCGACAAACATGGAAAGAAAAACTTTCGTATTGATCTTTGATTTATGCAAAAATTATTATTGCATACTTTATACACAAAAAAAAAATAATAATATACATATTCGTTATGATTGCGTGTGATATGCAATAATTATTTATGATCATTGAATAGAGACGAACTTCATATCAGTAATAATAACCAGGCGGATAGTTAACAATCGATTTCTTCTCGGAGGTTAAAAATTGAAAAAAAAAAAAGAAATTTATTGCACTTACTGTAAGAGGATTTTTCGTCGTAAAATCGGCATTGTCCTTTATTTCTTTCAAAGGGATCTCCTGATAAGAAACAACCGAACGACTTGTCGAACTGTTTCGACGCATTTTTACACTTCCACGTCTCCCCGCAATAACTTTCAGATCGTCATCCGAATTCACTTCCGAAAAAACGAGTTTCATTTTCTTCTTTGAGTTTCTCTATATTTTTTATCTTTTTTTTTTTTACCATTCTCAACCTTGGCGTGCAACATGCATTCAACTGGCATAATGGACAAATAACTATTCTATGAGCGAAAGTAAGATTTACTGTGTTCAAGGATATTATACTTATAAGTTACGATTCGTCGTAAGCTGTTTTTCATTGGCGAATTTATTCTTAGACAAATTGTAGCTCGATTTATTTGATGTTTGAATCACGGTGTAAATGAGATTAAACATCTTATTCAGATCATTCACAATTGTTGATATAGTAATTTGAAAAAGGGTAAAATTTTGTCAAATAATCGGCATTTGCGGCGTCTCCGGAAAATTTGTTGCTAATCGTGAAAATTTTTAAGCACTTCAATTCAATGCATATAACACGCAACCAAAAATCATTGTTTCAAATACCCGGAAATTTTTCGTCAATCCGTATTAGAATTAATTTATACGTGGAAATTATACATTTTATACAATTGTTTGAATTATTCGTACAAACTCGATTATTACAAAAAAATAATTGCAATCAGCCGAAGATCACGATTGATAAAAAACAAAAAAAAGTGTAGATATTGCATATAAACTGTTTCTCCGGTTTGTCAGCTATAGTGCAAATGTTATAAATTTTCAATCTTTAGCACAGCCGATAATGTTTCGACAAGAATAAATTATCACACCTAGATTATGACTTTCGCAAGCAGTTTCACATTTACAAATAATATATTGCTTAAGGATTTACGAATTTGACTGTCTCGTCAATAATTGACCAACTTTCTAGTCTTGTACGCGGATTTTAAAATTCTCTCGCCCACGGATGTTAGACAAGTTTCCTTATTCTGAAATTTGTATGTTATTTATTTATTTTCTCCTCCTGTACCGGTAAAAATTATAAGGAGATAAAAATCGTGTTGTCAGTTATCCATTTCTCGATGATACCTTTTTAATCGCAAGATTTCCGAAAATTCCGAACGATTATTCTCAGTTTCACCAATTATTCACCTACGTAGTAAATATTTTCATTTAATATTGCACACCATAAGTTTGCGATCACAATGAATATTTTATCCGTGTTTCTTTTGAAATAAATATTTACCGTACCGTTCTTTTCTCTCCTTGTTAATCAAGTACTATTTACTGTTTACACTTGATAAATATGTTACGCTGCACAGTTAAGAATGATAAAAAAAAGAACGCTTGGGTTAAATGCATATATTATGCATATTAATATCGCTAAATCGCTGCTCAATCGGCAGACTATAAATGATAATAAAGGCCGTCAACGCGAATCGGAAGTTCGTTAAACATTGAACGAGCCAAATTGTTCGAGCAGGCTGATAAATCAATTACTAGAATTGATTTTGACCAGCGCAGCTATCTCGTTGTGAGATTAAGCGAATTGAAAAGCAAGACTTGGTCTGCAACGGTGATAAATAACAGAAGGCAATGTTAACAACTTCGAAATACTTAAGCCGAGTAACCGAAGAAATGCGTCAACGAAAGCTTTTATAAATTATAGCAGCAGAGGAGAATCGGCTTATGTTTTATTCACAATAAATCGAAAACAGTTATACCTCGATGTGTCACTGAATCGGAATTTTTTATTTACTCTCTGCGACTTTCGCGCCAGCTTTGCACCTCTCGTTATTTTACTAATCGTGTAAAATTTTACTGCGTCATTTGTGGAGTCTGACCTTATCATAATTAGTTTGGACGCTCAATTATAAAATAGCCGATTTTCGATAAAGTCTTTCCCTTATCTTTACTGATTCTTCACCATCGCTGATTACCTCGTTATTCATCGATTATACTGAAATGACGAATTGCCATAACTGTCACTATCAGATGAGAGAGTAATTACTGGTCAAAATATTGTAATTTGTGATTGAAAGGAAGAAGGAAGAAATCACAATTCTAATTTACAATTAGTTGAATGAATATTTGATTGTAAATGTAAACAGTGATTCCAGTATTCAACAAGATTACAATTTTAATCACAAATTACGAACGTGTTCAGTTTTTAAAAAGATTCGTAGAGCGAACTTGATCGAGTCTACTAAGGTTTTAACCATTTTGAATCGATTTGAAACGAAGTATCGGTATCTAAGCCTTCGTTTACAATTCTAGTATTTTCTGTATTCATATTTTCAAATTAATAGTTTACGAACATAATAATTCGACGAAATTATTGAACAGTATTGATTTTTGATCAACCAACTTCCATATGTATTTTTTTTTTTTTTTTGTCATACTCAAAATTTCTCTATGTTTCGTTCAGAAAAGACTATCCGTTGGAAACTTCATCACCAGTAATTTTCTGTAGAACAATAATAACCTATTTCATACAGGATCGTTGAACTCTCAATTGTTTGTCTCAAGCTCTTTCTCATGTAGGTAGACCAGTGTTGCCAGATGATCCGTGTGACTTTCCCGTAGACGCTGTCTGTAATTCCCCCCCTAAAAATCCCGTAAGAGGATCGATCTTTTAACCTTCGATTTTTAGTAGAATAGATTTTCACACGTCCGATAGTGGATCAATTTTTTACTCTTCGATTTTTAGTAGAATCGATTTTCACACGTCCGATACCGGATTGATCCAGAGATCGATTCTTAACAGAAGATCGAACATACTTACCCTCTGGTTCCCCCTAAAAATCCCCTAAATCACCCTCATCTCCCGCCAAGCAATTTTACGAACCTCTAGACGAAATTATTTATTTTTAAACTCTTTTTAGAATTTATATATACAACGTAGAACACTGTCGAATAGTAATTACCATACGAATGATCTACTTCGTCAAGTTATCTCGTACATTTCAGTGTTTGCACCTGCATTTAATGGCAAAATAAAAATTTCCATGATTTATGTCTGCTTTGGAGATTGTTGAGGTTACAATTTTTGATTAGTCGATGGATCAACGTCAAACCGTCAGATCTGATCTCCGATAGGTTATTTTCTTGATTATTTTAATTGATGTCACGTAAGAGTCCTGACGCCATAGCGCATGCGCTATGGTCTCTGCATTCTGCTTATGGCGTCTGAATTCTTATGCGCTTCCAATTTAAGACGGTTAATATTCAAAATTGCCAACGTTATCGTACGGAAATATGATGAAAGTCAGCAAGTGTAAGCATAAATATCAAAACCAAGATAACGCGAATAGCGTCTACATACGACTCACGATAAAAAGCGAAAAGCAAACGTCTATTTAAAACCTAAAATAATGACTGCCCGATAGGGAATATCGGCAAGATTACGAGAATCAGCGTAATGGTGATTGTACAATATGTGAAAACGAAGAAACACGGAACACGAATAAACGGTTGCGTGCCGTTCTGCAAATTGATTCGAGTCGACTTGAGTATGTCGCAGGCTTTCACGATGGCATAAAAAAAATCTCTTGAAACTTGAAAGTCAACCGCGCATGCGCCTAATAATTCAATCTCATTGGTCAGTGAAATCTTCCCGCAGCGATATTCTTGTCCGCGACGCAGGCCGGCCAACGTACGCAAAATGTGTACGTTTGAATTTTCAAAGAGCATAAGCATTGAATTCCGACCGTTCTTTGAAGAATCAACTTTCCGACCCAACAACAAATGCTTCCCAAACCTTTCCGAGTCGCTACCTCAATTATTTGAGATTCTAACCTCGAAAATTCGTATCAACTACATCGTCGCCAGAAACAGTTTGACAGCTAAAAACTCGGGATGGCCATCCTGCACGAACAGCCGATAAAACTCGCGCATGCGCGGTTGATTTTCAAGTTTCAAGATATTGTCCCGGTACACAGAGTACATACATACATCCAGAGACGATTGTTAGTATTGAATATTCACTACAAGTGGAGAACAATTTTGCATGAATTTCAACTTCCCTTCCAACTAGTTGTAATTTACTGAAAATTTTCTCATCCGAGAAAAAGTTACAAGAATTTCAAAAATAAGGCTTCGCAACAAAAGTTCAAAAATTGTACGCCCTTTGCCTTAGTCTATATTTGTCTAAGTGAATTAATTTTTGATGTCAAAAGTTCCATCCAATGGAATGCAACGATTAGCTCAATTATCGGCTCGATCGAAAAACTTTTTTTTTGTGGGTGGTACACTTGAGAAATTATGTCAAAATCTATATTGTCACCTTAATTCGCCGGCGTAACGACTTGTTGAAACTTTAGTGCAAAAGAATGTGTTCAAAGTATGTGACGGGTGAATTGAAATAGTTGCAAAAAAATTAGCACAATGGCAACATCGTTTCACACCGAACAAAGCGTCTACAAAAATTTATTCCAGTGTGTACAACTTTCACCTGTGACAAAATTTTAAAGACCGCTGTGAAATTCATTCCAATAATCGGCATTCAATCGCAATTCCACATGACATACAGAAATTGCATCGATGATAATTTATTACTATTATTTGGATACTAAGCGCATCATATGACGTTTATTCAGAGTGTTTCATAGAAAACGACTCAGTACATTGGGTTGCCTACCATTGAGGGGAACAAATATCAGAAAAACAGACCTACCGAGTCATTATCACTTTGGTAAAATAAAGTCGTATAATGCCGATAACTTCGTGGGTCTGTTTTACCGACGTTTGTTCTCCTCAATAGTAGGCAACCCAACATGCCGCGGCGCTTCCTTGGAAACACCCTGTATACATACGAAAATAAAAATTTCGCGAACTGTATTTATTTTACACGAGAAAAAGAATCCCTTTTAAATGATCGAGCAATGCATAAGTAATTGCAGAACATTGCAAACGTTGCATGTGTCAATTTTCTAATTCTCGGTACCGAGTTGAGGAGGAATATATGCATATCTGCAATTATCATAAATACCTGATATCTCATTGCCGAGTTTATCGGTACGAAAAGCTCGTTAATCTTTCTTACTGACTTATCTGATAATGAAGTGAAGTTATCAAGCGGACAATTCACGAATTGATTATTCGAGTAAATTAAGCATATACTTTGTCAATTGACGCTTCAAACAACCTATTGGGTTGTCTTAGGCAATAGAATTGTTCCAGATCGATGAATTTCGCATTTTTACCCGAAAAAAGTTTCCAATTTTTCGGTTTTCTTATCATTGGTTCTGAATATTACTTTTTAAACTATATAGAGAAAAAATCGATCAAGCTCACCTCTTCGGATGTTTCTGGATCGACGTTCGGATCAGTAGCCGCAACGTCTGAAATAAAAACCATACGTGTTTAAGAATTATCGAACACAAACTTCATCGGTCATTGAAATTTCCTCAAAAAATGTAAATAATTGATGTCATCTTTTCATATATGCAAACAATTCCGACGAGTTTTTGACTAATTATGGAACAAGAAAGCCAACATTAACGGTTATTTTTAAAAGACCACCTGCGACTCCCGAAGAATCTAATCGATTCGTGCCTATTGCTTGGAATGTTGAATGGTTGGTAATGGTAGATCCATTTGGGGTCAACGGCAGTCTAACACATAGGAAGATAAAAAATGATGAATGTCGAATCAATTGTGGCACCAGAACATCGCGTGCGTGACGTTTGATTAGGTAGGGATAAGAGATTCATCTCAGCGTGTTCCAAGAAAATTGCTTCTCTGGAGTACGTTTTGGAAAATTGACATTTAAATACCGTATTTATTGGAAGATCATTAGTTCGAAAATTTTGCTCACCAAAGTTTTCCGCAGGTAACATTTCGCATGTTTTTAAATCGTTTCAGTGAAATGTAATTTGTAATTTGCATTATAGCACAAGAGTTTTAAATAATTATAAACTATATTTCAATGAATAACACTCAGTGCAAATGCTTGATAAACCTTTACATTTCGACTCCATTTATAAAACTGGGTTACATACCAATCAGGTACTGTATATTACATATATTACATATGTACATCATACACAACATTCCTAATTTAATACATCAGCAAGTTCACAAATTAAATACGCGCGTGTTACACTTTTGTACGACCATAAAAAAGCTCCCCAGTTTTTATTCACTTTGTCGCCTAGCGGAGTTACCAGTAAAAACAAAAAAAAAAAAAGAATCAACGAAACAAAGAAAAAAAAAAAAAAGAAAAATACAATTTCCACAATTTATAGTAATTATAACTAAGATTGCAATTTTGTAACGAATTAGTTGACTGCTTGTAATAAAATTTCACGATCATTGTAGCTGCTGGATTAAATAATCAAAGTATCGAACAGTGTTTATACGTTCAGCTTAACTAACATTTGACCCGGAAATTAAAACACCAAACGTTTCAATTAAATGTCACTATATGAAGGAACGTAAATTTATGTCTTTTTGACAAATGCAGTTTCAATTTATGACCGATAAAAAATATTTCCAAGTTCAATGGGAAATCTATTTACTGTGACTAAATTTAATAGCCGTGTTCCAATACATACGAAAAAAAAGATTAAAACGTATTGAATACTTTGTATTTGTTATTACTATTTATAATTGTCGTCTCTAACTGCTTTCGTTTTTTTACAATAACCGAAAAATTACAACAAAAGTATTGTTACAGTATTGAAAACTATATAATCACACTAAATAGTAACTTTTACCAAATTTTCTTGCAATTTCAGCAATATTCAAACCGTAGCTAAGATCCTCTATCGCAAGAGGTAAAAAATCAAAATTTTCCCATCGTACCTTGGCTTGATCCGGGCGGATTTTCTTCTTCTTTACTCATATTCCTCGAGTACTGATAGCGGGGTTTCCTGACTCCGGTTCCCTAACCCTTTCCAGCACTCTCGCCTAGTCGCCAACTAAGTAACTAACTAGCCCCAATGCACCTGTGGTCCGTTCATCGTATCGCTTCTTTATCTCGGTAATATCACTATAAATCATACTTCTTGGCCTATCAATGTGACAATAAGACGTTTTTATCAGTAGCGAGCCGCTCACGCTGCGACGGACAGCCTCTGATCTCGAGTGAACTGAATAGGACGTTCCATCAGAGAAGAAGGCATCGAAGATTTGCTCAGTGAATTCAAACAAACCAGAAAACGTATCTTGATCTCAGATCAGTGCCTTGTCAATGTCACTTATCAAAAAGCGAACAATCTTCGGAGACTCATTTCGTATGCGGAAGAAAATCTACTTTCGAATCAAGTATTCGCGTATTTGAACGCTGTCGAGAAAATGTCTTTAACCCAATTTAAGCAGTCGTTTGAAGTTCATGTGAATATTTACTGGGATTCGTCGAATATTGTGTTTTTTCGTCATAACGCTTTGGAAGATTTGTACTAATTTTGACATTTTAGTTATTATTCAATTACAGTCTTAAAGATCGCAGCAATAAATACATTTATGCAATCATTTTCATTAACTCGAAAATTTAACGCAATTATTACAGCGATAATGAGATAAGATTTTGTACAGACGATTTTATCCGCGAAAAATGTCGGGTTAATACATATAACTACATCGTTATATGGCATCTGTATTCGATAAAACAGAGCAGACCGGAATATAATTAATCGTATTGGGTAAACCACTTGAAGGAGCAATTAAGTAAACCCTAATGACTTTCGACTATCATAAGCCGTGTGTAGAAATTTTTTTACAATTCTATGAAATGCTAGAAAAACTGAAATACTTGATAAAAGACAATAATAAAAAAATAAATGAAAAATGAAGTCTATTTTTCAAATGTGAGGAATTATTCTGTTGGAATAAATAATATTGTTGAACCTGAACGTTAAGTTATACACTTTATTGACTAATTTTTGCACCCTGAATTACGCAAGACTTGAAAAAAACTCTCAAGTCAGGCTTTACGTCTTTTATTGTTTTTGCTCTTAAATAATAACTCTTTGCGATCAGGCGATAAAAAAAACTAATCGATGAAAACTCTCGAAATCGTATCAAGTCCAGGATTGTACAAATATGCTTATGTCTTCTTATACTGCGCAATTATTGGATTTTTTAGATGGTTTGACCAGATAAGATTCGTTTCTAATATGAACAGGCATTTGTTTGAAAATTGCAAAGACAAAGGAAAGAAATTTTCGGCTATGGAGATACCCGGAAAATTTGGTGATAAACGTGCAAAATTTGTTTCTTTAAAAAATGCGTCTAATTGCTAATTAATTTAAAAATCACAAAAAAAAAAAATTAATCTCAAATTCTCAAATAACGTTCCACCCGTTATATGCTCCGAAATAAATAAGTTGAAAACTGAAATGACAAGGAAAAAATAGACGCATCGTGTTGTCGTAGGTAAAATTAAGCGTGAGGTCAATTAATCGGATCTCACATTTTCATTTGACTGGCCTAATCGATCACTTTGCAGATTGTGATTCGACTTACTTGTGACTATTATAATAATAGTTTAATTATAATGTGACGCAAAATTTCAGACGAGCTTAGCGTTATTGACTGCGATAAGTCTGCGATTATATTGAGTGACAGCGGGAAACTTTTCAAATCTGTACTTGCACATTCCGCGTGTCATAATTTTTTTACGGTCAACTATTCGTAGCTGACGGACGTCAATCAGAAAATGATTACAATACATCTGCAATACAAGTGTCTGCGGTCACTCTGATAAAAATATATCCCAGACTAATTGAACCTTGGTCAAATATTCAGTGAAGCTATTGTCGCCAGAGCGATATAATAATTTAATTATGAAAAAGGTGAAAAATTTTGACAATAGGTTATTCTCCTCTTTGAAATGAGAGAATGTAAAAAGTGTAACTACCGAACGTTCGTAAAAGCGGCTATTGATAAACGCCACATTTTTCTTATCAAACCTGAATTCTACTTGCGAGACTTTCTCGTGACTAGTTTTCTTATATTCTTTTATTTTCACCTTCGCACTGAAATTTTTAGTTCCTAACTAGTTTCATTTTTTACCACAAACGAAAAATATAGTTCCAGGTAGAAAATGAAAATTAGTTTTCTAGCCGTTAAGGGAAATTCTAGTATCCGTTACTATTCTTTCTCATTACGATCGCTGTTGCTATATTTTCTTGCAACCGTTGCGAAAATTTAATGCCGGTGCAAGAATAAGTTGACGTTAAAGCCTTATTTAACTAAAAAAGTAGAGTAAATCTCACAAACTGATTTTGCGTTGCAATTACCAAAGAAGGATCGACGATAGCGCAAAATGTTTACGCGTACCTCGTTTTTTCGTAATTCCAACAATATTCAAACAGTTTTTTTAACGATGCCTATTTTACTGAATTTTTCTAGTTACTGTAACAAATGAAATTTTTCTCAGTGCGGCCCTCGGTATATACCTAATTGTTGTAACGACTGACAATGAAAGGTCCGTTCGTTATCGGTAAGACAGCTGCCTGCGAAACAAGGGCATATTTATGATGGGTTAATCTGGATGCCAAGAACTTAACTTATATTAATCCAAATACGATAAGTACGTGTGTGCGCGTGTGTGTGCGCTTAGAATATAAAGTAATAGTCTTTACTAGATCGATGTAAAAAATCCGATTACACTAAACACAGAAACGGTTGATAAGTGTCTGTTAAATATTAATAACGTCACACCCACATGACAATTCTAGATAAACAATTTTTATACAATATCTTTGTCACTGGTCATTAAGTTGTCATTAATACTGTATAAATATTTCACCTCACGGATATGACGGTTTGCTTGAAACACATAATTGCTCAATACTCGAATGTGTTGTTTGGGTAGTACACGTGCACTTGGGACCGTCGTACTGTGGTTAGGATAATCCTATTTCACGGTGAGACGATAAAGCTGAAGGTTGTCAAAATATTAATAGACGAAAATGCAACTGTAAAATCATACCTGCTATTGTAAATTATAAATTATCGAAGAACACATTAAATTACAATTAATTGCAGATATTTATTTATTATAAAAATCGCGAGCACGGCAGCGGTTGATTCAGTGCGAGACTGAGTTCTGTGTTTTATAATCATCCCGTTTACCATTTGCTAGATTTCGAAGTCGACGTTGCGATAGTCGTTAAAGTCGCGGATGGACCGCGTATGTAAGAAGCTATAAGAGTGGGTTTCAGAAGGGGCAAGACTTCGGATCTCTCGACAGTTTTTCTGTTCAACGTCGAGCTTGAATCGGTTTCCAGAACGACGAATTTATATCTTCCCACCATCGCGGAAAACGCCACCATATTCACCAGGATCAAACCAGCGAACAAAAAGAATTCGTAGGCCTGTTTGTAATTCGTAAAGAAATGAGTCCAGCAGGGTGAAATTCAGTTGAGAAAAACGAGATGTATCGTTAAAGTCAAATAGTAAGTGGCGTAAATATAATATTTTGATATCGATAACGGATAATTGAAATATGAATCATATTGGTTGACATTTATATCTCCTTCTGACACCAAAAACTTTTTTTTCATTAAATAACTAACCGTACGAGCATAGGTAAGTTTAACGTCCTGTAATGTATCTGTATAAAATGAATTTCTAATTTAGCCACATTACGTAAGTACGATGAAAAACACATAATTTTGAGACAAATCATCGCTTGTTTTATTCCAGAGATCTGTCTTGATCTTAAAGAATTAAACTTTTAAATTTCGGCTTGATAAGTACTAGTTTTATCTATCTACTTTAAGAAAAAATATTATTTTTTTCAGATGAATAATCAGATGAAAAATAATGGAGGTACGTCTGGTACCACAAACGCTATCAACAAAAACACATCCCGGAATAATGACTGTTACTTCTTTACCGTTTGAAATTTTGCCAACCAATTTTTCACGTAATATAAACGAAATATCATACTTTAAGCAATATATAATGGTTGTTCAATGAAATTCAGTTTTATACACGAAAAAAATTCTTAAACATAACCCTATTTTTAGTCTTCCCAGGTATATGTAACGCCTTAAACAAAGTTAACACACTATAAATTATTATCATCCTAGTGCAGAACTTCTGGTATGCCAATTAGCGTAACACGAACATAACTTAAGTACCCACCCAGATAACAGAACGTTTTGATTTGAAAGCCTCGTGGCATTTCGATATCGATGTAATGTTTTCATAATTCGATAGATCTCATACTATGATTTGCAAGAAGGTGACAAATTAAGTCCAACAAACTACAGCTACTGATAATATAAGATCATACTCCAAGCAATTGAATCAAGTTTTAACATGTAACCTTTTCTAAATGGTATTAATAAACAAAGAGAGACTGACTCTTGGTTCGACAATAAGTAAATCGATCAACGTACCTGACTTTTGAATAAGCGTGCCTGCGTGATGATGATAACCATGAAATTACCAAGTGCTACACTGACGTACCAAGCAGCAATGGTGACTGTCTTCATGCTGTTCGGAGCCTGAGGAAAGGCGTGTTTGTTTACATCAGTTTGTTTACAATCGCAACGTCGGGAGATTTAATACCTGTGTGAATGAGAATTCTAGTCCGGAAATGGCAAACATTACTTCAGCCATGGAGATGAACAGGTACTGCGGAATCAACCACAACATGTGGATTTTGTTCGGTGGCGTCATTGTGAAGAGCTTGTGAAACTGCGGAAGCAGAGTTCGTGTTAGCATCAACCGACGGTGTGTATCGAGGTTCAGCCTGTCAATAAGTAACCCACGACAATTTCATCGAGGTATTCTCTCAGCACCAGCGTATATACAGCTCCAAGTTCAAGGTCAACAGCATCTCCGTCATCCACGTCAGAAGTATCGTTCCCGTAATGGACGGAGTACCGAAATCTGTAATTTCAAGTGGGCAAAAGGATACCAACCACATAAAAACAACTCACGAAAAAGGTATCCCAGGTCGATCTCTCCGATTTGATTTCTTTTGTAATATGTTTTATTTTTTTTTTATCTTCCATTAAACGTTTTAAGGTGGTGAAACCACCCTTCAAAGTAAGACATGTCAACGGGTGATACGGCAATTTTTATTTATTTTTTTTTATCGAGAGTTACATTTTTCTTTTCTCGTTATGAGAAAACTTTTCCAGTTTGATTGGTTAAAAAGTATTAAGTTCTTGTGGGTGAAACTGCTCAATCGTCCATTGATATGTCTTACTTCGGAGGGTGGTTTCCCCCCTTAGAGTGTTTGATGGTAGGTAAAAAAAAAAAAATGCGTCGCTTAGTTTTTAGCCTACTATAAATAATTACTAAAGAAATCAAATCGGAGAGATCGACCTGAGAAACCTTCCTTGTCAGTAACCGTGTTACTGTAATAATGTATCAGTCTACATTTCGGCTAGATGAGGATCGCGAATGTACTTTCAAATTGTCAAATTAACTTTCGCGTTGTTGCAATCTTTTTGCCTCCGTTTCATGAACTCGCCTCATCCAATCCAAACCAATCAATTCCCAAGTATCGGTCAATTTTCAATGGATGTATTCACTTTATTTCGCTACTGGAAAGGGGGAAACGCGAATTAGGGCTGTTGCACTCACGACCCAGGTTCCAACTCGACGTATGCAGACATTGAAAGGGGATCCTCGTTCGGTACGAAATACATATCCTCCAATCCGCTGTCGCTCTTCAATGTGATCGTGACGTTGGTTAATGCTTTCGATCCTCGCAAGAATATCGTGCTGTGCGCAATGAAGAAAACAAAATAATTATTACGTGTTTCGTCGATTATTTAACCTGCTTCGTCAATTTATTGACAAAGAATAGTTTAATCTCACCATCAGTGATTAATCAATTAATCAGTAGCTTTGATTAATCGACGATTTCGGTTGATCGTTTTTCCAACTAATTCATTAATCGGCAATTTCGATCGGTCGTTTTTTCGAATAATCGATTAATCGATGGTTTCGATTCATATATCGATTGACCTGCAGAGTTACTATGATCCAACTTGGATTAATCGATTAATCGGAAAAACGATTAATCGGACAACACTGGTCTCAACACAGTCAAATCTCTGTGCGCAATTCTTTAAAATACTTTCGATTTAATAACACAGACGGATATTCGTTTTACCGAACTTTTGGCCGGCCGCTAAGAGACTTCTTGAATTCATCAGCGTCGGCTTCAAATACTTTCAAGTCTCTTCCTACCAAGCCAATGACGAAGGTATCGACTTGAGACTCTGTGGCAGTGACCACAATCGTTAATGTTGGATTTTCCAATTGAACTCCCGAGCATTGCGGCGGTGCAACCAAGTAAACATCGTATTTAGTTACGTTGCGGGCTGTGACATTGAAGACTTTTCTCTCACCGGCAATCAGGGTTATGTCCGACTCGAATGAAGCCAGAAAACCGATGTCACACTGAAGCGTGTTTATAAAATTCAACGTCGCTTCGCCTCTGTCCGGTAAAACTGGATAAGTTTCCTGTACAACAAGATATTTTGACCATCAATCAAGGCGTACCTAATGTACATTAGACCGTATAAAAAAAATCGACCACTTTTTTTCTTAATACAATTCGAAAATATTTTTCCAAATGACGAAAAAAAGGTGCTGTCCAAGTTTCAGCTCTTAATATGAATATTATAATATTTCGACTTTAATTTTGTAAAAAAATATTCGTGATTTTGTGCAGTCTAATCTACATACATAATGTAAACAATATAATTCTAGCTTTTAAAACCACAGATAAAACGCTGCGACGCCCACGTCCACGTGATGAGGATATTTGATAAGTGAGATTATCAATGCCGAGGAAGCGCAATATATTCAGATTACACGAAATCAAGATTGCAGACAATTTCTCGGATATTCGTATCTCAATGAAAAGTGAGACAGTCGTTGAAGGTTAATTATCGAACTGATGTTCAGATGAAATCGAATAAAACTTCTCAGAGTGACTAAGTTTGAATTTCTCTCTCTCTCTCTCTCTCTCGCTCTCTATGCATAAACAAATGAATAAACAATAAGCAAATGAATAAACTTAGTTGGTGAGGACCTCTAGTTTCAATTCGAGACAGCCACTGGTTACGAATGCTAAACCAGCGAGTATTCCACCGACGATCATGCGATGTAGAGGGGATGAAAGTAGACCTCTTCCTTCAAACCATAGGTAAATGCCCTTGTCGAAGAGCGGAATCAGCAGTAACACCATTGCCGGATTAATCACCTGTCGTCAAGATTGGCATTGGATTATAACGACTTTGTCCATATTATTTGTCATACGACAGATTCAATTCGATCCTTAATCTATACAAACATTTCAGAACAATTTAATGTGCACTATATATTCGGATAGTTATTACATTAATATAAATTATCACAAGCAATTGACAGACATTGCTAATCAATATCAGTAGGAAAAGGCTTTTTAGACGGACTACGTGAAGTTATCTTTACACCTGTAATTCAAGTGGTCAAGGTTACTTTTTATTACGGTTTATAACGTTTTATCATTCTTACAATACGCCAGACGTCGTGTTTCAGCTTTACGTACTAAATAGAAACGTATTATTTAGATTGTAATTATTCATATTCCCGTTATCTTTTATTATGCATTACACCTATATTGAAATCCTTATATCGCGTCGTTGAGATAGCTTCAATATAGTTATGTCATGTTCAGTCCACGTTATTTATTCATCTAACAAATTGACACGGTTACTCATAACCCAACGACAATTAAGTGAGCCTGTCATTACAGAATGGTAGTTGAAGAAACACGTCCTGCGTCCCATGTCAACTCGACAAAGCGTTAAAATCCTGATCCTCGAATTCTTACTCTATTGTTTCAAGTCTTAAATTTTTTTTCGCCTGTCAAAACGCACGCAAGAAAAAATTTCAGAAAAAGAATCGATAGTTAGAACTGATTTTGGAAAATTGAATAATTTTTTTCTACTACTTTCACCATCGAAAGGACTTTGTTCTAAAAATTGATGAATTTTATTGCGAAATTCAATTACTATCATCAATTTCTTTCAAGACTTACACTCTTTTTTTTACTAATACAATTCATTTCTTTTGAAATTAGCTCAGAATTATCGTTTAACGTTTCTGAACGTCTCAATCCTTCGATAAATTGCAATAATTATAGCTATATGTATACAAAAGCGAAATTAACCTGCATTTGGTCAGGAAGCAGCTGAATCCCCAGAAATTCACCGTTCATTCGCGAGGCCTGAAAAGTCCACCGAGACCCCTGCAGTTTAAATTCAAACTGATCAGTTAGTATTTGTTAAAATTTTCTTTATACAAAACAAGAAATTTTAATTTACCAAATATAGCGATCAAGAACGGCGAAGGAATTATTGATTTTTAATTTACATAATGTGGTTTCATTTGTTAAATCGGTATCTCGTTGTGACCATTATTTTCTCGAATCAATAAATAACATTTCTTCTAACCAGAAAAAAAAAACATTCGTCTCACCCTATTTGATCGCCATGTTTGGGATATTTAACAAATCCTTCCTCGGTGTATTGTACGGTCCTCATTTTCACCTGTTGATCGAATAAACTCCAAAACAAGGGTAGAGGTATGTACAGGAACAGAATTGCCAGAACTATCTTCACTTCGGCGATAAGTTTCGGGGGAAATTTATCGGCAGCATAATCCAGCCAGTGATTTTCACGCCGGTGGGATTTCCTCTCAACGAATCTTCGCTTAGCTGCAAACTGGATGCGAAAAATGTTTTCGATTTCAAGTATTCGGTTACAAAATTTGTATAGATAATTGCTCAACTCACCGTGACGCAGTTGATAAAATTCAACGTGATGTTCTCCTTTGGGTACTTCAATCGGTATAGTGGTTTACCCAATAGGAAGAGAACTGTGATTAAAAAGCGATTGAGACAAAATTTTCAAACAGACTATCGCAAAGTTATTTTGTCTAAGGGGGTTTCACCCAGTCAGGACGCGGAAAAAAATCAATTTTTCAAAAATTTTTCATGAAGAGACATTTCAATTTATCGTTACAAAAATTGATGTACATATTGGGGTAGCATTGAACTTCATTCTGATATTTTTGAGTTATAACCATGATTTTTAAACCTTGGTATAACAGATCTCCGGGAGCACCTCTAAAAAAGGCCTCTTGCGGTGAGCAAGATATCTCTGGAGTGGATCATCCGAAATGAACAAACAAAAAAGATTTAGTTGATATACAGTATTATGTGGTCTTTAAATGACGGAATAAGTAAAATGTTAATTTTTAACAAGACGGCGACGACTCAAAAACAAAATTCGATTTTTGAAAAAAAATTTCGCCTTAATTTGTTTATAAAATGGAAAATGTTTACTGGCGAGAAAAAACCTTCGATTGAGGACTGAAAAATATATTCATAAAGCTTGTGTAAAAATTTCAGACTGATCGGTTCAGCCGTTTCCGAGAAATCATGCTCGCCGACTTTGAAAACATAGTTTAAAAAAAAAACGCATTCAAAGTTTCGAAACCACTTTAATACGCTCCGGTGCGTCTTTACAAATGTGCGCGTAACTTCGAGAATATTTATCGATATGAAATTCTGTGTATATTTATTTGAATATATGTATATTAGGAAAATGAAATTTAAAAAAAAAAAATCGGTTTTAATAAAATTCTAAGTGGGTATAACCCGTTAACTTGCCACTTACAGAGTGCGGTGACCATGAGGGCAGCAGGAAATCCAAATCCTAGAGCATAACACGTGTCATCTCCGAAGCAAGTGAAAGCTTTTCGCAGTATCGGCGTCAGCACCATTCCCATAAAACCGCCAAAATTTATGGTGAAATAGAATATGGAAAAGAATTTCTGCAGTCTCAGTTGCTGCTGAGGGAGATGAAACTGGTCACCGCCAAAGGCTGCTACGCATGGTTTAATGCCTCCTGTACCCCACGCGATCAATATTAGCCCAATATAAGTCATCGCTCTAAAGAATTGGGAACACATTAAAATTACGTTCATTGATTCAAGAAGCGTTGTTGTGAATGATGCAACTCCAGTCAGTCCTCGAATGATAGTGAATTAGAAAAGTAAATTTTTCGTCTTGTTTCTCCAGGAAAGAAAATTGCAATCAAGTGTCTCTTCAAGAGCGGAAATTTCACTTTTATGAAATCCTCAGATCTTTTGAGAAGAAACCATTCTCGTAATAATTACACACTATTCCAAGATTGAATTTATGCAAAGTGCTTATTGTCAGTGTATAAATATACTAAAAAAAAGCTTTTAAGAAAGTAGGATGAAATCTCAAAATGGTATTCATTAAAATTTGAAGAAAAAAGTCTGGGATTAAGAGGTATAATCAAGAATAGACTAATTTTTTTCATAGTTCATCACAAAGAACTTACACTGGCCAAACGGCTATTGGCGGTGTTGCAGCAAAGCACATCAAGATATTGCCAATGGCATATATTACCGAAAAGTAAAGGATGGTCCTGAAAAAATTAAATACATTAAATCAACGTAGATCCAGATCGTAGAAGACAGGTAGGTGAAAATTGGGTTTGATAGGCGAAGTCCATGACATAAATCAAACCGCGTGACATCACATAGAATATATAAGACCCTGTTACCTGAATCGGCCCAAGTAACTATCGGCAAGGATCGCTCCAACAACTGGGACAAAGTAGCACAGCATAATGAACACATGGTAGATGACAGTGGCTCCATTCTCATGAAAGAGCAGTACGTTTCTCAGGTAAAGGGACAAGATAGCTGCGATAGAAAGAAGTGAGAATATGTCAAATTATAAAAACGGCACGGATATGAGCTTGACTATTTACCTATGTCCGACGAACTCACTTCTCAATCCACAGAAAGAAAACCTTTCGCAAAACTCTGTTGCGATGATGAGGAAAATAGATCTCGGATACTTGGATGAATCCTGAAATGTTATAATTCATTGCAATGATCAGCAGTCTGTACAATAAAAAAAATCGTGCAACTAGCATTTACACCCCGTTCGTATAGATTTAAATTTCAATTATACGCATGATTTACGTGAAAACGTACAGGTTCGATGGACGATTCTTTGATTTTAGACAATTTTCGGTACAACATTTCTGCAGATAGATATATATTCCTTTTAGGCCGAAGTTTTATAAAAGTACATTCGCAAACGTCGTATCGCGACGACGGCGTATTTCTATATTTACCGCCGCAATGTCATCTGCCCAAAAGATATGATTTACGGGTTATGTGCACAGGATTATTAACTCGCTATTTGAAAAATATCGAAAATCGAACTACAATGGTTGATAAAATAAAGCAAGACCGCCACTGGATGCGAACATTAACCCAAATTCGTTTCGAATTTTCATATTTCGACGTATCGTATTTTAGTTGTAAGGTATTTTCAAATTTCTAATCTTCCGAGAAATGTGTGATTTATAACTCCGCCTTAATACAACTAAATAATGATGCTGAGATACTCGAATTTCAACTTCAAAACGTAATTTTTATGCTTCGCGTATTAGTGTGAGACTCTTACGGCAAATTCAGATTCTTAGATTATTTAAAATATATTTACAAATTTAATCTTGCTGTAAGTCGGCAGCGTAAGTACGTGACGGTTAAATCGCGATCGTCATTTGTTTATCGTTGAAAAACACAATTAGCAGGCATATTGCGTGAAAAACGAACCTCTGGGTGGCTTTGAGTTGTTTATTTGATGATCACTTATCCAAGTCAGCCCCACGGTTCGAGTTAATTGCGAAAAACCATTAAATTCATCACAAATTTGTATAAATTCGGGACCCGAGAGCGTTCGAACTCTTCGATGTCCCAGGATTGCGTGAGTACCTTGAAGATAGCGCTGGAGCAGCGATGTTTGCGCGGCAAAACGATAACCCAAATCGCGCTCTCTGAATCAGGATTTTGCAACTAATTTTCGACAACGCAAACATGTCGACAATAAATCCACAAACGTCGAATCGTGTATCAGTAGTTTTTTTTACTGCTAGTAAATAAGGTAAATATTGCAATCGCCGTTTCAGACACCTCAAACATTAGTTCTAAAAACCTACTTTGTATGAGTGGATGCGATCAATTTGGGGACATGAAAAACGCGAGGTGGGCTTTGTTACGAGGCTGAAGTTAGTAACGTTAACGTATCGAAATGTTGAAATAAAAAAATTACTATTTCGCACTTTTGGAATAACTGAAGAAGCTGAATTTACAAAATCGGTGGTTATTGACGCTGTATTAACGGTTTGCTAAATTTCAGGTTATCCTAAAGTTGCGAAATAACGACTTTCTCTATAGATGCATCATTACAATAACGTGACAAAATTCAGCCTGATCGTGCATCCATATACGTCGAGGCTTGAGGCACAACACGTTTGAATACATGCACACACACACATACCTGGGAGCTGTCACAATAACGGTAGGCATTTTTGCGCTTTCGGAACGTCGCTCCTCAACGCTTCTCTCTGTTTGGCATTTTTTGCTCATGGTAACTTCGGCTTTTTTGTTGATAGAAATAGCAAATCGAAGAAGTGAGAGCCGTTGTCCAAGTCGGAAGGTGTGAAATGGGCTTCGAAGTTCATCGATTTCAAGGCGAAGTTGACGAAGAACTTCTTTGCCCGATCTGCTCCGGCGTTTTGGAGGAGCCTGTTCAGGTACTCGTCGTTTCGATCGCCGCTTTCAACTCTGACCCTCAAAATATTAAAATATTTTCATACCCATTCGATTCGTCGTAAAATTCTGGGCAATTTTTCTCGAAAGGCAAAACCTAAATTCAACGAGGTTAAACCTAACCTCAATTTGTCTCTTATTCATGCATCAATATCACAGGGCGTTCAATTCTCGGGAACAATCTAGAAACAGGGAATTAATTCTGTGTGAATTTTGCGTGATTACTTGAATTTTTTTTTACCCTTTATTATCATTATTTACTTCTTACATCAATGTGATTTAACAGAAATATTTTTCCGGTGTGATGTTTTGCTCTTTCGGTTCTGAACTGATCGTTTTACAAAATATAAGTTCTTACCCGTATTTTGTACAACTCAATTCCTTTGTCTGTATCATGCATTTCATTCAATCGAGTAGTTTTTATTCAGAAAAAAACTTTACTCTAACATTAGAAAACTCTAAATCTCATGATACTTAGAAGTGTTCAATCAGTAAGCTCCTAGAATCATGAGCGATTAGTTCTAAAGCTGCATTCAGAGATCTTTTCCAAATCCAATTTTTGGTAAAATAATTATTCTATAAGTTTCAAACAATTTCTTTGGACGATTGTAAATATTATTAACGAATGAGAATGAAATATAATAAAACCGAGAGGCTTGATCGCTTTAAACTTCAATGAAGTCTGTAATTTAACTAAATTTGATCAAAACTGAAGAAATTTTCAAACCTTAAATGATGAAGAAAGGTTGAAAAGTTTGGTAAAAACTTTTCGCCCTGAAAATCTGCCAGAATAACGCTGAAATTGAATATTTCAATGTAAATACGTTGAAATTTTTAATCAGAGAAATTGAACTCACAGTCTCAATTAGAATTTCTCAAAAATCTGCTCCTTGAGAAAAAATTCTGGGCAAAATCAACTGCACATATTTTATCAGAAAAATGTTGATCTTCTGTTTAAAATACGACAAATTTTCTCTCCCTAATTTACAATATCTATTTATCGATTTTCTGGTATTTAACAGTGTGACGAGATTGAGATTTGCAAAGGAACGCTTGTAAATATTCAAACATTTGATTTTGACCAGAGTTTTCACTTATAGATACTGAGCACATAGAAGGGTTATGGGTTCTGGTAGGTAAGTGATGTGTTACAGGCTCAACTCTGCGAGCATGCATTTTGCCGGGCTTGCATCAACGAGTGGATCAACCGACAACCGACCTGTCCTGTAGACCGGGCGCCGATAACGTCTGCGCAACTGAGGCCTGTACCTAGAATCCTAAGAAATTTGCTAGCCCGATTATGCATTGGCTGCGACAATACGATATACGGATGCCAAGTTGTCGTAAAATTGGATTGCCTTGTCGCACACCTCGACGAGTGCGAGTACAATCCAAAACGGCCAATGCCATGCGAGCAAGGCTGCGGATTGATAATACCGAAAGACGAGCTGAACGGTCATCATTGCATACGAGAACTTCGCAGCCTGATACAATCACAGCAACAGAAGTTGACCGACGTGAAAAGGGAACTGGGAGAACAACAGTTTCAGATCAATGAACAAAAACGGGAAATACATTTGCTTAAGGATTTTATGAGAGCAATGAGGGTCTCAAATCCAGCCATGAGAGCTATCGCCGATCAAATGGAACGCGACGAAGTTGTCAGATGGTCCGCCACGCTTCCTCGTGCCAGAGTAACTAGATGGGGGGGTATGATTTCCACACCTGATGAGCTGTTACAGGTAAAAGTAAATCGAAACAATTGATTATTTGGGATACATCGCCTGATTATTTATTTATATATATATGTGTTGCAAGATTTCTATGCTATTATTTTTGCCTCTTCCTAGACTTTATTTTACAATCGATGTTCCTCTTCTACGATTATTCAGTCGATATCGTTTCCTTGCAGACAATGATCAAGAGAACACTATCAGAATATAATTGTCCGCCACATGTGATTGATGAATTGATGGAAAACTGTCACGAAAGAAAATGGCCACCTGGATTAAATTCTTTGGAAACGAGGCAGAGTTCTCGGCGTCAGTATGAAAATTATATATGCAAAAGAGTACCTGGTAAGCAGGCTGTGCTGGTGCTTCATTGTGATAACACTCATATGCCTGAGGACATGATGGTAGAGCCAGGTTTAGTTATGATTTTTGCTCATGGTATTGAATGAACAAACTGAGATAAGAATCTGCATCAAAATTTTATAAAGACTGTACAACATGCAAAGGAAATTTACTTACAAATGAATTTCGAACACAGTCTTGTTTGATGCAAAAAAATCCGTACTAATCAGCTCTTATCAATGTTATACAAACTGATGATTCAGAGGTGAATGATATCTTGTCAAAGAATTAATCTGTTCTATAAAATGCACAAAAAGTTGCAGGTATCAAAAGTCATTTTCGGGGCGCAAATCTATTATCTGTACAAAGGTGTTGTACAGAAATTCTTGTGAGTTGTTGTGTGATATTTATGCTTTTTACTTTACCAAATACCATTTTCGTCCCTGAATCCAAGGTACTAAAGGTATAACGAGTAAGACATAATAATAAAAAACAATCGTAAGAATTCCACTACTAAAATAGTGAATATAAAATACAAGCCATGGTTTCGAAGCAATTTCGAAATGTTAGCTGGGAGTATTTGGTGAATGTCCTATGAGATGTCGATACGCTCATCGATATGTAATATTTATCGACCGACTGAAATCGTCGTAAAGCCAATTGCGATGGTATCAGTTTAGGCACAAGTCTGAGGTATAATCTGACTTTTAAATATCTCCACCTATGATTAAAACCTAAAAACAGTTTGTATGATAATTTATTCGTGATCAATGTATTATATATAATAGTCCTAACGTGACAACCAAATCAAGACTGTATATTTTTATAAATGATTCTATTCGTTGTTTAATACCGCGATAAGTTATTGTTACTGGCAATTAGTTATTATCGCTCTGTCATAATTGTCTATACACGGAGTCTGTAGCGCAGTCTTCTAACGTATGATGAGAAAAAGTTGCCTTTTAGACGTACTGCTTATTAGGATAGGGCTGACATATTGTTGTCACATTTGACGAATTTCTCCGTAATCTAATACGTTTACAGTCATTCAAGACTGCCACTAATGTTAATATACGTACTGTCTATACATATGTAATACACGAGTAATATCCTGACATCCTTCGATTTTGGTGTAAATTTGTTATGCGAAGTGCATGGTCAAGTGGAGTTTTAACTGGAAACAAAGGCACAGCATTCAAATCAGGACTCAGGGTCATGTCAAATTGCTCCACTGTACTCTTACGACGTACAATAAAATATTGCATAGTCAAATTTACACCTAGTTACGCATGAAAAATTTATAAGAAAATCTAACGATCCAAGGACCCCGGCTTAGCAAAAGTAACAAAGCACGTCCGCGAAGCCTTTCTGCTTTGTATGATTTTCTACAAGTATCCGGTTCGTCTTTTATCATTTTCCCTGGAGACCAAATTTCATGCGGATTGGTCGATAATTAATGGTTTCGAAAATACGAGGGTTGGAAGTTACTGAAAGATTGTTCAATATCTTGAAAGTAGAATAATAAGGCCGATAAAAAAAATACTTTTCAATTATTTCGTTCACTTCACACCTTTGCAAAGTATTGTCAAAATCCGATATGCAGGCCTTGCAGACATTGTTGTCAGTTAACATGCCCCAGACATTTTTCTACACTTATCAATCTTGACCTCGCCGATTTTCAGCGGACTAATTATAGAATATCTTCTGACAATGGCAGTCATTATTTTATTACACTTTATTACTTTGAGTCTTTTCCGAAGTGCTCTGATCGTAAGTCTCGAAAAATTTGTTAGGTAAATACATATCCTAACTTGAAGTTGCAATTAAAAGAAACTTGATATACATGCGTTTCTCATCTTGACCTATTTTAGCAGTAATTTTATATTTGCATTAATGTTCAAATATTCGAACTGATATTTGTTCAAAAACTGAGGAACCCGTATGTTAAACTTATTGTTAGTTTTAAATACTCGAGATTTCTGTATGATGATTAAAATGACTATTTCACCATTTGTTCTTACTTATCATACAATAAAATCAGTAATATTATTCTCAGCATTCAATCATTTCGTTTATCACTGCAGTTTCTGACTGGGTACTAATCACCCAATATATAATAATATATAATAAGAATATATAATAAGAGTCGAGAATTAATCTATGAAACACTAAAATGGCAAAATTTAGAATATTGATTGGAATAAGGTTGAAAAAAGACGTGTGCTGCTTGCACTGTAAAATGATTCATAATATATTGCTCGACGCGTCAAATGTATTTTTACCATTATAAAAAAATAACATACTTCCAAATTATATAATCTAGAAAAGAACAAAGACGTCGAATGTTTGTTTTTGGGAAAATAACCCATCAAGACTACAACTAATCACTGATACCGTTTTGATGTAACTTCACCTACTCAAACTTTTGTAATATTGAGTTTGATACAGTAAAAACTGTACACGATATATGTGTTATTTAAAAATATCTTTCGGATTGTTTATTTCACAGATATATTATTATGAACAACATAATAAAAGACAAAAAACATTTTAAAACATACAAGTAAAATTCACTAGCCATTACAGCTGGAATTTTAATGGCGTTACAATGAAAGCCGAATAATGAACTTGATGTCGCTTGTTGAATACAATACACATGTATACGACTGTTAAATGCTCTCAAAGGCTGTTTCAACAAATCTAAGATTGAGAATTATCGTTCTGGTTGTTTTAAAATCATAGAATTGGATAACTGGTGCATTGACTTGGTAAAAATCGTTGATACTCGTAATGACGTTGCTTTAAAAAAAGCATAATTATATACTCAAACAATTTCTTACATCATTACCCGAATGTAATTTAATTTTTGGTACCCAGCATAGCGTGTTACTCTATTTTACTTGACCGTGTATAACGCTTTAAATAGTTGGACATATTCCTGTAATTACTTTACCATTGGCACGTAATGGGTTCAAGGTGAGAGGTACGCTATTGATTATAACATTGTTGATGCACCCCACATATTGCTGACGACTTTTCGAACCTCGAGCTCTGGATAACCTTAGATGGCCACCAATGAATATTGGTTGTTTCGATTGAACACCATATATGTTTCTAGAACCAGTACCAGGTGGTGCGGATTTGTTATCGACCGATAGAAGCACTGCATTCTTCTGTCTCGTAGCTGAAAAACACACAGAAATACGATACAGAAAAAGAAAATCAAAAATATCAAAAAAAAAAGGAAAATGGTACAAGTCGTTGCGGAATAGAGAAATTGGGTATCGGCGTTAAATCAAGTGTATAATTGTACAAGTACATTCCGGAGCAAGTTATTGGAACTAAAACATTCACCGTGAACAAAGGACAGAGCTAACCCAACAGTTAGCATTAGGTTGGCCCTTAATAGGGTTGTTTTTGAATTTTTATGCTACCGGGGCTTAAACGCTTTCAAACTAATAACAAAAAATTCTGTAGAAATTTGAGCTCTTAGGGAGAACCTTTTTTTGATCTTTGAAATTTTATAAGTTGTTGACGAATATACGTAAAATTATGAAAAATACATATTTTTGTAAACGATTGAACGCTCTACAAAAAAGCTCTAATGCATAAAATTCGTAAATGAAAGCGTTGGTATGTTAATTAATGTTCAAGGGGTTCAATCGAATTCGTTGATTAACGTGTGAAGGCTTTCAGTTACGAATCTTATGCATCAGAGCTTTTTTTCAGAGCGATCAATTCATTACAAAAATGTATATTTTACATAATTTTAGGTACATTCGTCAACGACTTATAAAATTTTAAACAGTAAAAACAAGGTTTTCCCATGTTATTTCCATAATATACCTTGATCACAAAGCGGCCTATCGTATATTTGATGAAGAAAGCTCAAATTTTCAAGAAATATTTTTACTAGCTTATTTCAAGACGTAGCCAATGTACCTATCTGCATGTTATTCGTTAGATACTTGTTATGTTCAAAAACGAATATCACGAGCGATTAACAGTTATCGATCGGTTGTCTTTAATACACCTGGCATTAAATCAGGATGTTTGAAAATCATGCTGAAATGAAATTGTACTACGGTTGCATCACGATGTAGTTGCTAGAGGTATCTGTATACTACTAAATTCACGAGTAAGAATAACTTACCACGAATGCTGTGCCAATTTCCATCACATAACGAGTTGCGATTTGGCAGTTGGAACGACGTCTCGATGATTCCTTTTTGTGTTTTAACGAGGAATCTCACGGTACCATTGTCCATTTCCAATACTAAGTAATCACGTTTACCGTGAGTTGACAATAAATGCCCAGAAATTGTGCGTGGTTTGATATTCATTTGTATATCGATTGTGCCACCGAACTGATGTTTATCCGCTGAAAATTTCAATCAAAACTAATATTTATGCGAATAATTTACCCCAGAGTATCTGACCTCAATAATTTATCTAAACACTTTAGAGTTTCCGATAAATACAAAATCTAAAATACAACTTGCGAATGCATAAATTGACAATTCGACGCTGTGAGGTATTTGTAAGGCACTTACTGTCCTTGTAGTAATTTGATCCATTTCCTGGATAGAAGAATAGACCAGGTTCGACCGACTTGGAGCATGGAATAACTCCAATCGTCGTAGTTGGGTCACCTACTAGGTTTCCATTCATCATGAAACTCTTCAAACAGCCACTAAACGTGGAATTAATTCCCTGAAACAGACCAGATGAAGTGATACAACGATCAAAATGTACTATTGTTCGCGGTGATTGTATCGACAAATGCTGATAAGTAAAAATTGGTAAACAAGTATTAATATTTTTGAAAATAAATCGCTTACATCGTGGAATCTAATGGAAAAAAATACAGTTGTAGTAACTAATAATTGATCACTCTTAAAATAACTTACCGTGGATCTGAATACGTTATCCGATAACTCGGATCGGAAGCCTCCAACGTAAAATGGTGGAATGACATCCATCATTGTAGCATCTCCCGCAGAATTCTGACGTATTATTTGCTCATCGTCAATAGCCAACTCTCCAGTATTACCCTTTCTCTTGAATACGATCGTGTGCCATTGATTGTTGTTTGTCTTTGTCGCCCCAATCAACAAAGCAGGTCCACTGCCACAATCGAATTTGTAATGAACCTGAGGAATGATACGCGCACGTTATGCATGGTGCGAAATTGTGATTGCCCAACAAATATGCAAGATTTTTCACCGTGAATATAAGAATTGTAAAAACTAGCGAAATGTCTAATTACCTTGCCTTCCTTGAGGTATACAGCAATAAGGTCCTGCTTACCAAGGACAGCGCTGTAGAATATTATACCATCGTTCTCCATTGTTTTGAAATCAATTTGTATATCATAATCGTTCATGTATCTGCCACCAAGAGAATTGTATTCGAATCTGCTGTTTTTCTTGGTACCTATGAAAGAATGGATGGTCATTCGAGAGTTTCACCGAGCAATTGTCACTTTGGTGATGAAAAATTTTATAAATCTATACATACCAAATCGCCATCCATTATTTACATCAGAATCGTTGGCAGGATATTGTGGCAGGTGGCATTCATTAGCTGTCCGTGGTGCCGGGGTTATAACGGGCTTCAATGGTTCTGAAGTAACTACTACTGGGGTTGCTGTAGTCGAAGTTACGGGTCCGACTGTAAGACGGCCTTCGATATTATTGAGTCCGTCATTCTCTTCGAATGGAATGTTTACATCTGAAAAAAAGTAATGCATATATTCAGATATTGGGCAGGTTAACGATAAAAATTGCAAGGTATGCTGGCCGCATTGTCTAATCAAAAATGACTCCGGCAGTTAACGATGATCAATTAACGTACCTTTAAGTAATCAAACATTTCTACGGTAAAATTGATACAAAGTAACAGTATTTACGTACAAGTAAATTAGTGAGTAGCTGATAATTGAAAATGGAACTATAGACTATAGTACAAGTTGCTTTCCAAACAGGTATGAATATTAATTGATCGACTGTCATATCCTATAATTGATCATCACAATATGACATAGGTTCAAAATTCTCACCATAACTCGTTGATTTACCCTCACGTGTGTATACGACTAAAACAATCACTGCCAAGAATGATGGAAACTTTGTGGAGCTAAGCATGACTTCTTCTCTCGTAGAAATTATGAGGTTACTGAATGGGCACAGTGCCTTTCTCCGCTATTATCGGTTTCATTATTCTTTAAGGTCAAAGTTTCATCTTAATCTTAAGTATATATACACACACATATGTATATATCATTTCCACTATTTTTCATATCAGTCTAAACAAGATACAGACGGCCTGGTCATGATTGCGCGCCGAGAATGAGGGTTGAACATACCGTTATCCTCCAAACAATGGAGATGTACATTATCTGTATAGATGTAAAAGAAAACTCACCTGTACGTTTCGGAGGTGTGGGAATATCTGGTACTGGTTCCGGTGTCCATGTTTCGTCTGGTCGTTGTGTCTGGACAGCCGGTGGCCGTGCTGAAAAATTGAATTGAATAAAACGTATAATTATGGTAATTATGAATTATCAATTATCAATGCTCTTCACTCAGGGATTAATGGCCGCACATTATTCTGATGATACAAAGAGCAAACACCGTGTATCAGATATCTTTCGCATAACCCGCGTACTGTATATAATTACTGAAACCTTGAATTGGACAGTCCAGCTTTCAATAATTAACCGATAAATTAATAAAACCATAATAAATCAGAGCTGCTCCGCCGATAGGACGATACTAAAAATGAAACGAATATACTCACATGGTTGATCGCCACCTTTGCATTTGCCGAGGAATGCACCAGGCCGATCCGTGCTGTTGGCAAAATTGATAATGATGCCATTCAACGTCGCGTCTTCGATGCAACCCACGAATGGTACAGTCGATAGATTTCCCTGTTTCTTGACGTTGTAATCAGGCGGTAATCCTCCGATGTACAAGCTACCGTATAGAATGTGCAAAGGAGGTGGTGGTATCTCTGTGATGTAGTTTTCGATGTCATCAATGTCCAGTCTGAGACTGTTTTCGTCATGAGTAGCCGTTACGACGTGCCACTCATTGTCATTGAATTTAATGCCATCCTTGCTTGTGCTGAGCTCTTCACCTTGGCTCCTTACAAAGAGTCGGCCATTCATCAAGGACATCATACTTACCGCCGACTGGTCATCATTCGTGGCGTAATATATGAGTCCCGATTTCGCCGAAGTTTTAAACTTGAGATTTACTTTCAGAGAATTTGGTGCCGACGCATTTTCCCATTTAACGTATCCAGGATTGCCTTCTTCGAATGAGACAAGTCTCGCGAACTAAAAGAGCAACATAAATTTTTATCTTTCAATGCGGAAGTGTCTTTTGTCTTCTGTCTTCATTGACAATCACACCGCAGATTTTTACATTTGTCAAGGAATATTTTTGGCGAAACGAAAAAATGACATGGAATTCTTACCCTGACGGGACATCCGGACGTGACTCCAAACGCTTGGGTGCTACTGCTAAGATCGACTTGAGTATCGGATATGTAAACTTGGTCGATGCAACCCTCAAAGCCTTCCGTTGTGACGGATGAATAAGAATGCAGAGTAGGATGACCCCCAAAGTATATGCGATCTTGGGACTCGAAGGACGTTGATGCTCCCTTAACTTCGCCCCATACTTTACCAGAATTGTCGATTTCAAGAGTACCTTGTTTCTGTTGTCGCAACGCTATCAAATTGTGCCAGTTACCGTCGTTGAACGTCTTCGTTGTCTTTATAAACGCGGTTGATTGACCGAGATTGTATTGGTAGAGTACATGTCCATCCTTCATTTCCAACGAGAAGAAGTTTCTTCCGTTAACCATCAAATACATCAGACCATTTTCAGCGAACGTTTTGAAGTTCAATTTTATATTGAACTTTTGAGCGTCCATAGATATTTGGGACTGCTTTATGCTGATGATTGCGTAGCCGTTGCCGTCGAATCTGTACCCGGTGCTTGGTTGGAAGTTTATCAGTTTGTCTCTTTCCACAGCTCCTTCCCTGTTGTTTTCTCCGTAAACGAAATTCCAGAATGACACGGGTGTATCACCGATTACCAACTCTTCCATTTCACCCTCGAACGAAGCCGAAGTAACTGCGTTTTGAATCTGGAATGCTGCCGGATATCCGCCAACGAATAGCTTCGACTGATCCTGATCCAAGTTGAATATGGAATAGGGACCGGGAATCACTTGTTCTTTGACAAATAGTTCATCTTTACCCTCGCCGATATCTTCACGTATGATTAACTTTATGTTTGTGCCGGTCCTGTTGGAGGAATAAATATTATCACCAATTAAACATCGATTGTATGCTATTTTAAACAATTGAAGTGGTAAAATATAATATCTCGTGAGCTCACCGTTCGATTATAACTTGCCGCCAAACATTGTCAGCGACAAATCTATTACTGATAATTCTTTCTGGTCCCGATCCCAGATCGACTACAAGCACAGGGTAGCCGTTTTCGACTAAAAGCGCCATAAAGTCATTCTGTAGAAAATAAATAAATAACATTATTGTACCATCAATTTTCGCATTTATCAGATTGAATGCGTTATAATCATTTAAGCATTCAACGTCAAGCGTTGAACCTTTAGTGGTTCATGAAGTTGAAGTTGGTACGGTTACTTTAACGATGCATGTTTCGAAAAATCGTTACTTCGTGACCTTAGGATTGTCTGAAATTCAGCTAGTAAATCAAAGAAAAGAAAATATGTTTATATTTTGAAAAGCCACCTCCTTGGAAGTCGTTCTAAAATTTTACAACTATTTATACCATGATGTTTCGTTACGTTAACGTTACTAACTTCAACAAGTTAGTGATTCAATTTACCGTCTTAAAACGAGATTGTTTGCTCTTTTGTTCATTTCCTAAGTATAACATGAAACCGTTAGTTTGATTCGTTCTGAAATATGCGGATATTTTAGTCGATGTTGCCAATAGAGGCAGACTCTCAGGATTCTTCAGTTCCAACGTTGTATTCCTGTAGAAGGTCAGACCAATCTTGATCATATCGGCTAATTCTCTTGCATTTGCAATACTGTGTTTCAGGTCGTCAATTTTTTGCTGTAACATCTTTCCCGTCGTCTCAATTGAACTTTGTTTACTTCCCAGGTCATTTATCAAATTTGTAATGTTCGGAACGATCCTTTCTACAACATCCAATTGTTTATTCGCTTGCGATATATCGTGAATCGAATCCTCCATATCCTTGGAAAGTTTTTTCGCGTCGACGAGATCTTCCGGTAGTTTTTCGACAGTTCCTTTCATGTCATTGATCGCGCGCTGTGTTACGTCTTGTACTTTATCAGCCTTGTCCATGAATTGTTGAGCCAACGGTGATGAAGAATCGGGTGAAAGCCCCTTTAGAACACTGTGGGAAAAGTTGTATTAACTTAAAAATATACGTCTATTGAAACTGGTATTCAAATATACAATAATTATCTTGCCAACACAACGTAAAATTCATGTTATTAGTCACAGTTTCATTTTTGTATGATTATTTGATGATATATTATTTGGAAGTATTTTAGCGTCACATTTGCACTGAATTATTAACCTCTCTATACGGTCCAGCTCTGCAGTGTTATTGCGATTTTGATTATCTATACTGCTGACATCATTTTGCGTCTCAATTAAATCATCCTCAAGTGATCCCTCAGTTTGATCGAGAGCGTTTATAGCCATATCCAACAATTCCTGTGATCTGTTTTGAGATGTCAATGTTCTTCCTCCAATTCCGTCAGACTAAAACAGTTTCATTATCGTATGTAAATTTACTCCCTAAATTTGTTTAAATTTACTTGGAATAAATCACACTGCAACGAAAAAAGTGATCACTCACAAGCTGCGTAGCATTATTTGCGGCTTTGATAGCATCTACGGCCGCTTCGTAAGCTCCGTTAATTGTTTCTGAGATATCCTTGTAAGCAGAAGCAGCTCTCACAGCGCTTGTGTTTCGGGTATCGGTAAGTATGCCATCCAAATCGAGAGAATATTGGTTCAATGTTTCAGCATGTTTTGTCGCATTCTTAACCAAGTCGAGAACATCTACTAAAATTTGGTCATTGCCGTACGTAGTTTCGTTCAATTTTGAACGAACATCCCGTTGGGTATCCTCTTCTGCAATACAGGTTAAATCCTTGATTACATATGATCGGTCCAGCATGTCAAATATTCTGCCATTTTTTACAGAAACATTTGCTACTTATTTATAATTAAAAAATTATTACACCAGGTAGTATACTTACTAATTGTGTTGATAAAATTAATAGCCTGGTTCAAAAATCTCGTTGCATTCTCGTTCAGTTCTTTTCCAGCATTCAGATCTTCTTGCGCTTCGTTGGTGGAGTTCTTGGCTGTGTCAAAGTTCCCCGTTTCTTGGGCTATTCTATTCTCCAAGTTCAATCTCTCAGCAACGTTGGCATTTAATTGCGTCATCTGAGTATTGTTCATCATGTCGTCTATTTTGTTGGTCAGGTTTACCACTTTTTTATTCAAATCCATGACGACTGTACTCAAATTCGTGATAGGAATATTATTTTGTTCCATCTCTGTCAACAAAATATTAGCACGATCTACCTGATCGTTCGCTTTGTCGCGAAAACTGCGGAATGAAACGCCTTCAATTTTTTTAATAATCTCTTTAGCTTCCTTCAATGCGTTATCAACTTTTGGCCCGGTACCCTGGTCTATGTTCAGTGCCAAGCTTTTCACTTCATCTACAATCACGTTTACACGGTCTATCTCTTTGGCTGCATCTTTTTCCAACAATTTCATCTCTACCGACGTATTCATTGCGCCCTCCGCCCATTTCTCACTATTTTCAGATATGTATTCCACCTTGCGTTGTTGATTTTGTACGTCTTGATCAAGTTGCGAAATTTCCTTTTGCAAAGGCACGAAATCTACTCGGCTCGGATCCAGTAGCTGGACTTGTTTGTCCAGTTGATCGACTGTTTCGTTTATGAATTGCAAACGGCGATTCGTGAAATAGCCCGCTGCAACAGTCTGAAAATATTTTCACAAAAATTACTCTACTCAAATTCATTCTAAGGTGATGAATAGGAGTTTAGAATAACTTTGGAATCATACCTGGGTACTAATAACCTACACGGAACATTTACCTCTAATGGACGTACCATGGACATACAAGATGGATATGTACTACCCCTATTAGAGATCCATTTCAATCGGAATGAAGTATATTACAGCTCTATTGGAGATCCAAATGTCCTCTTGTTATACATTTAGTAGATCTCTACTAGGTATCAGCACAGATCTTGATTAGAGATTTTATGGATTTTGTGGGGAAGATATTTGGACCTCCAATGGACGTCCTTTCTATCCATTATGCATGTGTACATTGATCATATAAAATCTTATAGATCTACTACATACAAAGTTATACTAAATATCCACGTAGATCTTCACTGGAGATATTATGGATTTTATGGGGAAGAAATTACTACATTTAGTCGACGATATTTTTACATTATCTACTCTTGTTTGCGGATCGTCAAGGATGTTAAAAGATTATCGTGTGCACATTTTGTTCTGCCCCAGACACAAAGTCTAAGACCTAAAACAATGTGTAAATATTGGATGAAATTCGGAGTAAACGAAAGAGCAGAATTGCTAGGGGCTTGTATAATTTGGAGCTCTCCTCTATGGCAAGAGAAGATAGCGACCATCTGCCGCATGGTTGTTGTCTGTGGTACCTATCCACTTATGTGAAGGGATATTCATAGACATCCAATGGATACCTATCACCGACTTTAATATGACCTTATCCTGTATGGACCACTGATAGATGAAGTGTTCTATGTCATACGGATTTCAATGGCTATGTAAGCTTGATCAACTTTCTAACGCATATTGGTGGTAATGAATATATCTTACTTTGAATTCTTGAACAATAGGAACCAATTGTTCAGCAAGACGATCGGTGTCATCGAGGAGATCGTGAGCACAAGAATCACATTGGAAGCAGCCTTCTTGTTCAATGAGTACCCAACGGTGCGGACATTTATCACACTTATCGCCTATCACTCCCGGAAGACACGTGCAATGCCCAGTTTCGGCATCGCAAGATGCCCCGATGGAATATTCCGTGTTACACCCACATGCTGAAAGTACATTTACATCCTAATTGAAATTTCAAGAAATCAAACTTGCGATCTCTGTTCATAAAAAAAAAACCGGACAAGTGCGAATAAGACTTACGTCCTGAAGGTTCCATGCAAGCTAAATTATTATTTTTTATGTGGTATAGCTACAAATCAACTATGTTCTAACTTTTTCCTCTACTTGTACTGTGAAACCTTGCTTCTCTCCAAATTTTATGATTCTAGCTTAACGGACGTCAATAGCTGCATCTTTTGATTGGGTTGACTTAAAAGCTCGTATTTTTTACACCTCCAAGGAAACCTTAGGAGTATTTGATATTAATTTCTTATTGATGTCTCTACCTATTCCTGAGAAAAAGGGCCTTGTCAAACAGACGGACAACGAAGGATCTTATAAAGGTTCCGTTTTTACCTTTCGAGGTACGAAACCCTAAAAATTGCCAAAGTTTAAGAAGTGGTGATGGAAGGAGGGTTCGATCAATTCAATTCTATAACTCACATTCACATCCACTGGGTCCGTAATTCCAGTATCCGGGAGTACAGCGGTCACATTGTCTGCCGGTGACTCCAGGCGCACAACGACACTTTCCAGTGTCATCATCACACTGGCTACTGTACGATGCAACTCCACAATCGCATGGCAGACACCCTTGGCATGACTTGAATCCATAATGGTTATCGGCACAACGGTCGCATTTCTCTCCGATGACATTCGGGTGACACTCGCAGCTTCCGTTGTAGTTGTTGCACCTTGTCATTCCGCAAGTGTCGCATATGCAGCTTTGGCAGTCTTTGAGTTGTACCGCGTCGCCGTAGAAGCCTGGAGCACAGAGATTGCACGCCTGGCCGTAAGTGTTGTGTAAACATGCGAGACATGTCCCGTCGATGGAGTCGCACGAATGCTCGTCTTCCGGATCGATGTTTCCCGAGCACTGGCAGGGTTTGCAATAGTCCCCTACTTCTTGGGGTCTACCGTAAAAACCAGCCGAGCATGACTGGCAGCGGGCGCCGTAATACCCTTCGAGACAATCGCAGCTGATCTTGTCACCTTCTTCGTTCACCTGGCAACTATTGGCAAAGTTGTTCGATGCTATTGGCAACGGACAGGCACAAATGTTGCAATCGCCCGGAGTTCCAACAGTGGCATTGCCGTAGTAACCGATTTCGCACAACTCGCAATGGTCTCCAGTTGTACTGTGCTTGCAGTCGTAACAACGACCGGTGTTAACGTCGCACGTGTTGGAATGATCGTTACATTGGCAAGGAACACAGTAGCCGCCGTGAGGTCCTGAGGATACTCTGTAATATCCTGTGGCACATTCTTCGCAAGATAGGCCTTTGTAATTCGGAGGACAGTGACACTGTTCCACACTGCTGGCTATTACGTTACTGCTCGAGGAATAGGTCTCTGTCGCATCGTCCAACGTTACGTACGACAACCATATCACGACACTTGGCTGCCAATATTTGGCACGGATGTAAATTCCTTGCAAGTCTTCCAGTACGACCATTATTTGATCCCTCGTCGCGTCTAGATCATTCAGTGTTCTGAAATTGGTTTCCACTATCTGAACCGAAGCTTCGAAATCCATTGAAGACGGAGGCTGTTCGTCTCCGGAATATAGCAGATACGTGTTTGCCCCGTATAAAATAACGTCTGCACCTGCCACAGCCTCGCCAAATGGGCCAGTGGTGTAATAAATTAAGTATTTCAGGTAACCGCCGTAGGCTGTCAACCTTTTACCGAGGTATGTGTCTGGCGCTGAGAAGTAGATGGTGTTTTTGAAAGTTTCGTTATGGGTCAAGCTCATGAAAATTTGAGAATTATTCTGGCTGATCGGAACGTTTCTCAGTATCGTTACGTTGCCAATTTTTTCATTTATTATCGCCGCTTTCCAGTTATTCATGTCTGTTACGTAAGTCTTGTAAAGACTGGCCGATGAACAACGGGTTGTTTTGCCAAAGCAGAAACATTTTGTACAGCCGTTCGGGTTGTTTAGTTGGATGTCGAAAGTACCCTCTGCGCACACGTCGCAACCAGACCCTTGAACATTTGATTTGCAGAAACATTCGGCCGTTTTTTGGTCGCAAATATCGGCGGTCGTTCCCCGGATATCGCATTCGCATTCAGTGCAATAAGGATATTCGGCGTAACCAGGCCTGCACTTGTCGCATTGGCGGCCGATGACATTCACCTTGCAGTTGCAGTTTCCATTGTACAGATTACACTGTAAATCGTTGTCAGTTACTCCGTTCGGGTCGCAGTTACAATCTTCACAGCCTATAATTGGATCGAAACCGTAAGTTCTTGGCTTGCAAACGTCGCAACGTTGCCCGCTTACGTTCGGTGGACAAATGCACTCTCCAGTTTCAGGAGCGCAATTCGCGGTGCTGGGACAATTGCACGGTTTGCAATCAGGAAATCCGTAAAAGCCAGTTTTACAAATTTCACACTGTCTGCCGATGACGTTTGGTCGGCAAGAACATTGACCACCGAATTCCTGGCATTCGAAGCTCAACGTTCCTTCGACATCGCAGTTACAGGGTTGCGCCCCGTTGTTATAATCGGCGGTCAGTGAGAAAACTGAGTCCCGACAAAAGCCGTCGTCCGTAATGTTGATGTGAAAATGGTTGGTCCCACATTTCTTTATAAACTCTTTAGTTTGATCAAATTGTATCTTCTGCAGTGTCTCTTGCACGCGTGGACCAGCCGGAATTACCAATATGTAGTCAAGCCAGACGGCGTTATCACCAGCACCCTTTTTGAATGTGATCATGAAGTTTTCTATCAGATCAAACTTCGTCTCGCCGTTGGATTGGTGCACAATGCTACGACAACCACTGTTGCTTGGGCAATTTGGCAAAGGTATTTTGGCCTCGTAAAACTTGCCGTTTTGAACTAGCACGTCCAATTCAAATTCCGGATGATCTGGTTGGAAATATTGTACAACAAATACGTATTCCCCGGGTAGAGGTACTTTGGCCTTAATGTCTATCATAGTGTTGTTGTTACTAAGATAGATCAATTTTGTAGAGTTGTCATAAATGCCGGGAGGCCTGCTGTCTACTTCCAAAATCTCATTGCCCACTTCGAACTCGATGTGTTTGGCGTCGGCAGCTTCGGGAAAGATTCCTGGTACACACTTCCCACCTTTGCGCACGCAGACAGATTTTGGTTTGATATAATCCAGGGACCAGTTCTCGTAAGGAATAGCGACGATAGATACAATGGCACTATCCGTGTACGGTTCTGCAGATAAAATGACGCTTACGTAATGGGATGGAAGTTGCAGAGGAGTGACTCTTCCGTATTTGTCAGTTACAACTTGTCTGCACACAGAGGTATATCTGCACGGGTAAAGCATCACTTTTCCGTTGTATGATGCATTCGCTTCGACAAGGACAGTCGCTATTTGATCGTTCGAAATTGGCGTGATGTAAGTTACAACTAGAATGTAAATTCCAGGTTTCGATATCCGTACGTCGTAATGTATTTCCTGTTGTTTATCATTAATTAGTGCAACACGTTTTTCACCAAGCTCATTGAGAGCTGCACGGTCAGTGAAATATTCCGTCAACCGTTCTCTTTGGTTATCCTGAATTGAATAGCCTGCGTCTCCCCGGACAGTATCGAAAGTCGACAAGCTTGGATAGCTAAAGTGTCTGCAGAGTCCGTTGTACCCTATTTCGCAAGGCCGCTTGACCTCCTGAGTCAGAATAGTAGCTTCGTAGTAGGCTGCTGGTAGAAGAACGAAGTAATCGAGAAGTAAGCTCGACTTTGTTGAAATGCTGATGTCCCAACGACCGGGATCCATTACTAGGGGTGATGGAACTGTCCCCGAAGATCCAGCAACTGTTACAAACATCGGTTTCGAAGTTGGTTTAAATACGACCGTAAATTCCTGCTCAGTGTCGTGCGAGTGCTCAGGAGTGATTTTGATCAACCCGGAAATCGGATTGGGGTTCAGATTAATGTACCGTAGAACCATTCGATACAACGTCGACTTCTGAATGTGCACATCCTGTATAATTTTATCTTGGAGAGGAGAGAAGACGGCGTATCCTTTCCAACTGTAACCGGGGAACAAGTCCTCAGCAAAACCGTAACGAACCGGATTGTTGCTCGGTGTTCTACCGTCTTCAACTTCGTACTGGAATTGATGCAAGGTAGGGAAGTAATGAGCTTGCAACGGCTTGTTGCACATGCGTCCTGTTACTCGAGGTCTGCAATAACATTGTCCCGATTGTTTGTCGCAAATTGGATTTATCGAGCCGCCAACGTCACATGCGCAATTATCGCATCCGAACAAGTTGTATTCTTGCAGATTGTACATCCCATCCGAGCAGTGGGTGCATCCCCTGCCAGTAACTGCCGTTTTGCAAATACATTGACCAGACTTTGTGTCACATTCGCCAATCCCTGCAATTGTACCAGGAATATTGCACTGGCACTCTTCGCATCCTTGCGGGTTTCTTGGTTGTAAATTCCAAAATAACGGCTTGCATTCGTTGCAAATTCGGCCCGCTACCCTCTCTTTACACTGACATAGTTCTCCGATGGGCACTGAACCGCATCCTTGGAATGTTTCTATCACACCAGCTGGGTCGCAGTTGCATCCTTCACAGGTCGGGAAGTTGTAGAAGCCTTCCTTGCACTTGTCACACCTTAGACCGTCGAAGTTCTCGTGACACTGGCACTTGCCTTCAGCGTCACATGAGAGACCAATTGCACCGTGATTGTCACATTTGCAATCTATACACTCAGGATATTTGTAATACCCTGGGCTACACTGGTCGCAAGTTTTTCCCGAAAAGTTTACGTAACACGAACACGTTCCTTTCACGTCACAAGATGTGAACGGAGAACCATTGGTACTACACTTGCATGGTTGACAATTCGGGTACCCGAAGAATCCAGTCAGACACTTGTCACAACGAGGTCCGCCATAACCGTCCTTACACAAACATTGCCCGTTCGTCTTGTCGCAGATTTCGCCTTGAGTGCCTTGCGCATCGCAATCGCAGAACCTGCACGATGGGTAGTTGAAATAACCGTTCTCGCAAACGTCGCACGCTCTTCCAGCGTAATTGTTTTTGCACGTACAGTTTCCACTTGTCACGTCACAAAACTCGTCGGTCGCTCCTAAATCATTGCAGCCGCATGCTAGAAAAAGAACCCTGTATGTTATTCTGATCTATGAACTTGTTCTTTGAATGGCACAGTTCGGGAAGATTCTAACGAATGGTTACAGTTATTATAGTTATACAAGTGGGATCATACGTCTGAGTACATATTTAATTTATAGTGTTATCATCAGTTGTGTTCTACGCACGCAGGCAGCCAGGGAAGTTGTAGTATCCTTCTGCACACAAGTTACAGTAATGTCCCGCGTAGTTTTCTTTGCATGGACAATGGCCGTCCGTAGCCTCGCAATGATAACCATCTGTTCCTTTAAGATGACATTCGCAAGGCCGACACTTCGGATAACCGAAGTAACCATAACTGCATTCCGTACAATCAGGAGCCACATATTCCGGACGACATTCGCACTTTCCTGAACCTTCCGCACAGTTTCCAGTGGAAAATGATAAATCACAATTGCAAGCTATGAAGAAACACGAAAGAATCATTATCATGATATTATACCATATCTGACGCACTAGAAATAGACTTTGTCTGTTCTGTATTCATGGATTTGCATGAATTTGACTTACGCTGACAGACATCAGTTTCATTGAGATGTTTGTCGTACGGTTTGTAGAAGCCTGCCTTACAACGGTCGCAATTTATACCCTCTGTGTTGTGCTTACAGTTCTGGCACACGCCACCTCCTTCATATTTCCCATGAATATCCAGTGACAAATGTTGTTCATCGATTTGAGGGTCATATTGACACTCGTCCGTATGACCGAAACAATTGCAAGCTAATCGAGAGACAAAGTATTCATTTATAAATATCCATAATTGATACTACTAACAAGGAAGGTATCCCAGGTCGATCTCTCCGATTTGATTACTTTTGTACTATGTTATAGTAGACTGAAAACTAAGCCACATGTATTTTTTTTTATTTACCACTAAACATTTCAAGGGGGTAAAACCACCCTCCAAAGTAAGGCATGTCAAGGAACAATTTGGCAGTTTCACCCACGAGAACATAATATTTTTAACCAATCTAACTGGAAAAGCTTTCTCATAAAGTGAAATGAAAAATGTAATTTTCTCAATTAACAAACAGAAAAAATGCCAAACCGTTCCTTGACATGCCTCACTTTGAAGGGTGGTTTTACCCCGTTAAAGTGTACAATGGCAGGTAAAAAAAATTCACGTTGCATAGTTTGTAATCTACTACAGCATATTACAGAAGAAATGAAATTGGAGAGAATGACCTGGAATACCTTCCTTGTAAGAGGACATAAATGATTATGCAATACACCAAACAGCTGAGAAATTCTGTATAATGTCAAAACAAAATGGAGAAAGGCTCACGTTCGCAAATGAACTTCTTGGACGCTGTTGATATTCGCCATTTCTTTTGTTCGAAACCCTTGCAACAGGATGCGCACTGAGGTCCACAGGTGTTGTGATGACATCTACAGAGAAGCTTATCGGGAATGTTCGGATCCTGAACATCGCAAGTGTCCGCATGACCGTTACACATGCAGCGTCCACCTATACTGATGTCTTTGATGGAGTAGAAGTACTGGAAATCGGATGAAATTCATCTTATTATAGTGATTTGGAAACCTCACGAGCAAGAATAACATAAATGCTGTGGCGCTGATCCAATTTATCAATACATACACGCCTGGTGACTGTTGGATCCTGTCGAGCGACGGACATCAAATGTCCGAACAAGTTCTTCGTGCGTAGAAAGCGAAATCGGACGTTGGTGGCTCTGGTCCACTCCTGCAGAACCGAGGAGTTGAAGTAATGGTTGGCCGAAGGTCTGTCGGTCAAAGTGGAGAATGGAATCTCTCCGCCTTCCAACGGAACCAGCTTCGAATATTCCGTGGTACAAATCACACTGTCGTCTCTTTTTATTCCTTCGCGACTGTTCACGCCAAAATATGTAAGACAGTCGTTCTCCGAATCGGAAAAGTACTGCCATGGCGACCACGTCTTTCCGTAATCCTTCGACTTTTCGAGTGCCCATAATCCGGGACGAGGGGAGTTGCCCATACGGATGTAAACGTATGCGACGTGAAATTCCTAGAACACATACCGTTGTGTATTCAGAAAGAATTTCGTTGGGGTGGTTCATAATTTAACTATGTTATTTTTTCAAGATGCCATTCGCTACCAATTATTCTAATATTTTTTATTTATATTTATGTGTACACCTTAGGGACTTGTATACATATCATATATATATCAGTTTACTTTTTTTGTATCGTAGTCCAATTAAAAATCAAAGATTAATCGCCTCGGAGAAATTCGGACAATAGTTTTCATTACCGACGGAGGAGTATCACATCACCTTAATGTCTCTATTTCGTTTTCAGTACTGATTTTTACGAACAATGATCAGTTGGACCACGATACGAAAAAAATAAACTAATATGTATATTTTTTTTAATGAATAAATTGTTCGCTGCAAATGACATCACAAGTAGCATGTGGCATAATCGTGGAAACGATCCGTCTATTCTAAAGAAAATATGATATTCCATAATATGATAGGGTATATAGAATAATAGATATGCAAACAGTGTCATGTTTTCTATGAACTGAAAATTTCGTTGATTTTCAAAATTCGAACATCATTGAATGTCTAAATGAGCTCTCTAATATTTGACCGTTGAATTTCAAACACAAGTTGTATTTCAACCTGTTGTAAAAGTAAATACAACTGCAAGTATGGCTAAATTTAACAATAAACTGCAAGTGGATCGATGCTGATGTCCATTTTTCAAACGTATTTTTTAAAACACACGGAACAGTTTATTATTCTCAATAGAGGGTTGTTGAAGTCTTTATCGCGTATCTGCAGGAGCGGAAACGCTTGGGAGATAGTGTGCTTCCCATTTCATGAGTTGATTTCCGACGCCTACACATCGATAAGCCCGAAGTGGCAGCAATGAAGAAAGCTGAATGATGATTTCAGCCGTTTCATCAATTCCAGAAATCTGGTCTGTTTGCAGTTATTGAATCTGAATATAGGTATGCATTTTTTTTATTGGTCAACAGTGTCGGTTTTAGGTTCCCGTTTTTATTTATGTAGCAGAATCAAATTTTAGAAAATGATTTTGAAAAAAATTCATATAAATTCTCGAGCAGTGTTGTTTACGTCAATGACAGTGAACACGGGTGAAACTTATCTCTGTTATACAATAAAAATCATTTTGAGCGACTCGGAGTAAGAAATTCAGAGGATATCAATGACTTCAAAAAAGGTTTTATAATCGGAAAATTGAAAATTATTGAAGGCTGGTGTTTTTGATGCAATTTTAATATTCTTGGTCTCATATTATTCACCGTAGAGATCTCCAGAAATCGCCTGAAAATTTTTTACGCGTTATTATCTCCAGGATGGGTGAAAATAGATTTTATTTAACCCTTTGAGTGACACATTATTGTGCTGAGTTAACTTTTATAAAAAGGTAGTGTTGTACGGTTTTTGAGGATGTTTATTACGAATCTGAAATCAAAATTAAAAAATTCTAAATGGCAGATCCAATATAGCGGACAAAAATTGTGAATTTGATTCGAATCCGGTCAAAAAACGCTATGCAAGGGGTTTTTGGGGTCGCCGATTGGATTCGCCATACCAAATTTTCAAAATTTGATTTCGGATACGTAAACAGCGACTTCAAAAATCCCCGGACAGCGTTTTATCTCCGGATTCGATCGAATTTCAAATTTTTGTCCGCCATATTGGATCCGCTATCTTGAATTTTCAGAATCCGATCGCAGATTTGTAATCAGTAGATTCGTAGAGTTTGGAAAAAGTATCAGATTTTAATTGCTTCGAACCTTCTAATTACAAGACCTTTCCTTAAATTGTTGATACGATTTTATCTCGTGCTATTAAAATTTCCCCCACATGCATTTCATATTACACAGTATAGAGACGTTGTTCCGTTCGTGTTCCCCGTAATCATTGTGCGGAATTAAAATTCCTGAAAATTTTTTTCAAACAATTCTTTTTATTTTGCTACAAGTTTTCATTCGGACGATTCGGCCTATCAATCCTTAATGCCGTTCTTATACTCGTACATATAAGCGAGACAAAGATCGGTTCTGTGCTACGCTCTGACTCCAGTATCATCGCAGGAAGGGCCAACGTTCGTGGCTAACGCGATACAGTTCAATGATTATCTATCTCTGTACGCAGAAGCTTTGCTTCTCGGTAATTCTTTCTCCTCAGCTGTATAAGCATGAATGAGTATTAAATTAAATTACATCAGATAGTATTAAACGAAGAAGATAAAGTCCAAGAGCCTGGCGAAGTACGTTCAAACGATATATAAACATTGTAAAGATTTCATTCTATGCGCAGGATTTGATCTATTAAACTGAGATAAATTCGTCCATCAGCTTTTAGAATATTTCGAATGAATCGAATCAGCGAGACTGACCCGTTTATGTATTTTTTTTTTTTTATAGCTTAAACAATTCTGTACGGACAAATACGGATGAATAATATAATAAGCAATAAAAATCAACACATTATTAATAAAATGCGATTGAATTGTAAACAAATGTATGCTTACGAATCGTTTCAATACTATTATGATATTTTTGAGGCAGTAAAAGTGTAATGAAAAATGAAATAAATCCTTGAATCTTACAATTAGAGAATCTTTAAACATATAAGTTTGGTTATTATATGGTTGATTTATATTGCTAGAAAAATTTGATTAAAAATTAGGACTATGTTCTCTGTATGATCAATATTATTATGTTTTGAGACTGTGTTAAATTATGTGACAAAATGTAAACAATCTGATGAAAATAAATAAATAAATAAACAGATAAATAATAATTAATATTAAGATTAATCGACGTTATTACCTGGCCTAAATTGATGGTGAGATTTACTTCGTTGTACTTCATTCCACGAGATAATGGCGGTGATTGCCACCAAGTTTGAGTACCATCGACGGCATATTCTGGAGGATGTCGCTTCAACGGATCGTTTGGATCGCAATAATCGCATACCTGTAAAAATGTGAATTAATAGGAAACATCGCACCCAATTCTAAAAAGTTTCATCATTCGTTATTATATACTATCATTATTATTTACTTGATTGTATTTTTTTCTTTTTTTCAAACAATAACGCTTTCATTTCCCTGGATGAAAATTGAATGCGGAAAAATAACGACGAGGTGCAGTTATAAATAAATAATATCGTCAATGTTGAAAAATATTTTAACTGGGATAAGTTCTGTGAACTATAATTTAGATAAGATGTATCTAAGAGACTCGGCGTAATGCGTTATTTGAATGAATCTCAGGCTGAAAAACTTCCAACTCGAACATGCGACGCTTTGTTATCTCATATAAGGGGTCAGTTCTATCTTCCCTTATCGCTTGTGTTCGTCCCCTTCGACCTGCAAGTCCCCATTTCTCATAGGAGTTACATCAACGCTTCGAAAGGCTTGAAATTTGGCCATTTTAACGAGTGACCTGAGAAACATTCAAACATTCGTAACATCGAGATGCGTGTAGTATTTTATGAACAATTTCCACAGGAAGTTACAAAAATTTTGAGCAACAATGTGGAATTTTTTTACCCAAGAAAATTTATGAGTCTATACAATTACTACGTTGTCATTTAATTATTTATATATAATTGTAAATGTAAATAATTATATATATATAAGTCTCTTCGTGCCACAAACTTAAATAATTTCAGTTCGTGACTTCTCTTGTTCCAACTATTTGTTTTTTTTTTTTTATTTTCTTTTTTATAGAATATTAACGGATACTAGAGTTTCTGGTAACGGCTAGAAAACTAATTTTCATTTTCTACCTAGAACTGTATTTTTCGTTTGTGGTAAAAAATGAAAATAGTTAAGGGCTGAGCGGTAACCGAAACTAAAAATTTCTCTCAGTGTACGGGTGATAATAACGGCTGATTAGACGCGATATTCAAAGCTGAAAACAGCAGATTAACCTTGCGGATTACGTTTAGGTATACTTAAGAAAAAAGAATAAGAAAGAAGTTTCACGATTTTCGACGACCATATTTTTCATATACCTGAAGGCCTCAAAGACAGATCAACCGAGCAGATTTTCGTATTTTAATACCAATAAGCTGGGATGCAGATTCAATTTTGAATTCGGAATGCCGATCGTTTATACCGATAGCAATGTATATTTCTTTTATTTGTCAATAACAATTTTTTCTCCTTCTCTAAACTCTCTCCAAACATATTTACACATTGGTTAAAAATCCTACAATGCTGGAGGGAATTTAGTTTTGAAACTGCTGCAGCACCCTGCGACCAATTTAGACTCGGAAATTTAGTTCACTTTCGTTCTGTCGAGAATAAGTTTATTTCTGAAAGCTCGAGGGAAGTCTTAAAGTTCCAGCTGCATACGTACGCTTGAATATCAAATCCGTTGCAAGCTGAACGGTATATTTCATGCTGATTCGTTGATTTTTACAGCGATATTCCAATAATTGAACAAATCTACCCTTGCGGAAAATAATTATCGGCAGTACGGTGGTAGAAAATTAAAAAAAAAAAAAACCACAGCTGTTTTTTTATTTTAGTCATTTTTTTGTAATACGTGTATTTTTATATTTGTTTTTTCACGTGCGTGATTGAATAAAAAAGAAATTGTTCAAACTTTTTCAACAAACTGATACGATCGGTGTTATGCTTTATAAAAATTACAAAGAACGATATTCAATACATCTCAGAGGCTCAATTATTTATAAAACGCAAGTTGCATTGACTTGATCATTTTCAAAATATTCGTAAAATCTGGGCTTGGCGAAATCAAAATTTCATAACTCACGCCTAACTTCTAACAAAATTGAACGAAGCATATTTCAATTCTTTTTCTTTTTCTCTGATCACAACTTATTTTACAAGGCAATAAACACGGTCTAGATTTTTAAATTTTCAAAATTCAAATTTCAATTTTTTCAATAATTCTTCGTTCACTCACAAACTATACTCAACTAGTGACAGAAAATATTTGGTTTTTTGATTTCATACAAAGATATCATGAGTTTAACGGCTTAATTTTCAAAATTTTTCCATGAAAGTTTCGTGAAATATTGTTTAAATATTTTTCTTACATCGGAGTTGCAGTTGTTTGTCAAAACATAATTCCATAAGAATTCCAGGTTTTCCATACCAAATCTACGATTTTACCAAGTCGACTTCAAGTACGCGATAAATGAAAACGCAATAGAAATATGAACAAGAACAGTTGATTTTCAAAATTTTTCCGGTAACAGCTGGAAAACTAATTTTCATTTTCTACCTAGAACTATATTTTTCGATCGTGGCAAAAAATGAAAATAGTTGCAGACTGAGCGGTAACCGTAACTAATAGTTTCTCTCATTGTTAAAAAAAAGGCACTCTCAGTCCTTTCGAATTCCCTTCTTGAATCAACTAATCGACTCTACGCTTTTACCCCGCGCGGGAAATCCCCGGCTCACCTGTCCCTGTATCAAGTTGATATCCTCGTCCTGATCCGCGTTGGCGCCAACAAGTTTACAGTAAAGTTCTGGCCCCGGAGTATCGACACCGCAAGTCGCAGTGGCGCTAATTTCCCGGCCATCCGCCAAGTTGAAATACGGCGGTGTAAGGATTTCGCCGCGGGCGAAAACGGCCGCAATCGCAAGGATGACGAGGCCCTGGGCCTGCAGGATCATCTCTGGGCCTCAGTCCCTAGATCCTCGCAATCGAACGCGACGAGAAGTCGCTATCAGCGATTACTGCGATATAATCGGCCAACGATTTCACCCAAATCTCTCCGTATTCATGTGCGAATTGCGATTTATCCTCCGAGAAACGATTCGAGGGTCCCGCTTTTTGCTGAAAAACACAGCCGCCTCCCTTTTATTACAACGTCAGCTTCACGATGTCAATTTTATTCCGCTATGCCGCCGAGATCGAGCCAACTCGACGGTTCGGCACGGACTGATTCGCTGCCGGTCATCTCTTGGGTTTCCCGAGGGTGGGGATGCAGGGGAAACGAAATACGGGAGACGCATGGCTTTCATGGCAGCGAATTCCCGGCTGGGAATTCTAGCATCGGGCGCGATATCGAATCCCTTTTCACCGCTCGCGTAACTTCCTGCTCTATTTGGTCGTTTTTTGAGAATAAGATAACCTAACAAAACTTGAGGGAAAAAAGGTACGCGCCACATACCTCAAAAAGGGACGCGGGAATGCAGATTTTTGTAGAACTGAGGAGATTCCTGGCTGGTGGTCGATAATGGAATATAAAACCGTTTGCGTTAACGGTTCTTCACCGTATTGAAGTTAGTTACTTTGTCGCAACGATTTTCTACCGAGGAAAAACCGTGATTTTGCGATTTTGGAATTGTTCGATATTCAGTAAACGATGATAAAACAAAACACAATCATATTTCGAAATCTTAGTTCCTTGAAAATTATTGCAAAATTGAGAAAATAATGATTTTTTCACCAATGTTTCGTTACGATAGCGTTGCTAACTTCAACCTCGTGGTTTTTGATCATATTGAAGTTAGTAACTTTGTCGCAACGATTCGTGTTGAGGAAAAACCGTTATTTCACGATTTTGGAATTATCTGAAATTCAGCAAACTGTGATAAAACAAAGTACAATCATATTTCGAAATCTTAGTTCCTTGAAAATTATTGCAAAATTGAGAAAATAATGATTTTTTCACCAATGTTTCGTTACGATAGCGTTGCTAACTTCAACCTCGTGGTTTTTGATCATATTGAAGTTAGTAACTTTGTCGCAACGATTCGTGTTGAGGAAAAACCGTTATTTCACGATTTTGGAATTATCTGAAATTCAGCAAACTGTGATAAAACAAAGTACAATCATATTTCGAAATCTTAGTTCCTTGAAAATTATTGCAAAATTGAGAAAATAATGATTTTTTCACCAATGTTTCGTTACGATAGCGTTGCTAACTTCAACCTCGTGGTTTTTGATCATATTGAAGTTAGTAACTTTGTCACAACGATTCGTGTTGAGGAAAAACCGTTATTTCGCGATTTTGGAATTATCTGAAATTCAGTAAACTGTGATAAAACAAAGTACAATCATATTTCTAAATCTTAGTTCATTGAAAATCATTGCAAAATTGAGAAAATCATGATTTTTTTCACCAATATTTCGTTACGATAGCGTTGCTAACTTCAACCTCGTGGTTTTTGCGATTCGATGTTCCGCAGAAATTAATAGGTTATTTGAAAATTGTTAATTGTTCATGTTCGAATTCTTTACGGTTAAACAATATTATGCGATTTCATGGGGTGAATGTTTGACCGCAACTTTCAACAGCAGATAATTTACAGAGAGATTGGAGTATTTTATCAAAAGTTTTTTAATAATCTGATGTGTTCAATTTTGATGGATGTTAACCGTATATAGTTAACCCTAGTAGAAAGTGGACAAAACGTTTTATCGCAACTTCATAGAAAGCGATTTGAATATTTTACGATATTTTGAAGACGAAATATTTTATTCTATGCTCTGTCGAGCATAGAACAATTTTGTATTACAATCAGTTTGTTCGCTATTTAATAATTAGATTTTTTCTTGGATATCAGAGTTAATAAAAAAACATTGTAAACATATGACAGCCTGCTAGTTTATATATAAACATCAAATTTGTGCTTTACTAGGAAAAACTGCGTAATTGTATCACGAATTAATAAACAAATTCGTTTCAAATGATTTGCAAAATACTTATCAACGAAGGAAACAAACTATCACGACATTCGTAAAAATGAGACGAACCATTTGATTTTTTTGATGTTGCGAAAAAAGAACCGTACAATTAGCTGATGAAAATAATTAAATCATCTTTTTCTCGATACAAGAGTCGCCATTTTGTTGAAACTTTTCAAAGTTCGTTCTATACTCGCTAACGAACGAATTAGAGAAGAAAGGCTTGTGCATCGCTAATTACACAGACACTTGACGTTTCTACGTCAGTCAGAAGAGCTTATTTAATTAGCAGACCACACGTCCGAGGATTAGCGAATTATGAGAGTATTAACCCCGCAAACGTATCTAATAATATACATATAAATATACTAAACTTAACGCAGGAAGAAATTCTTCCTGCATTTAACGCGAGATCAATTATCCAGTATGCAGTATTTAATCTGCGCTGAATAACGCTTATTTATTGCAAAAAAATCACCACCGCAATAAAGACGATAAGAGAATTAAATTTGAACAATAATAATAATACCCAAAAGTTATTAATAAATTGATAAAACAAAACATTGTTTAACAAATTTTCAGTGAATTTTTTTTGTCTGTCATGTGAAATGAATTCGTTGATTTTTCTGAATACACGTGAATTTTTAAAGAATTTTCTCATTATACTTCGATGGTGGTAAAAAACGAAAATAGTTGAGGACTGAGCGGTAATCGGAACCGAAAATTTCTCTCAGTGCGTATGTAGAAAAGAAAATACTTTCATCGGGTGATCGACGGCTTCTGACAGGCTTTGTTTGATCTGGGATGAGATTTTCTGGCAAAGCGAGGGATGTTTGCTGGGTGAGAGCCGGAGAAGATGAAGAAGACTATGATTCGGGCGTCGGGCTGGCTGCCAGATGTGATCGTCGTGTCCTCGGTTCATTTTCATGGAAGATCGTTCCCATATGCGATGCGAACACGTGTGCACGGCCTTTGCAGCCTGGTAGAATCCTTGTGCACTTTTAAGTACGTCTCAATTCTCGACCCCAAGCATAGCAGAACCTCTTGAATATTCCGGAGGTAAAATATATGCATGGGGTTGAGTTTTGACTAATTTGTTAAAAAAAAAATTTCTTCTTCATCTCAGAAACGGGTTCAAAAGTTTCATTTGGATATAAAAATATGCCTGTTAAAATTTCAGCTCTTAATATTAACGTCAAGAGGCCGCGCAACGCACTTTTTTATATTTCAGAAGAATACGGTGAAGATAATGGTTTGATTTTTATAACTTACTAACGATGCGGCATCGTACAAAAAATTGACAGACATATTTTTGCAGAGAATTGAACAATCTTCAAGAAAGATCTCTTATTATTGTTTTCTAATAAATTGATTTGTTCAAAAGTTATTCAATTAAATAAATTTAACTTTGACCTTGATTAACTTTTGAACGAATGTCTTTATCAGAAAATAATAACAGACCTTTTTTAAAGAGCGTTCAATTCTCTGTAAGAATATGTCTGGGAATTTTCTGCACCGTGCATCGTTAGCTAGTTATAAAAATGAAATCATTTTTTTCATATTGGGATTTTTTGTTTCTAAGTATAAACGTTACTTTTTTTTACTTCAGTTTTACCCTACGAACTTGTTCTATACATAGCGAAAAAAAAAATCTTCGTCGGAGGATATTTCTTATATCTGATTTCAAAGTGTCTACACTTTTGTCACTCAAAGTTTTCCCATATTTTCAATAATGTGGGGAAGATATGTTTATTTTTTTAATATTCTCTCCGGCTGGTAGTTTTTAATAAATTTGAATGGTAAAATTTCGAATTTCAAACGCGATCTCGTGAAATTGGATTTAATATCAAATTGCATAAAATATCAACTAACAATTTAATTATTATTTTGGTTACTCGCATCGATACACATTAGAACATTGCGTTTTATTATATAGATTTACATTTTTGAACATTGGGTAAAGACTAACAATTAAATTCAGAGATTCAAGTACTTTTAGTATAAAGTTAGCATACTAAAATAAATTGAAATTACGTCGCTTACGGACAATTATACATGTATAATATAATGTCCGATCAACACAATATCTTTTATTTCCATTTAAATATTATTTTGTGATGCAAAACTAGTTTTTTTCAAAAATTCTGCATTCTTCGATGAGCAATTCTGCAATATTAATACGTAATGCGAAACCAAAAGTAAATATAAAATGAAGGATAAATAATACGATAGACAAACAATTAATAATATCTGATACATACGTAAGTGAACACGTAAAAATGTATTAAAAAATAAATTAATCATGCCGAAGTATCGATGAATTTACGTTTTCGTGAAACGAACACATCACGTGTAAGTGATACTAAGATTACTGTATATTAAGTACAGAAATTTCATTTCTAGTCGTACGTTGTAATCGGCAAGTCTTAAAACTGTGAGACGGTTTGTTACCACAGTTAATAATGTTCAAAGTTAAAAAAAATAAACTAATCATGCTTTACAGTTGATCGCCTGTAATAAATAGCAGAGAGCATAATGCTGCCGCTTAGCGATACGGAGATGATGAAGTTGCTCAATAAAAGAAGATCGGCCGAGTCCATCCAAATTGTAAAAACCCTTGCTGTAAAAATATATGAATTATTTTTTAGTCCACAGCAGGAGTTTAAATATTGATCGTTAATTAATTCTAACATTTAACCATTTACAAGTGTAATAGCACTGCATGTTGTACATATTTGCTTACGATATAAGTCAACTGGCACGAATTAATTTTTCTGACAGTATTTTTATGCGAGCATTTCTTTCTCAAACAGTTTAGTTTACATGTAATTGTGAAATTAAATTACTTGCCAAAATCTATCGTTCCTTATAAACTTGTCACACATTTGTTTAAAGCAATACCATTTGATTTGTATAAAGTAAAATTATAGTTGGGAAACAATTGCATGGTATTCTATAAAAAATAATTCATCCTTGAACACATAAGCAACTATAAATTAATAATTATATATAAAATCATTTGAATAATTCTGTGAGAAAATTTTACAAATTTTCAATTTTAACATCGACGTAGGTAAAAAATGAAGTAATAATATCCGAGCTCTACTTCTCGTGTAATATTAAACATTTACGGCCGTGCTGAAGATGCGTAAAGATAATAAACAACCTTATCGACTTCCGTTATGCCAGGTTTCTGCTATCACCGACCTGATAATACGACTTGTATATATTACGTAGATTGCCACTAGTTATAAGAGTTTAAATATTTGAATGTTAATATAATACTCACTAAGGTTAGTCAATGTTGAAATAACCCAGGTTAGAACAGAGATGGATTCGCTATTTTTCGCCCGCAATATCGCTGCCAATTGTGCTATTTTACTGGAAGCGGAAATCGGCGTACACATCGGCTAAAAAACAAATAATATTGATAAATATCACGTGAAGAATGATATTGGTATTAATTTAAAAGTCCAGCTTCTCTTTAAGAATGAATGAAATCGTCTAGACACGTGTAAAAAAATGTTAAATGTACAGATTTAACTTCTAAGGAAACAGGAATTCACATTTATGATTGCATGTTCGTTTTTACCTTGCCGTCAACCGTTTAAAAATCATATATTTTACTCAAACTGTATCTGGAGAAACTTATTTGAATAATTGATAAGTAATGTAGGATGACGTGAAAGGCGCATGAGACGTACAGTCAAGTCAACAAATAACATTATTCTTCATCGAAAATTCACACGTTCATTGACCAATTACGATCAACGATAGCTCAGTTTAATCGTAAATTAATTATCCATGAATCATACTAGTCGGATTTTTGATCACACAAATGTACTTCTTGGCGAATCACAAGTTATCATCTGTGAATTGCAACGATTATGTACACGTCGATTTTTTTCTATATAAATTTACAACTTGTAAGGATTTATTTTAAAGAAAACTATAAGTTATTTTTCATTACAGTAAAAAATAAAGAAAAGCAAAATAATATGATTTCTTTGGCGTTGGTAATTATACAACGATTTATATTGAACTTAATGAGGTTCGAGTAATACTTTTTGAAACTTTGGTTGAATCACGTTTTCGTTACGACAGATTTACGCGCTGACTGTACCTTCCATGGTATATATTCTTAATAACACGTAAACCAACCGCTAGAATCGTTAAAGCAGTCTTCGGTACGATTTGGAATAAAAAACAGCCGAAAATAAAGAAGTATAAAGCAGCTAGTAAAAATGAGCTCGGGCTGATTAGATCCAAGTACAATAGAACCAGATATATGATAATAAGGTCTTGAAGCAGCAGAACCGGATACTCCAAATACGACAGGAATGAATATTCGTTCGTATAATTGTAGCTGGTCATCACTGTGTAGCTGAAAACAACGCGTTAAAAGATTATATCAGAACTCGACGTATGAAACAGTTCAAACAGTTAGCAATAACTTTACATGTGTGAACAGAAATTCTCACACAAGCAAGTTTTACTTTTCAATGTATAACCGATAGTGTAAGTTGTTTTTTCAGTTTATCGAGCCTAGTTCTATATTTCTAGGAAAATGTCGAGTCGTTTCCATTGTTTTTTTTTTTTTTTTACTTAGAATTATATTTTTTAACGAATCTATACGTATATAAATGACCTGAAGAAATTTTATTGAGTAAAAAATATTTGTTGATTGTGCCGATGCGTTTGGATACCTATCCTTCGTACGGACGTTTTTTTAAGAATAGTACCTTGTAAGTTCCAAGAACAATCCTAGAAGCGAGATTCCTGCAGCTGTCTTTAAATTATATAAATTCATTATTTGCGGAATCTTCTGCACTAAACACATCAGTATTGTGATGATGCTGAGAAAGTCAGCAAATAGTTGTAAATACATTGTTGCGGTTGAATGTTGCAAACTTTTTCTGTACGATGATGTAGTCCTTGATCTCAAAGGCCTTTTTGTGGGTACCTTAGAACTCACATTTCGATTTTCATTCCAAATCCTGAAAAACAGGTAAAAACATAATGTGAATTGTCCTTGCCATCATTTTGTTTGGCTTAAAATAGCCCGCGATGCTTTATGAGTAATGAGAATCGTAGTACAGCCGAAATAAAGTTAGAAGTGTAACAATGGCGGCCATGTTGCTGATTATGTGCATGTATTTCAATTTGAACTGTCAAATGTTTTAAAAACTGTTTCTTCTAACTTTAATATTAGACGAATTTGTGGTTGACTTCGGTTATTTCAGGCTAACTCACAATCAAACATTTAAATCTAAAGAATCATTTCTGCATCCCAAATTTGGAAAATACGTCGAATTCATAGTGGTTTACTGATTATCGTCTCGTTTCAAGCAAATGTCAACTGAACATACCACGTCTATAAGTTACAACTTGATCAGCTAGTGATGGTTATTAAGTGCAAAGGCTGAATAGTGAACAATAATATTATGAGCATGTCTTCCTGTGAGCCTTTCAACGGTACTTTAAATTTATCTTAAACCGTACATAACCAAGGGTAAACACGTTTTTCTATAACACTGCAGTAGTATTGCTATATTGATAATACAACACCTACGAACAACACGAAATAACTGCTGAATATAAGAATTACGACTTAGCAATTCTAGAACTGCAACTTTCAAAGTTTACACCGTCGGTCAATCTCGTGCGTTATGTTATTCAAACAGCTTCGCGTTGCTTGCGCAATTGCGAAGCGTCTACAAGCGAACTAGTAAGCGGTTCGACAATACCTAAACTGTGATCGTATTACATAAATAGATGTGCGTAGACTACGGCTGGGGACAAACTGTTAAGCGAGCTAGAATAGCTCCTGGCCATTCGTCTGGTGTCTGGTAAACGCGCCAAGGTCGGATGCTGGGAACTTCATCGTTTAACAGGAGCGCAACTAGAAATTCTGTTCTGTCGCAAATTTTTCGAGTGGTAAATTTGAAAAAAAATAAAAATAAATAAATAAATAAAATTAAAAACCGAACCACCATACTGTATTTATAACTGTATCCTACACCGTTTATCACGCAAGAGATATTTTAAAGTTTCGAAAGTATATTTGAAACCTTACTTTCGTTACACTCGTTTTCAATCAAGAGTACTACGAAGAATTATACACCGGGTATGTTACGTGTAGTATAACAGAATCTGAATCTACTTCTGTTTATAGAATAGAACTCCCGTGATATTACGTGCGAATTCGTAACAGACGAACGATGTACGATGGCGGATTTGAAATTGTGGAAGCAGAATGAGGATTTTTCTACAGAACCCTCATACCTTTCTTTAAGCTACGCCAGTGCAAGAAGGCTCTATGAATGCGGAGAGCCTTGAGCAAGCGCCACTCGCGACTGTCAAATCGACGGTGAAAAAGATGCGCGCGCTTTATTCCGCGCAGTCGCTGAGCGTAATATCTTCGAATTAGACTCGTAATCACGCCACGCGGTGCTGCAGGCCAAAGCATAGATCAATACACACACCCGGTATTGTTTGATGTTAAATATTTATCGAAATGACAACAATCTATTAGTCTGCATTGATCTGATTTTTTGAAAAAATTTTTTTTCTTTCAATAAGGTACAAGTTTAGGCCCTTAAAAATACGTACATTTATTGAGAATCATAGAGTTTCAAATATGTTTCCAGATTCGCGAGTATCCAACTTAAACAAAATCCCAATACACCCAAGTCTCAACTGTCCATACCTGTATTTTTAAGAACAATCGAACATCGCCCATTTACAGTTAGGCGTCGATTTTACTGTGTCTGCCTTAATTGATGTTACGAATCTTATCGCGTTGGAGAATTTTGCCGAAAAAGTAATAGATCTTCATCTTGAATTATACTAGATACGTTGCAAGAGTTAGAATTAGCATAAAATGAAGCCAATAGAGAAATATGTCAATGCAAATAATATTTGCGAATTTTTCGCAGATTCAAATCGTTGCAGGTTTCGATTTGATCTAACTTCAAATAGCATCTGATTTCTGTGCCACTTGAGCCTGCAGGCTTATTTTGACGATTTAATTTGATGAAATTTTAATCCGTGGATAGCTGACACAGAACGAACAATCTGATTAGTCTGATTCAACAAAATACTCCAGGTTGCCGCTTCATATCAGATATTTGTCGACAAAGCTCCGCGTGGCTGCTACTGTTTAACAAAAATATTCGGGCAGAGATTTTGTCACAATACAATGATATAATTCGGTGAATCTAACGGAAAGGGTCAATAACACAGGTCAATGTCGATCCGTGTTAGAAAATCGGCAGGAATAGCGAGTAAAACCGCGGCGTGTCGATAAAGCAGAAACCGGTAATTCACTGTGTTCACTCCTGATGCTGCTGTCGTCAGGTCTTTGGACAGAAGGAACGGGGGGAACAGAACCAATATGGAGTAAGTGGGATGTGAAGATCTGCGTTGTCTTTTAAATATTGATTTGTGGTGTAGGGTGAACGAAATGTTGTCGCCGAATGAATTAATCCAACTTTTTATCGTGCGGGGAATTTCATCGGATGTAAATAATGCTCGCACGGCGTAATACCGAGGTATGTTCTCGATTTTTTACACAAGCTTATACAGAAACGTCAAACTAGTCGCAATTACTACCAACGCCGCAAACATCGACCGCGCCGGGACATCAAACTCATTATATTTTAAAATAAGGCATGGTCCCTTTTAGCGGATATGTTTTAATTACTGGCAATGCGCGATATATATCTGTCATAGTCAGGGGTCAGCGGATTCTGGGCTGTGGCTTTGGCGGGTCATCCTTACCTTCGTTTCACGTCCCCCCATTACTTTCGATTCGCTAAGGAAACCTCCATTTCTTACTACCATTGATGAGGATAAATAGGTTGTACGATGTACGATCACGTAAGTAATTATTATCCGGTATATGGGTGTGCTCATCCGCGATTTTCCCTCCTCTCTCTCTTTTTCTCCATCCCTTCCCTACTCTCTTCATCCAATGCTGACAAATTATTCCTGTTCTGTTGTTCTCCGACTCGTCACTCGTGTGACAGCATAATGTTTTGCATTCCAATTAATAATGACTCATCGCTGTAACGTCTGCACCAATAAATTTTGTCTCTTCCAAGTAACTCTGTGCACAGTTGAAAAAAACACTCGGCGAGTATCAATTCTTTTTCTCACACAGATGCTACAATTTTCGTTAAATAGAGTGTTTTGTGATTATCGTTCAATTATTTTCATCATTTTTTCTATCAACAATATTCTTGTTGCTCTTTCACATTCATCATTTTCAACCAAACTTACAGTATGTGTTACATTCTTTGTCAACATAATCTGACTACTACAAGTTTGAATGATAGTGACAATACAAAAAATTTCCTGATAATCTGAAATTTAGTATCACCGAACTTTGTGTTTGGAAGTTTTTAACTTAGTAGCGAAGATACTCGTATGATTTACATCCCGCGTTTTGTTCGATTAATTCTAAGGGAACGCCTCTTTATGTTTGAATCTTGTCACATTCAGGCATAAGATACTTTGCGTGTAATTAAACACCCAGAACTTATATTAATTATTTGATAATCGTGCAGGGGTTCGCTTATTATAATAAAATTGTAAATTTGTAGAAAATTCATGTAATACATAATTGTGTGATATAAACAGAGTTTAATTAAGAAACATATCCAGCTTATTATCAAATTTCTTTTTTGAATATCGTATGCATACATTTCATTTCATTGATTAACTTTATCTGCTATAAAATTAGAATGATAAAAATGAACATTTTTCAAAATTTATCACGTCGAGGAAATCCTTTGCAACTTGGAAAAGTGACAAAGATGAGGTGATATTTTATGGAACTGACTGATCTACGACTAATACGAGTATCAGCGGACAAATTTGAATTCTTATTTGGTCTGAAATTGTACATAAATATGACATTCGATATCAGTATATGCGTTCGATTTTTTACGGTATCTCTACTTGAAGCATTAATTAACATTTTGATGCGGCACATCATACAAATTTCTTTTATCTTCCAACAATCGCGTGTGTTGTTTGAATTAAACTTCGTTAGAAGTCATACAAGTTATTTTAAGAGAATCAGATCGATGAAATAAAATGCTACTTTTGACATTCAGGAGAAAACTGGTATCACACATTTGATATAAATTAATACCAGGCAATATTAAATTAATTTCAGAATATTTAAACCGATAGTGAATTAGGCTTCAAATTTGGAGAGCTATTTTTTATTCAAACTCTTTATTTGTTTTTAGATCCTCATGGCGCACGAAAATGGTACCATTGAATTCGCAGACGTGAAAGCGAGAAGACTGTCTGCAGTTTGTCATGACTGTGTTTCAAAAGAACAGGACCTCAGCTTTGAAGTTGTATAAGAATGGTAAAGCCAGCAAATATAATAATTTTGTCATAAACAAGTAAATATTTGCAATTTACTATCATCCATTCATTTGTTACGTACTCGGCTTGTATGATGAAAATTTTAAATAACAAGCACTTTGACCCTGGTATTTTTTAAATTGCCGATTTGATATCTTATATTTATTAGAAAACAAAAGTTTGATTTGGAGAAGAAATATATCTCACAAACTGAAACTTGAGGTACGTTTTGAATGTCTATTGAATCACTGAATAAAAATATGAAAAACTTCGTATTATGCTTAGCATATTTTAATAATTTATGAGTGAATAATTCACCTTGAAAGAAACACACGTACACTCGCAGAACCGAATTACTAAATATACCAAATCCAAACGTTTGGTGTAAAATAGCATGGATCAGCTACAAACATGACAAAGAACGTGCATAAAAGAAAAAACGAAGAAAAAAAAACGTGTAAATTATACTAAGCATCAATGCAAACGCTTGTACACGATTAAGATGGCTGCGACAGATACACTTGAGATAATATCGTGAACATACAATTCCTTCCAGTGTTTACGAGTAACGCTGTCTAAAGAATTCCAAAGACCAATCAGTCTTGTGAAGTTTAAGTGCGATCTTAAACACTTCAACATTTAATGATTTATGTCATAAATTTTTGCCCGCAAATCAGAATTAATGTTTCTTGTTAGTTGAGAAATAATTTCCGTTTAAAAATTTATTTGTCACATACAGCATTTTTCGTATTTTCAATACAAGAACAATCCAAAATTAATTTGCAATGCGACATAAAGAGTTTTACGATATTTGAAAACGTTTCAGAGAACATAGCAGCATTATTTCCTTCTCACACTGTTTTTCTTAATGTGGAATTTACGGTATTTGCGATGTTCTACGCGACAGAAATTAACTCCAACTCATGATCAAAGAGTTTTTCTACACATCAGGAATTTAAAAACGCTTAAATATTGATTTATTCATGTGCAATGAAATGCTGGCTGAAAATAGCAGTACTGCGAATCGATCGTTTCAACGATATATTTATATACTATAAGCCAAATGAATCATTTGAATCAATTAAGCGACAAATACTGCTTTTACGCTTACCATGGAATATCTTTAAATTTTTTGTGTCACGCAATGGTTGCATTTGAAAATAAGAAACTCATATACCTTGAAAATCTAAGTACAATTGGCCTCCGTTCTAATGTATTGTACCGTAAGAAAAATATTGAACGAATTTTGATTGATATGTATATATTGTACCGGTTAAATATCACCTAATCGTATTAAATTTACAGATGGAAAACCGAATGCAAAAGGAATTATGAGAAAAAAAGTACATTTGATTTGGTGAAAATATTTGGAATCGCGTTAGGTGTAGGGAATGTGAAATGGACTCCCCGCCATCATGCTCGCTAAGTGCCACTGGGCCACTGAGTGACCTGGGCAGCAGCGGACTTGGAGGTTCGATATCCAGTGATTCTGTACGAGCACATCTTGCTATTGAGGTGAATAGTTGAAATATCGAGTTTTAAGCCGTCTCTTAAGTTGTCTAGATAATTTTAACCTCCAGAATAGTCACTTGAATAAATTCATCTCATCTTTCATCTTGTAGAGATGATGAGATTCGAATTCATGCTTCGTCTTCATCGATATAAATCTGCTCCAGTTGATCTTCATCTTTTTTGTTATCGGTATAAAGATAGAAAAAACTGCTTACTGAATCACAGCCAACGATATTCAAAGTCGAAAGACTGATGTAAATTTTGTGAAGACAAATAATGTCTTCCAAACAAATATTTTTTTGGTCCCTGACTAGAAAAATATTTTTAATACTCTGACTAAATTTTAATAGATTTCCCCAAATATTTCGTATCTTCACGAAATTGACACCAGTTAATTCCATCAAATTTTGTGTCGCTTCAAAATCAAGAAAAAAAAATCAAAAATTCACACTTACGGCATAATTTATTTATTTTCACCACCCATGAAGAAATATTCTGTTTCAAAACAACATTTTTTTTTCCAGCATTTTAACAGTCTTTCGTTTAGATTGCAATCTTTTTTTTTATTATCGAGGTGAAAATTAGGATAATGGCGTGTTTTGCGATAACTGCATAAGAAATTAACTTTACGTCTTATCCATAAAAATGTTTTGTGCAAATAATTGTATCATCTTTATCATCCGGATGATAATTAAATAATAATTATGTTTCACAACACTGTCGGCAGAAGAAAACTAAACAAGTGCTTACGAGTAACGTTCGTTCTCTTGGTCAACAGATGTTGGAGAGCGACGTTGAAAGTAAATCGTTATCTCAAGACTCGTTTGATTATTCCGATGGTATGTGCGGCGAGAATTTCAACACTTTGAAAAAGGGACCTGGCTGGGCAGAGATGGACGGTAAATTGGAGGTGGAGGTTGTCGAGGTGGCGATCAAACCTCCGCCAGAATTTCAAGACAGCCCGTCTCCGCCAGACTCCGTATCATCGGCAGCACCTATTCTCAGTTACACCCGTTCAACGCGGCATCCAGCGCCTCGATGGATAGACAAAATGGCCGAAATGTTGATGCAGGTGATAGTCGAAGAAGCTCTAGTCATATCGTGCAGGATATCCTGGCCCGAAGGGCGGATAGCGCCGGGTTCAAATCCTGTGCCGATAGTTGCAGCGAGTGCGCAAACCTCTCGTCTACTTTGGACATCGGACATGCTGACTTTTTCACCGCCGTGTCAGGGTTCGATGGCAATAACGCCGTACAGCACGTTGAATCGTCCGAACTCTCGTTGCTCCTTATCGTCTTCGCGCTTGTCCAGTTCTCACAATTCGTTAAATACCTCAGGATTAAACCACAAAGTGGACGACAGTAGTTTCATAACGTCGGCAATGTCTCACGACGTTTTAACTACTAGTGAAATAAGTGATATGTACAACGTGCCGTTTGACTCCGACATTTATACCGTACCGATAGATATGGTGCGACCTTTGCACGAACTTAGAACCCCTCAAAGGCCGAAAAGACACAGACATCATAGGAAGAGGCGGAGAAACGTATCGGCCAGTTCACAGAGCGAATTGGAAGCGCACATTCAACAGGCAAGGCAGTATTGTGCAAAACCGCGCGCCATCACCCACGTTATCAAATCGCAGCGATTACTGACCGAAGTTTGTTGCAAAGACGCAGCCAACGGAAAGCGGCACAGCGTTCCGGGGACTTCGGGTCGTCATCCTCCTCACTCGTCCAACAGTCAGGCGCACAATATTGGCGAACCTATCCACATGACGCTACACGAAGTGCGACAGTATTTGCAAACGTTATATTCAAGCTCCAGTGATTCTAGTGAAAATAAAATAAAACGTGATAAAATACCTGCGAGTCAAACACCTATACATCTAGCAGTGCCAAAGGGTATTAATATTAATATTAACAATAACAATAGATATAGCAGTCCACATACGGACTCGTTGACGGATACACCAATTTCTAATAAGCCGAACAATGGTCTAGTTAATAATAATAATAACTCTAATTTTAGAAAGTATAAAAAGCAAAATGCGTTCGCCAATATGAGAAATAAAAAGGTCAAAGATGAACAGCAGAAGGATAAGTCTGACACGGAAAGGGAGAAGATTAAGAAGTCGCAGCGCAATTTTTCCTTAAATTTAAAACAAACCCTTTGTAATATCTTTAGGTTTAGGCGGCTCGGCTCGCCTGAACATTTTGTAGGTAAACGAAATAGCATCGTACAAGGTGATATCGTTGAGGAGGAGGAGGGCATCGACTCCGATCAACATACCAATAACAATAATACCACAACTAACGAAGTTGACGGTGCTGTGCAAAAGTTACCTTTTTTTAAACGCGCGCTACCTCCTCTGCCTAAGAGCAATGGACAGGTCGGAGTAGAACAAGCTGAGGATGCGCTCGCAGCGATGGTTGCCAAGCCCGAGTCTCCGACTCCTTCGCCTTTGGTGCCCATTGATCCGGTGAAAGACGACGAAGAAGTCGCCGAAGATACGAGTATGGATTTCGCCGCTAGTATTGAAAAAGTGAAGGATGTGAGTAATTTATAAGACGTAACGTATATTTTAGTATCGTTGATTTATCGGAAAGTAAAACGTAACAGCATCTATGAGGTTGAAGTATAGTAATGTTAAACATGACAAAACGTTTGTAAAAACTCGCTACTGTTTTGCGAACGTAGAACGATTTTGAAGTAATAGTTTAGTTTGTAGAATGTGAGTAGTATTTTTTATATCAATACAGTTTACTGAATCTCAAAACGAAATCCTTATTGTAATTTTTTCCAAAGAATGCATCGTCGTCTACACTAAACACTAACGTTACAAACTTCAACCTAATTAGTATCTCCAAAAAAATATTATAATAAACATATCATTGACCACACTTATTTTATATTTTTGGACATTATTCGTTTTCAAAGGCATTCTTATTTATCATAAAGTTTTGTAAATTTGAACTACTAGCCAGTATTAATCATGGAGTAAAAACTATTCGACATTTTATTTATAGTATGGCTGGTATTGGGGACCGATATCCGGGGAAGCGGCTGAAAAAATATTATCCAACGAACCGGATGGATCATTTATTGTACGTGATAGCAGCGATGACCATTACATTTTTTCATTGTCATTTAGACTAAACAGTTGCGTCAGACATGTTCGGATAGAACATGATCAGGGTGAGTGCACTATTAATGTTTCCTATCGGTTATTTTTTATTTTCTTTATATCCATTGCTAGAACTTGAGACAAAATCTGATTGGACAATTAACTGTTTAGCAGAAATTTATTCAAAGGAATTTATATAGAGGATTTCAAATCGTTTCTGAAGACTAAACTTATCAACGTCGAATATTTAAAAATCTTTTTCTAAAATCCCTGACTACCGTTATTTATTTTTCATTGCCCGCATGTATTGTGCTTGTTATAAATGTTTTACAGGTAAGTGACATATTCTGTACATTCACCCTTTTATCGCACACGCAAATTATTCAGTTGTTTGTGTGTTTGACAAAATCGTTTCACGCACTCTTGTAATACTTGCATAATACAATAACAATGATTTTTTAAATTCATTTTGAATAATGCGGGTTCTGAAAGCGAAACATTTTTTTCTATATAAAATTTCTATATAAATATCTTGCTAAATTGAAAAGAAATCTTTGCATACTTTTTTGTTCTTTAATATATGTAGTCCAATTTTAAAAATGTGTTAAAATACTTGTACCCAGTAATAATGTGAACGTAACGTTTATTCAAATGCAGGCAACTTCAGTTTTGGCAGTTGTACCAAATTCAAATCGCACACAATTGTGGATTTCATCGAGAATGCAGTAGAACACTCACGCAGTGGGCGTTATCTGTTTTTCCTTCATCGGCGACCAGTGTTGGGTCCCATGCGCGTACAACTTCTTCATCCTGTGTCGAGGTTCAAGCAGGTTCAAAGCCTGCAACACATATGCAGATTTGTTATACTAAAAATGGTGCGCAGGGATCTAATTCCCACCCTGCCTTTGCCTCGTCGCCTCATCGATTACCTAAGTACGCCGCATTACTACAGCGAACAGCTTGCTGAACAAGACGATCGCGCCGAATCACCGGTCAGTTCTTCTACTGGTGAATTAGAAAAGATTTGTTTCACACCGCAGGCTTTATCGTGAGGTACGCATAGTTTTTTTCGTCGATATTTATCTTTCACATGTTTTATTGCCTATATGGAAGATTGATTGCAAGACAACAGTTCTTTGAGTTTCAAAATTTATTTCCCAATTATCTCAGGTATAATATAAATACATCAGAATATATAAGGTAGTGTTATGAATTTTAATTTAATAATTGCGCAGTTTTCATTTATCAAATTACTGAAATACTTGTTCTGAGGTAAAACGGACTTTTAAGTCATTATGAATAATTGTTTTCAGACTTTGCCAGAAACTTCTTTCCAAGGAAAAAAATGTGACTCGAACAAGCCTTCTCGTAACAAAAGGTAAATCTGTGGGGCAGCACCTAAATCTATGCTGAGGATTTGCGATTAGTTGTTTTTTATTTATTTTTTTTTTGCTGCCATACACAAATACATAAACTTGACTTATACCTTACAATTATCCTTTGGAGTCATAAGTTATATACAAAACAAAAACAAAAAGAAAAAACAAAAAAAAAAACAGAAACGAAAAATAATAACAAAAACAAAAATGAACTGTTATTAAACCTAAAAAACGAATATTTGTATCAATAATTTTATTAACCAAGTGATATTTCTGTAGCTGGCCTGTCCGTAAAATCGGCCAGTCCGTTGATCAGTCCAAATTGTTCGTGTTTATACGTAAAAAAATAAAATCCAAAATGTCCATGAGAGTATAAATAGTACTTTTGTCCCAACGAGCTTACAGTAAATTTATTGAAACAATATTCAAGACTGGTGTAGTCAATTAATCAATGATTGAGCTAAAAGTTCGCTAAATATCGCCATCATCACCATTTCGCTTTCAGGCTGTTATTCATTCTAATTACTTATTCATTTTTTCAGAACAACGTAACGCTGAAATACTGTTTTATTAAAAATTTCGACCAAACATTTTTACATTGGTTCAAAATATTTAGTAGAACAGAATTTAAAATATATTTGTTTCATTTTGTCACTGTTTTAACCAGACATCGGTTAACTACTGCGTATTATGTCGAATACAAAGTTATAACGGAATCTGAGATCAAGAAAATGCAATATATCAGGGTCAAACCATTGAATTGCTTATTTTGGGCTGTGACATATCTTAAAACTGGAACAATACAGGCCTGGCTACATGAATAGAATCTTCGAAATTTTAGTCTCTACAATTTGATGCTGGCAGTATGAATAAATAATAACTTTATTCTGTTCGCGTCTAAAACGAAGCCTCAGGAAAATGTTGTGATTACATAAACCCTAGTCTTGTCCTGTTTATACTTTTTGTTGGTGGATCAATGACGTGACGACGTCATGTACTTCATCGACTTGATAGTTGACAACACTAAATTATCGTCCCTGAAAAACCCAGGTGCCTCTAGTCTGTACACGGGCTGCAATTTGTCTGATTTGTTAACGATTACCGGCCTCGTTGTTACTTCTTTAATTTTTCTGATGATAACTTGTATATATATATATATGTATGCATCAAAATATCTTGTTATTGTAATTTTAATGCATTATTTTATCGTACATTATCGAATTTTAGTTATTCATTCTTAACATTCCTGTAATTTATGTTTATTAGGATATATTTATTTATTTCATCTAGAACGTAACTGATTTATGTAACAATGAATTACATTCATCCATCCAAGATGTAATACAAAATGGCGACACTGAAACTAAAACAGAATAACAATTGATAGTATCAGGACTTATTTAATTCTTTTAAAACTGTAAGTTGTAATCTTGAATCTCATCCATCGCAACCGAAATATTAATTACTTCCCATATTTCTCATAAAAAAACGGATCACAGGTTATAGTGGTTCGTGACGTAATTGTTACGGTAATAATCTTTGAATCCCTGTCGCAAACTAGATAAGTCCTTGTGCTATCCTTTCTTCCTGCGGTAATCGCTAATTACTGTGTGTAACGTAAAGTGCATGTAATATCAATGCAGTACTGATAATTTCAATTTTTCTTTTTTATGAATGTAACGACGAATGTCAAACGATAAAAACAAATTTCATCGCATCACTATTTTATTGATTTTACTAGTAAGATACAGTTAATAGAATATCTTTATTCTTATTTCAAATATTTAATTCAGTATTTTTATTTACGTGACAGGGTATTATTTTTCAATAATATGCTAATTCTTTTTCTGTGCTTGCCAGTTTTGTGACGTCACTTGAGTGAACGAAAATTGAATTAATTATTTTGAAATATTCTTGGAAAATATCTTTAGCTTATTTCATCTCAGTGTTTGCATCATTACCAAAAAGGAGGAGAGGAGAAGATATTTACCAAAGTTTTGGAAATTCTCTTTGATCTTATTTAATTACACATTTGCAAATGATGATGATGTATTCTTTTTTTGCCAATAATCATACTACATTTATAAATACACGATGTGCGTATTTGTACGTTCGAATACGTTTCATGGTGCTTCTGGAATTGTTATAGAAAAACTTGACTAGATGAAAGAAGAAACATATGTTTTGAATTGAACAGTTTTCTTTGATCAACTACCTGCTACTGCCATTTTTTTTTATCTTTCTCTTTCACACATCAACCATGTACTTATGTAATTTATTTGGATGTAAGAAATATGTGAAAGTTACAACTGTATACGGGCCTAAAACGAGAAGTTGCAAGAGCTTTGTACTTTTATATTATTAAGAAAAAACATATTGTTCTTTTCAACCCTGCTAATAGGGAAGTTGCGTAATACTTAAATACCCGAATTTTTCATCGAAATGTATGCTTTCGATCGAAACAAGCTTTGCATCGATCAATACTTAAAATATTTGTCCATATGATCGCAGAAAATCTGTACAAAATTTCCATTCAAAAGATGCATTTTTAAACTCTTATTCATTTGAAAACAATCCACAATCAATTTAGTACGGATGGACAATTTCGTCAATTCCAATTGCCAAGTAGATCGAGGATAATAAAAATAACATTGTGTCTTTAATTATGCATCTTCCCTATTCTGTCTGAGCGACTGTTATAAACCTTTAGTGAAAAGCCCCTTTTATTGATATAGAAATAAAAAATCTTGTAAAACCACTGCAGTACTTGCACATCTCTTGCATATTAATATATTGCATAAGCCTTAGAAAAAAGAACATCTGGAGTGAAACTTAGAAAATAAAAAGATTTCCTACCACACAACCGAATACATAAGGGAACAAATTTCATCCCAAAACAGCGAATCTGGAATTGAGATGTATTTACAAATCTCAGATATTTCAAATCAGGTAAATTACCTTACCTAATTTATGAGTACAATATGTAATTCAAATATATCGTGCAAAAGTAACAGCAAAGAACGTTGACTTAACTCTACCTAAAGATGGTTAGTATTATTAGTTTACAAGCAATCCGTTATTAGGAAGATATATTTAATTTGTAATCAACTCAGTATTATTCCAAGAAAAATATTTAACATGTTTTTCAATTTACATTGAACAATAATTAATCGCTATCAAGGAAACAAATAATTGTTACATTACGGACAGACCAGCCGTATGATTATTTAATTTGTTTAATACATGTTATGTCATGTTTGTACAGTCGTTTTTCCATATACTTACCCACACCTGGAACTTTGTTTTCAGTAGTTTGTGCCGAGTCTGGAATTTGTATCTTTGTTTGGTTTTTTTTAGAGCCATTCAAATTGAATGGATCGAACGCATACCTCGGCGAAATGGTGAAATCGAATGAAACATATTTCATTAGAACTGCATTCTTTACTGATCATTGAATACAGATGGACGATGGGGAAAAATATATATCACAGAGATAACACAGTTTTGAAAACCTAAATTCCATATTTCACGTTTTATATACAATTATTTTGATAATTTAACGAGCAGTAAATAAATGATGAAAACAATTGGTACATAGATAACATTGGATTCATTTTTATGATATAAGACTATATTGGAATTCCAAGAGTCTTCTTAACTAGCTTCTGTGCAATTCTCTCAAATTCAAGGCGATCTTCTCTCCACATTTTAGCCGCGTCAACATTAGCTCCGCTCTCATCGTTAGGCTCTGCCAACATGCTGACGACACTCAATAAAATTTTTTCTACACTCTGCACAGGACTCCATCTTTCCGCGCTACTTTCGTAACCCATCGGATCATCTCCCGGCGCGTGAAGAATGCTAATGCAAACTCTTCCATCAGCATATACTGTGGGTTTAAAATTCCATCAACACTTCACACAATTGTATACTTATTTCCCATATATTGGATGAATATTTCCAAAACTTACTGTTCGGATGAAACATCTCACATGTGAATTGCATCTTTGGAGGACTCAGGGGATAATCAGGGGGAAAAATTAGCTTTGCTGGAAATACTCCGCCTTCAAAGCAAGTTCCTTCGGGTCCGCTGCATAATTCATATTCAATATAATTCTGAATGTAATGGGTACTTAATGTACATTATTACATTTCATTTCACATAGATGTATCCCATAGAATCTACAATTCCCACAGAAAGAACTTTTAATGGTGAGTTATGAAATGTCAATGATCAGATTTCTCGCCCTGACCTTTTCATTATCCTCAAATTTTTGGATCGAACTTCACCTTACTGAACAATTAAAAGAACATAGTTTTATTCTTCTGTGTTGATTTTTGTTAGAAATTCACCTCAAATTGTAAAATGTGGCAGATGTTTCTCATCATTAGAAATAATAGAACAAAATCCCAGTGTCAAAATTTCAGACTTTTCATATACCAAAAGCAAATTTTTCTGCTGATCAATTTTTAATGTTTGACCGTCTAAATCAATTAATAAATTTGAAATAAGAAATTTCCGACAATAGAGGGATTGTTCGATTTTTTTTTACATATTATTGGCAGAGTTGAAACGAAAGAAATTTTTGGCGCCAACTTACGGAACAATTTGAATATTTAAAAAATATGGCGCATCGCAGTTGTTTTTTTTTTTTTTTTTACCGAGAAAAACTGGTTCGTAGGCCTATCTTCGCTATGAGATACCGCCAATGCAGCAATTTTAATTAATATGGAAGACATGAAGTGTCAGCTGTCAGTTTCGATTTAAGTAACAGACGTGTTGAAAGAAAAGTTCGGTTGACTCACGTGATCAAAGCTTCCCATTCGAAAAAATTCTCCTCGTTAATTGGTCCGGCGATTATTCCTTCCGGAGGATTCAGTGTCAATTCTGAAAAATATTCAACAATTTTGAGGTTATGTAGAATATATTTCACGTCAATTGTATCAGCATGTATACCGTGAGAAACAAAACATTCTCTCACGTTTGTATTCTGCCATTAAACGTCTAAGAGCAGAACCCGCCATAATTATTGCTAAATATTATTCGCCCAAGTTAACACGGTCGATTCAACATGTCACCTATGGTAATTTTGGGATACTTTCACTGCTGTGGCCGCTACACTTTCCTACACTGATATCAAAATGATGAAAATCTGCCAATGAAATACTGCGCTCTACCGGCTGGCGTATAAAATGTTCAAAAGTGTAGCGGTGTTGGGTAATGAGACTTTTTTATTGGTACTGTTTCCGATCATGCACAGCGTACGTTTCAAAATGCGCCGCCAGCGCTAAAAAATCAACAAGACAGAGACAGAACTCGTAGTTAACCCATCGGTGCAACAGCAATAAAATATAAGTGACTGTACCGCCAACTAACTCCGGAACAAAGTCAGAAAGTGCATGGAAGTGCAGTAGCGGTAAAAGGACCTTCGGCACAATCTTTCGCCGTTAATGTATCATTTTAAACCAGCAAACTCTGCGAATGGTTGTTTAACTCGTCAAGCAAGTAACTAATAGACCGTCGATTACATTTGTAGGGATTCAATGGATTATTGAGCTCTATTCGACCCCACACTGCAGTCTTTTTGCTGTTTCATGTAAAGCTGAAATTAATTATGCACCGCACAAAATAAATTGAAATTTCCAAACACCGCGAAGCGAAAATACGGTGACAAGAGGTCCAAAGCAACAACGCGTTGTTTCGGAAGTCAAATACGTAAGACGTCTTAACAAACAAATTACTTTCGGCTTTGCTAACATTGTCCAGAAAGTTTTGAATATATACTAATTGCATTGTTCACAAATTTGGAAATTTATAATACTGATCGAATATCGTTTTCTGGTATTGTGTATCAGCAGCGAAAACAGCTGTAGACAAAGCGTAGCAAAGTCTGGCGCTGGTGAAGAGACTTTGAAAAAGTCTGTGTGGCGTGCGGGTCGCGACACTAACGGACGAACACGCTCATCATTGACCGAGCCATATGGTTTAGTGCTGGATTTCAAGCCGTGAGCGTTTAGTTCGACTCGGTGAGCGTTGCCCACCGTTTCACCGTTCGCTGCTTTCTCAGTTCCCGGTTATCGAAGTGTTCAGTCGCCATCTTGCGTATCGATCGTGGTGGTGATGCTTGTTTGTTTGCAGCCAACTTCAGTCGGGTGTAGAAATTTCTCCACTTTTGTGTAGAGTGTGAAGGTCCTCCGTCGTTTGTGCTCTCGATGTGTGCTGCCCCGTGATAAGGAGAGAGAAGAAAAGAAATAAAAAAAAATAAATAAATATACACATAATAACAACGTGTACCCGTAATAACGACAATAGAAACCTAAAGAAAAAAAAAAAACATCAATTTCTTGTTTGAAAATTAATCCATCAGTGTGTTGTATACTTGTAATAATTAAGGAGCCACTTTCCGGTAAGTAATTTACGATAATATAAAAACGGTGAAAAATCTAGCAGGGTATTAACGAAAACTAAGTATGTAGAACTCTACCGACACGGTGAAATCTAGAAACTCAAGTCTTGCCCAACTAAGGGGAAAAAAAGGGCCGCCTTACTCCGACCGGAGTAGAAAATCAGCACGCTAGTTTTCGATTAAATGAGGGTTAGATTCGCCCGATTATCACTTATTGGTGTGCTACACATGCATTCCCTAAACCTTTCCTGTCTCTGCGATGTTAACGCGATATTCGATAGCGTTCGGACCACGTAGGTAACCTGTGTGAATGTGTGCGTGTCTATATTCACGTCGAAAGATGAGATACGTCATTTTCCGTTGATAAAGGAATCGTATTATCGGTGTGTTCACAGTTCAGTCTGAAACACAGGCGTTATCCGGATAATTAAATTAAATGAAATTAAATTAAATTCGCATACGAATAGACGCACGGCATGTGTAACGGCTATATTAACGTTTAACGCCGGACACTGACTAATAATAAAACTAGCCGTGATCGCAAACGTAACTCAATTCACACGAGTGGATGTCTCCAATTTATTTGTAACAGGTAAGCCAATTTTGACGAGAACGTTGCCTGTACTGATTAACTCGTTTGCGATCTCTTATTCCAACAAGGTATGTATGTACTTTTCGCCATGCCTTTCAGGGCTGTGCCAATTTGTTCACACTCTCATCCATGCCTCTGTGCGTCCACGCTTCCGATATACGCATTATACACGTTTAATACCATCCACCACGATTTCAATTTCTACAGGCGACTATTAGAAAGATGATGATTCTCCGATGTGCAACATCGAGATACTTGCGGATTTTATGACTCATGATTTTTAATCTACGTTTCTTTGCGTCCGTTTCGCACAGACTCGGGTGTTAATCGGTTATTTAACCCGACATCGCGATGAAATCGGAACACGTAATTAACGGGTTATGAAATATTCTACGTGCTGCAGCTGTTCGCTCGTTAATTAAAATAAATCTATGGTTCGGTAGTCGCAACGACTGTGTGGATAACTTCAGACACACACACACAGTAACGCAGCTTTTGAGGTTATAAAGTGCTGTTGCTGTAGATGCGAAAAAATCGCCTTATATACACATATATAGCGTACCGTTTTTCGCCATCGAGTTTCGAATCTACAAACCCGGTTGCCCATGCAATTCATCGTTTCCAGTTTTTTCTAAACACGCTGAACAGGCAGCGAAAATCGCGTATTGATCGAACGGCATGAATCTTACATGCCACTCAAGGCAACAAGTCGCAATCGTACGTATATATGCGATCGCTTTATTGCGGTCTGCCTGCCTGCCTGCGAGAACTCTCTTTGTTAGCAAATTCAATGTTGTTCTTTGTGCCGATATCGATTGTCGAAACGATCAAATAAGTTTGTGATGTACCAGCTGTATCGACGAGTAGATTGAAGTTAGTAACGAAATGTTGGGGGAAAAAAATCGCAATTTTTCAAATTTTACAACGATTTTTAAGGTACTAAGATTTGGAAGTACGAGTTTGTTTTGTTGTATTATTGTTTAACGATTTTTTGACAGTTTCAAAATCTTCGTAACGTTACCAACTTCAATTTGATTCTATATCGGCAAAACACCTGCCTTCCATCCATCGCCAAATGAAAGTCTGCACAAATATATATTTATACACGTATATCTAATTTATATTGTTACCGGAACACCGAGAGTCGGTCAATTGATTAATTATCGCACATGTATCAGTCATCGACGAAGCGAAGCGGCAATTCTAGCGGTCTTCAAACTCTACATACGTGTGCAAACGACCGTTAAGATTACTGTTCATCGTTTATTTGTTAGTCGGTGACTTATACCGATGCAGCGATGAAACGACAACAATATACAAGAAAGGAAAAACAAACATAGACTACAGGCGAGGTTGAAGTTAGTAACGTTATCGTAATTACAATTAACATTTTGGAGAAATCGCTGTTTCACCATTATCGGAATGTTTGAAATGCGGTAAGTTATAATAACGCAAAAGAAACTCATATTTTAAAAACTTAGCCGCTTCAACGTCGCTGTAAAATTGCAATATAGTGACTCCTCCCCTCCCCCCCAATGTTTTGTCACGCTAACGTTGCTAACTTCAGCAGCCTGACTATAGTCTACCTATACCTACAACATTAAAGTAACTAATTATTATCGCAATTTATATCATGCTTAACTGTTTTACGTATACACAGGTTGTACGAATACAAAAAAAAAAAAAAAAAAATAATAAAACCTTATCGCAAATTTAATCACCGGTACCGTCTGTAAGTCCATGTATATATATACATATAATATGTTATGCACTCACGATGACTAACCGAAAGCAATGATTTTGATTTTCTTTCCTTTCGTTTAGTAATCTTTACCTCGTCGAACCGAATTTCCTTTCTGCGTGTGTTCCGTGACACACGATTTTTTCCGGGTTTCGATGTTCGTGCCAGTATATACGAGGTTGAGAGATTGAATACTGTAATAATATACGATTTACCGATCATCAACCGTGTGTATGTATAATATCTGTCATTTCTGTATAATATTCGCATAAGGTTCGCTTATCTCATGAACCAGAAACGGTATTGTTTGTCCGAGTCGCGGGCGGAAATCGCTCGATGGTCAAGCAACGTATGTATAATCATAAGTTGTTAATAAATGACGAATAAAAGCCACGAGAAACGGTTTCGCAACAGTATCATACATACGCAATGTACATAAGGTATATATTTAATACACATATTATACATCTATACGCCGTGAAACCGTGAAATTATAAACATTACTAGCTTAGGCTCTTCGCTCCAAATATACAAATTAACTTACCCACGTATGTATTATAACGTCCACGATGCATAAAGTATACGATCAGTGACTCATATATTGTAATAGGTCTTTTATATATATGTATAAAAGACCTCGGTAAAACGGAATCGGTTCGTTCGATATTTAAATTCGGAAAAATTGCTAGACCTTAGTTTCGTTTCAATCAAACGTTATACGTGAAAACGGAAAACACGCGGGGATGTTATGCCTGTAAAAAAAATAAATATAAATATATATATATTCATATAAGTAACAATACACGTGCAGAAATCTACGTTAGTATATCACTGAAATCACACTGTTGGCAAAATCCTTTCTTTCGGCATGGCTGGCCAAATATGTACTGTGACGTCACTAGCTAACTTGTGTGCGAGGAGGACGCCCACATCCACCACCTTGTGCTTGCTTCTTTTCGCGCTCTCTCTTCTCTCTCTCTCTCTCTCTCTGATTTCGCGGTCATTTGCGAACCCTAAGCGTCCCACGATATTGCAAAACTGAGGAAAAGAAAAAGAAAAAATTCGATCAAAATCATCACGATCGGTTATATCGGGTGTACATAATGTATACGTGTATATAGAATGGTTTCACAAACAGCGTGACATGTTATCGACTTTTATACACATACCTATATGTGAATGATGGTTAGACGGTTTTTTATTTTTTTGTTCGCTCTCTCGTTTTTTTTATCACCACTCCTGAAACCTTATATTATCATTACTCGTATAATCAGTACCAATAGACTCTTGTTATTTTTGATTCTATTTTCATGATTCCCTGCTCACGCACACTTCTTAACTATTCATTATACACAACGTATCACAATTACGCTAATTCAACTGTTAGGCACGATGCATTGTAAAACACTCCGAACATCGGATTGATTGACTCTATTGTCATCGGTTATACGCGTATGCGATATTAATATTCGAATCATCAAACTTAACGATTTTACATTGTTTGTGAACTAGAAATTTTCCCATTATTCTGTATTCGAACTTCCCGTTACTCCTATCAATGAAACGATAAGTATAATAATAAAAACAACAACAATAAAATGATTTCAATGTCAATCGCTTCAGCTGTTGTTGTTTCTTTGAGTAATCACAGATTGCTGTTTTTTTTTATACCGAAAGTACGTGTACATTATAAGATATTAAATGTAGTACCTTTCAGAAGAGAGAATAGTTTATGAAATCACATGAGAGTGGCTCGTCTGTAAGACAACAATTCTGAAACTAATATACGACTGTCTCTGTAAAGCTGTCTTGTTGAAAAAAAAAAAAATGTTCATTTTTATCTTTGAAACGTTTTATCGTGCGGCCCTGAAGTTGTATTGATTGATACCATTGAAGTAATCGCCCGGTATTGTCTCGTAAATGGATTGAATGTGGATTTGAAACGTTGGTGTAAATCAGGTTCTCTTTTTATCTTTTATTGAAATATCTTTTCATCGCGAGTATCTATATTTTTTAGTTAGAGGTAAGGGAGAAAAGTGTTCGGTGAAACGAACGTATTAAATTCTCCGGTCACGATTACGGTACGAATATTTAATCATGATACATACTCGATCTCGTCGTTTATAATGTAAACATTATTTTCGCCGACAACAACCGAGCCGATACAATGGAAAATAAGGATAGAATGACGTCGAGAAAAAATACGAGAATGGAACGAAATTCGCCTTCACTTTAGGCCGAAAGATGTTGTTTTTTCGAGAGAATTTTTTGTTGTAAACTTGAAAAGGAGTTGCGAAATTGTCGAGATTTATTGCACTGACACGTCTTCTTCTTCTTCTTTTCGGTGTATCTCAGATGCAATTTTCCTCGGCCTGTCTTTGATGTTATCAGCCGGATATGCTTGAGAAATATTAAAGTTCTCGTTCTGTCTCTTCAAGTCTATTTTTCAGTTTACCGAAAGGATTTGGTAACCTTAGAGAAATGTTTTTCTTGATTCACCAAATGCCGATTTATTTAAACTAACAAATCATTTTTTCTCGCCTATGTATGTATCGAGCAGACTATTTATACACGCCATTGTAATTCTTGCCAATGCTAGCTGTTACAAATAGATATCGTTGTCAATGCTAACTATTGTCAAAGGTCGTTGTGTTGTATATACGAAGACCGGTGTCAAAATATAAGTAGTAACAGGTGTCAAAGGAAAGAGTGACAATGAATTGTCTAGCGCCATTTCTTTCGTAATAAATAGTTGAAACGAGTGATTACATATGTACATTTTGTCCATTACATGTAATAACTAATGACGAAAAATGATAATGACGAGGAAGAAAAATGATAACGACGTTTGTTTCGAGATCAAACCATTCAATAATATATGTTTGGTAAAAAATTTTTCTTTCACCGCTAATTAACTTTCATTCACGCTCGGACTCTCAGCGTTACGCCACTTTTTTTTTTTTTTTTTTCTTGCATCTTTTTATTTATTCAACTACTTTTTTGGTAACAACTGCCGAGTTTTTTGGTTCTATGTCGTCCCTGAAATAATTTCCAAGACTAAGAAATCATATGAAAATTTATTTATTTATTTATTGCAAAAATAGCACATTTGATTTGTACTTTTCCACGAAAAAAAGGCATTTTCTGCTAATCTATAATGAAAATCCGAATGCTAATCTTTACGCAAACCACAATTTTTCTTCTTGGTTTTGTTTGTCCGCGCTTTTTGAACTTTCGAATTTCGAATTTAGATTCGTAATCAGTGACCCGAAAAGCTCGTGAATGCAAAATTTCAAGTGAATCGCATGTAAGGAAAAATGTATGCACGAAAGGGTTTAAAGGATGTTTGCTTTTAATGACAAAGTCGTTCGATCCTTATTTTTATGAATATTATCATTCCGGTCTTCGTACGTAATTCGATGATTACGATGACAGATAATAATTTTTTTTTCCAACTACCGATTAACTACGAAATCTGATCGATGCAGGTGGACTAAATTTTTTGGTTTGGACGAAGAGTATCTCACGGTAATTTTGCGGAAGAAAAAAAAAAGTAACGGAGAATTAAATTTTGTTTTTTACTTTCCAAACCGCGGTCTCGGCTTCTGGCAAAGCATTGCCCCTGTATTCAAATAGACTTTTTGTAAATAAATATAGATTGAAAATACTTGGCACTCCTTTATGGGTCAATACTGAAACGTATATATGCTGGTCTCTCTCGGTAGGTATGTACACTCCTGTTCATTAATGGCTTTAGAGTGAAACTAGCCACTTGTGCAGTCTGTCTCTCTCACTATCGCACGATGAACACCGTTCACGGGCCAACTTCACTTCATGGATGTACAGTCTGGTAAAGAAATTAACAAAGCAAACACAGTGATCGATTGGACTCGGAAATTTACAAAACGAGACCATTAAATCGCGGTTCAGTCAATCTTGCGAAAAGAATCTTTCTACTCGAATATGGGAGAGAAAACGAAAAATTTTATAAAACGCGTTGCAAAAATTACGAACCATCGATTGATGATCCTTTCATAAAAGTTCACCGATTGTTTTATCGTTCCGTTTTCTTTTTCTTTTTTTTTTTCTCCCAAAATGTTTCTTCCTAATCGTGAACGTGAATTTTACTCACGAGTCGTTTGTAATGAATTTTGAGGCGTTTTTTTCATGTACGTCTCACTTGTAATCAATTAGTAATCAATGACTATTTTGGATGTTACCGTTTATTGAGAGAAATATTTGAATCTCTGCACAATCAGGCGATGTTTACAGTGAATTCATTTCTACTGATGCGAACTTGAGTTATGATTCACGAATATTTTCAGGGTGTCTATTATCACGGAAAAGCCTTGAACTCTTAATACATTAAAATAAAAATCAAATAAACATTTACTATATGTATGTATATAAATTTTGCTGTCAAAAACCTCGTTACCCTGAAAATTTTCAAAAAAAAAAAAAAAAAAAACCTGGAAGCTCCTGGAATACCAGGGAATTTTGAAATGAAATATTGGTAGACACCCTGATTTTTTACAAATGAATGTGAATAAACATGGTATCAGTATAAATAATATTATTACATAAAAATTTGCAGTTTTCAAATTTCATTCAGTTCAAAATTCTGCTTAGGATTATTTCGTTCTTGTTCAAACTGTACACTCGATGATATCGGCCCTGGGAGTGCATTGTACCTGCACCACATAGCACGTACTTCTATTTAATCTTGAGCTTGGTGTGATGCCTGTAGGGGGACTTGCAGAGACCAGCATGTAAATGTAAATGCCGCGGTATGTATGTGCATACCTATGTACACCATGTACTTACGTACCTACCTGGTCAGGTAAATACACGCTAACGCCAAGACGTGGATACCTAGTCTGAAAAGAAACTGACTATCCATTGTTGGAAACTCGCCCACGAATTTAAACCCCACGCCTGCATTGTACGGTATAAGTTCAGACTTCGCTTAAACAGACGGAACCAGAAATCGAAATTCACTCTGCCCCCGGTGATTCATGAGAACTATTTTATGGCGTTAGGAATATCCCGCGTCACGATGCGAGGAGCGAGGCTCTGGCAAGGTCTCCTCTCAATATGCTTATTATTATACACTTTGTAGTAGTATGGATGAACGTTTAATGTACTTATGTTGGAGCATACACACACACACACACACGCGCGCGTGTTAGTTTCACGTAGGTGCATGATTCGAGCTGTAAACCGCGTCCACTCTTTGACTTTGTTCAGGTACAACCGCAGACCATTGGGTATAACCCTGTCTGCTTCTGGAACGCGTCTGTATACCTCGGAACATCCAAGTATCACTTCCTTATAAGCGTACAGGATTTTCTTTGCGAGTAAACGCTGCGGTATGTTGCGTTGCCTAGCATTGAGGGGAACAAATATCGGTAAAACAGACCTACCGAGTCGTTATCACTTGAGGCAAGTTAAGTTATGTAATCACTTTGACGCTTCGGCTTGGGTTGTAAAACAACGAAACAATTCGAAAACACGGCCAAGTTCCAGCTATCGAGGGTAGAGATAAAGAGGACTATTTCCCTGTATAGAAAGTGTCCGTAAAGTAGAAGCAAATTGAGATGGCGTTGTTGCAGCAAAAATTCAGCTAAGCGCCAATCAGATTCTTACCCTTATTGCTTACGAGCGTCATTCTGGTGACTTTTTTTTAACTAATATTTCTCGCTTTTTGGTGGACACTTTTTTAGTCGAAAACCCATACGAGATACTCATCCTTACCTCTATCCTACGTAGTTACAGCTCACTCGCGAGGACTTTAAACGCACTGCCTACCGATAACTCGGTAATTCTGTTTTACCGATAACTCGGTGGGTCTATATTACCGATAACTCGGTAGGTCTGTTTTACCGATATCCCCCCCCCCCAGTGGTAGGCAACCCAACATACTGTGACGTTTACTTGGAAACACTGTACGTGAATAATTGTGTAATATATACGCGACGCCCAATTAACATATTTACTCACTATATCATTATTGCAGAGATCGATCGAAAGGTTGTAATACTATAGAACTACCTGATGCACTATTGCAACCTGCCTAGTACTAGTAATGATGAATGTATCAGATTTTGCACGAGGTTAATATTTGTTACTTTAACGAAACCAAATATATTGTAACACGACTGACGAGGCTGAAGTTAGCAACTTTAACTTAACTAATTATCATTATTTGCACAATTTTGAAACGATTTTTAAGGCGTCGCCTTTTCAAAATAAGAGTACGTTTTGTTTATCATAGTTTACAGATTTTTAGACATCTTTGAAAGTTTTTTCCATTGTTGAAGCTTTGGGACGTTCAAGTTCGTTAAACAACTCCAACGCAACAAAATGTGGACGTATAAGAAGTCTATTGTTTTAACTATCGATGATATGTTTCAGGGAGTTGAAGTAGTTCGTGCAATTCCGATGCAAAAAAGAAAATATGTGTATATAATGAGCATAGAATTTGTTTGTTTTCATTAATAAGGGTTAACTAAGTTAAACTTTATACGATTAGTTAGTCAAACGGAATGAAACATAATAAACGTAGAATTCACTTGTTTAAATTATTGAAGCTCCACGAGGTTGAAGTTCGTTCAACTCTTAACGTAACGAAGTGTCTATAGACAAAGAATTCATTTCATCCCACTAACGAAGCTTCATTACGATTATATTAAAGTTCGTACAACTCCAACGAAACGAAATATGAAAATACTTATGTGTGTGTATAGAATCAATTTGTTTTCAACTTTAAATATTATAAAAAATTCACGAGAATAAAGTTCGTAACTTGAATAAAACGAAATATGTACATAAATTTCTTTCGACAATCGGTTCCTACTATTGCAAGAAGAAAAATACTGTCTTAATTTTACAACTTTACGCAAAACGACGTCGAAGAAGTTGAGTTTATAAAAGATACGATAGACAGACAGTTCTAAGATTTGCGAAAAACGATTTTCAACATCATGTTAATAAAAAAAAAAAAAACAATTATTGACATACTCATCGCGAAATAACGAACTGTAATTTTTGTCATTTCATGCTGTATTTTTATACAGCACATATACATATATATATATATGTGTGTGTGTGTATGTATTAATTTGAATGACGATCCGTTAGAAGAAAGCTTTATTTGAGGATAGGACCGGAACTTGTTGATGCGACGCGTTGAACGAATATAATCCATGCATATGCATAACATGTGTGTTACGACGTGCTCACGCATGAAAATTCGAACAGACGTTGACTGTGATGTTGAACGAAACGGTTATTTTTACATTTCATACATCTATTTGAATTCTAGCGCTGCGTAGGATATAGCTTATTCAAGAAGAGCTTATTTTTATACAAGCACACAGTTGAAACGGTTGATCAATCAATCAATATACGTGAAACTAAATTGGCGGGGAACACGTACGTAGCAGTTATATTTATAAAATTTCACGTTACGCAACATTTCAATTGGATTAATAAATTGAACGTTTCGTATGGCTTCTGTATATGCATACATACGCGCACGAGGAGGCGAATATATTACAACTCGTTTAACGATGCAATTGCACTTGATGCCAGGTTTAAATTACTAAATTGATAAAAATTTCGTTTGTTAGAGTAACTAGAAAAATTGAGTAAAAATCAACGGATATCACAAACTTCGCGTGCATGTTTTAAAAATTATCCATGCATTTTATCGTATAGTATAAATATTTCTTCGTCAACGACACTGACACACTGACATTGGCAGTGAAATTTATACCTCATAATTTTCGTGATCGTAATCGTTGTCTACTCATGCGTCCGTGAAATTAACAGACGTCCATTGTAAGATGCGTTGGTAGATGGGCTGATTAACTAATTTTCAAGGTTGCGGTACTAATTAACCCTGACTAGTCGGTGAAATTCACAACTTAGCCCGTGCGAGAGTTTCATTCGGTAGTTTGTCGTCAACTTTATTTTTATTATTATTTTTCTCGTTTTTGTTTAAAATTATCACGCATCTATACATCTCTGACTATTTCTATAATAAATACCTTACTTTGAAATATTATTTTGTTCCTACAGTATGCAGAATTTCATAATTCTGAATCAGCCTATTTGCCTCGCATTTCGCGTTTTCTTTTCATCAGGTTTTCGTTCGTTGAACATTTATACCGAGAAAAAAAAAAAAAAAATTAGGTTCAAGAACGCGACGTATGCAAATTTATTCTTACGGTTATCTAAGTGTGAACAAATTTACATACACAAAAGCATAAACATTAATCTACCGTTTTGTGTAGCGTAACGAATAATTTAATTTTCAGTTCCGTTTACCGCTCAGTCTTTGGCTAATTTCATTTTTTACCACAATCGAAAAATATAGTTCTAGGTAAAAAATGAAAATTAGTTTTCTAGCCGTTACCGGAAATTCTAGCATCCGTTACTATTCTTTCTCATTACGATCACTGTTGTTACATTTTCTTGCAACTGTTGCTATGAAAACAGTTGTAATTTTTTTACCGTTCCAAACCGTAGTTTGAAAAATTCGGAGAAAAGTATAACAAATGGAATATTAAAATTTACCACAGCTAAATGATTATTTAAATATATAAATATACATCGTAGTTTATGTATTAATATTACATACACTATACCAATGTCGCTCTCATACGGTAAATAAATATTTTCCATTACATAATTAACTGACATTCAGTTTCCGCTGTTGACTAAATATTTTTTTTATAACTTCACCAACCACCGAACCTCGTTTTTTTTTTTTTTTTTAATTTTTTTATTTATTTTTTTCTCTGCCTAGGTACAGATTCATATTTATTATCATTATTATTATTATTATCGTTCTTTTTTTGTTAATGTTATTACATGGTATTATATACGCGTCGTCGCGGTTGCTGTTTGATTGATATAAAGAAGAAGAAGAAGGAAAAAAAAAACATCTAATGAGCGATTATAAGTGTACGCCGTGCAGCAGTTTGGTGATAGTTCGTGTAGCTAGGGAAGATTCCGGAGTGACCTCCACCTCCGCTTTTAAATCTATTCTGGAGATGGTTCTTGGCTATCTTTAGAATTTTCATTGGCCCAGGCTTTGAATTTAAGCGTTTCCCACTAGGAAATATGTCTCTGCAGTTATCTGTGTGTAATATGTGTACAAATATATATATATATATATATATATATACACATATACTTTGTCAATGACGTGCATTGTTACGTATGTATCAAACATGTGATAATATGTTGCTGTTGCAAATTCACCGTGCAATATAATCTCGTTTGTATATATATTTTCAAAAATATGTCATAGTCACGGAAATGTCGTTTTTGTAGTTCAACTGTAATGCAAGTATCCCGTTAATTATATATCTATACTAGGGTGGTTATTGTTTAGGGTGTTGACGAATTTTTACCGCCCCATCACTGAAATCAATTTCAAATCATTTAAAAAGAGTCGCCAAATTTTTTCAGATTCTTACAGCAAGTCCGAGATAGTCCGCATTGTGATCGAAGTTTCTTACGGAAATGACACGAGAAAAACTTTTTTTCGCATTATATATTTTATCGCGAAAGTAATAATGTTCCGAAAAATCTGTAACTGCGAGGTTTTAGTCGGCATTAGCGATGCTATGTGAAAAAAAAAAATACACATCGTCGTACGAGGCAATATAGACGAATTGCACCTCCTCTAAATAAAAGAAAAGCCAGGTTTCGAGGTTGTGCAATTCGTCTAGATTGCCTGGTACGACGACGTGTATTTTTTCCCAGATAGTAGCACTAATTCTCACCAAAACCTCGCGGTTACGGATTATTTGGAACATTATTACTCTTGCAATAAAATATATACTGATAAAAAAAGTTTCACCCGTGTTAATTTCCTTAAGAAACTTCGATCACAATGCGGACTATCTTAGATTCGATGTAAAAATATATATATATCCAATGGAAGGTTTATGTAATATGTGTAAATAAAAAACTTGCACTGCAGTTTGTAGTGTGTGAATTTAATTTATTATCCGTATACGCAGATGATTTTAGTGATGCCCGAAGGAGGGAATAAATTCACTTTCGCCTCTATATTTCAAAATTATTCCGCAATTGTCGTGTTAAGAGATACATACAAGAAGGAGAAAGAATCTACAACCAAGACAAAGTTATTTACGTTAATTATGACTGTTTTATTTGTAGTTACGATTATTGTTATTACTGTTATTGTTTATTTATTTATTCATCCATTTCTTTTTTCACATCGACAGGTGGTTGCCTAAGAATTAACTGCTACGATGGTTGACTACTACCGGATCCTCGATGTCTCACGAAGTGCGACTGGAGCGGACATAAAAAAAGCGTGAGTTTATATTGTATAATATTTCAATGTATCGTTAATTTTTTTTTTTTTACAACCATTCAATGCCGATGTTACAACCTTTCATTTTCATTTCGTATTCCTTGTCACGGTTTTAGTAACAGCGGTTATTGTTTACTTAATTCTCGAATGTTGGGGAAAAACGATCTTGATACGCTTGTTACCTTATGAATAACAGACGACTAATTCGTCATGCTATCAGGAAAAAACCGATACCGTCACGTTTTAACGATGTATTTTCTGAGAAGCTTAATATATATATTATGTTATATTATTTTATCGAAATGAATAAATTTATAATTATTATTTCTCAACCATCACTAAGTGTGGAAATTTTAGTGTCATTATAATTCTCTTCTTTTCTTTTCTTTTCGTTTCTTTTTTTTTTTTTTTCTCGATCTTGAATCGATATTGAAAGAACGTGATTATTTTTTTTTTTCTTTTCCATCACGTCTTTTCGTCAAACTTACTCGACGAAAGTAATTTAAAAATGTCTTTTTTTCGGGAAAATTGTACCGGACATTTTTCGAAAAGACAATTACCCGACAAATTGAAATCTTGGAAAAAAAAACAGAAATACTTGGTCCAATTAAAAATATTTCTACATTTCTATGATACCTGTAAAGCTATCATCACCTTCCGATAACAAAAAAGAAAAAAAAATAACCTTTTTTTTTCAAAATTCAACTCTTTCAGTTAATAATTTATTCTAACCTTGACAGTATTTTTACAATTTGTAGAAAGTTAATTTTTAATCGTTGAACAAAGACCGTACGTTTCCGTATAAATTCTTGTTAAAAGTTTAACAATTTTACAATAGTTTCATTTGTTCTTATTTTATATATATATATATGGCTATACTTACTTAGCGTCTATAAGAGTACATAAAAATTTGGTGTTGAGTGTTGAGGATAAAAACGGATTTATATATATATATATGTATGTAGAAACGACTGACGGAAATACATGGTGAGAACTTGACTAACCGATCTCTACCGCAAAGTGATGCATTTGTTATTTATACCGTCTCGGATGATCTTCCGTGTGATAAAACCCAAACGTCAAGCTCTCTTATTTTTTTATGGAGGGCTCTGACCCGTTTCACGGCCACCGAATGTAGCATTCACAGAGAAACGAGAACCGAAATGAACTCTTCCATAACTGTTACACGATTGTTGTAGAAAAAAAAAAAAAAAGAAAGAAAGTAATTCGGTTAAGTAAACTACGGAATTTTTCTCGTGCATATGAAATATTTCTACACTTGTAATATAATATTATATAAATGGTTTTTTACGTACCAATTGCGAGCTTCGTGTCTATTTCACCATTTAATTCGATTCGAATGGTAAAAACAATAGACACATTTGTTCAGAGTTGGTGAAAAAATTAGACCCTGATTTTATATTGGCGTTGAGATGAGTTTCATTTTTTTTTTTTATACAGTTGTCAGAAAATTTCAATCAAATATATTTCGTTACAGTGACAGTTTTGATTATATCTTTGAAATTACAAGAAAATACGTGACAAGTAATTATTTAATATGATTACAGTTGTCAATGCTGTACATTTTTGTTGTTAACGGCAATGTTAAATCTGATTGTTTAGTTCGATGGAGTTTTTCAGTTGAATAAGGCCTTAATATCAATATATTGTTAAACTAGCAATAAATGATCGCAAAAGTTACGATAATAATCGAAAAGTATAGTAACACGTAATAGATTTTCTGGTTACACTTGCTAAGCTCATTTTCATTTTGTATGCGTAATTATGTTTATCACTTATGGTGAAGATAACCACAAACAGAAGTTTCTCTCATATCAAGTGTAGATAACGTTAACGTAACGAAACATTGAGGAAAAAATGAAACCGCATTGTTTTGCAATTATTTATAACGCTCTTGAGTGAATTCAGTTTGCTAAATAATATGATGAATATATTTTGCATTTTTTATCTCGCCTTATTGCATTTCGTTGTACAACCATAAAGTTACGAAATAACTTAATTTTTTTTTATCAAAAAACGCATAATTATCATAACGTTTTACGAAATTCAAACGTTACTTGTATATGTATTATTAAGTCTTATTCCTTTTGGCCTGATCCTATTTATTTTATATAATCCTTCGCAAAGTTATCCAATCCAAGCTATAATTTAAGCTTAAAGATTCAACGATTTCCAAATCAGACAACGAATTTTGAAATAATTATACAATTCACGATCGTAATCAATCGTAATGTGAAAGTTGAAGATTAAATTACTATATTAGGAATGCTGAGGCGCTAATACCAAGGGTAAAAAAAACCTGTTTCGTTTTTAGCTTTCAGATTCAACGTCCTGAAACTTTATATTCACGCTTCGGTTTGAATTCTGCTTCAAAACGAATTTTCTTTTTTTTGTTCAAATCGAACCTCTCTCACGTATTACATATCAGATTAACATAAGATTTTGTTGCTAAAAATTAAAAAAAAAAACAAATATTTTGCTTAGCTAATAGTTGTGGGATATATATTTTTTTTTTTTTCCTTCAACTCAAATACTTAGTTAATTGTTATTATTATTCGGTGTAATATTTTGAAAATGTTGTCCTGACTCAGATATTATTTTGAAAAGTGAAATTTGTACTTTTGTTTATTTTTAGCAATGTGCTATTGTGCCGATTAATTTCCTTTTTTTTTTTCACCTAGATCACGATTTATTGTGCAAGAATTTTTATTTATTTTTCAACCGAGAAAAGTTACCATCCTTATCGACAGACGGTATACAGTTTTTGTCTGCGCGTGCCGATTCGCCCGATTTCGGTTTCTTGATAACGAATCAGGCAATTTTATCATTGCGATAAGTTGATAAATTTCTCATTTACTCTGAAACCGCATTGACCGAACCATTTCAAAAATTTGATCTTTATTTTATACTGTTTTCTCTAATGGCTTATGTTATAAAAATTTTTTCGTAATATTTAATCTGTCAATTTAACGAACGATGTATTTTTCTTCGCCGGAAAATATAAAAATTAACTTAACGATACAAAAAATACGTTTATTCTATTTGTATGAACAATTGATTTTATTTACGTTCATTGAAAATAATTTGGTAATACTTTTGTTACAGATACAGAAAATTAGCACTAAAATGGCATCCCGATAAGAATCCAGAAAATTTAGACGAGGCAAACAAGAAGTTCAAGGAGATCTCGGAAGCTTACGAAGTTTTAATCGATGGTAAAATTTTTATATGTTGTAATCAATTTTTTTATCCGTATTTATTAATTATTCCGAAAAACTTATTATTCATATAAAAAACAATTTTTTCCTCACATTTCCCGGCTATCAGGAGTCACTTGCTTGGCATGCATTTTACGTTATAATTTGTCTTGTCACTACAGTCGTTTAATTTATGAAAATATTATTATTGTACTGCTAATGTGATCGTTTCGATAAATCTTCTGGTATAAGTGAAAGGTAAAACATTTTTTAAAGGATACCCTCACATCGATACGAATATCAATGCGTAATTGAAATTTGTAACAGCCTAAACTGTCAGCTTTATCCAAAGCAAGCTTTGCCCATTCATTCATCTCGCTAATAGATTTGGCAACACTAGTAAAAAATTTTGCATCATTTACGTACACTTTATTAAAAATTTTACAGTGGTAATTGGTCGACAGTCGCTCATTTATCAAATTTTATGCAACCACAAAATTAGAGATAGTCTTTATAATTATTCTAATTACATCAACTCATGATAACGAGTTTTTTAAAAATTTTTTCTTTGCTTTTCATCGTCGAGAAAAGCCCACGAAAGAAGTTTCAACAGGACTCGAGACCCGCAGTTTCAAAGTCGAACTTTTAGTTTCCGTTTCAATTAGTTTTAAACTTTTTGCTTAAACCTACGACACGCTGGGAAAATGAATCCACAAACTTTGCAAGTCCTTCTTTCATTACGGTTCCATAACTATGACAGCTCCTTATTCCACTGGTTGTACATAGATCCTTGTTAAAATTCCAAATTAAATGGAAATAAAACGAACAAAAACAAACAATATTACAAAATTGCAAAAATAAATTACCGCATGGTTGTGATAATACGTGTCTCTGGTGACGTAAATACCAAGTATGTAATATGTAATCGATCTTGGATTGGAAAAAAAAAAAAATAATAATATCAACGAAATCTAGGACCAATTACGTTACCATTAGTAAACAATGTTTCTTTCTTTTTTTTTTTTTTTTTTTTTTTATTCACATCAGTATAATTTACTCGATATAATCTCTTCCTTTTTTTTCGCCCTGATTATTGAAATACTAACAGATTAATTATATCATATGTTACTTTGAACATATAGTATGTTGGTTATGTATGAATCAATTGATAATATTTAACCCCGTGGTTTTATAGTTTTCATATGTTTATCAAACGTCTTTATTTTTTTTTTTTATATTCTTTTTGTTTTTGCTTTGAAGGAAACAGTTTTCCGTTTTAAATTGTGTTTACAATGCTTTTGATAAAATCAATCGATTGGACGGAAAAAAAAAAAAAACACCTCTGTTTGTTCCCGGATTGTGATGTGACCTGATATTGGTATCCAGATGCGAAAAGAAGAACGTACGATCAGCGATTGTATCAGAAGGCGTCGTCGAGGCCAGGCCGTGGATTCACCTTCAGGACTTTCTTTGACTCTCCTTTCCAGCGATATTTTGGTACCATTGATAAAACAAAAAAAAAAAAAAAAACACACTTTAAGAGTGTCTCCAGAATAAGAGATCCCTGAAAAATTGTTTTCCCATCAAACGATATATATATACATATATGTATATATATACACACACATACCTATATCGCTAATGCTAAAACTGGTTTCTCAGACTTCATTATTATTCAGCCCATGGTAAAATCCGAGTTCATAGGTGCTGCTGTTGATTATACAATTTGATGTTCTTCTTTCTTCTTTCTTCTTTTTCTTTTTTTTTTCATCTAAATCTTTGTTACAAAAATACCATTGACATTGCCTGAAAAGAAGTTTTCAGTTTATACTTCTACAACTCCGTATATTTTTATCTGTATTTATTTTTATAAAATTGATATTAATTTTCCACCTACGAGTTGTGTTCTTTTTTACGAAATGTCACGGATTTTCCTTATGAAAAATGAGTTTAACAAAAAAGAAAAAAAAAAAAAAATATGTATTTCGTTTCTTGTCAGAATTTGAACAAAGAGTTTATGAAAAAATATTGATTCTAAAGTTTTACAGAAATTTTCTGGGAGATCATTTAGGAACGGACATGTTTCTTGTAGATGCGACAGGTTGGAAAAATAATACCAATTAACTTTGTCTTTCTTTCTTCAAAATGAATACGCTACGTCGACAATGAACGGGAATTGAAAGTGTTCGAGTTATCCGATTGATTTTTACAGCATGTTTCTTTGATATTATCAATTGTCTACAATCACTTCTACGTAATGTGAGAATAGATTACATTTCGACAAATTCTAGTTTGGCATATTAATTTTTTTTATAAAATATTGCGTAGGTCGAACGAAAAGTTTTACCCCAGTGTTATTTTAATGGGAATTCCTTCTACCAAATAATCCAACGGTCGTTACCAGAGAGGCACTCATCACAACTAGCAACCTTGCCTTCTAACAAAACTGTGCTGGCTGCATTTTTGCTTTTTCAATGAGATGATATGATTTTTTATAAATGTGCGTGACTGAAACCAAGAGGAGTTATCCTACAATCCATATTCGAATAGAGCGCGACTTACAAGAACAATTAAACATTGTTGATCGATTAACGTTAAACCGTTTATAAAAAATCATCTCATCTACACAGTGGTACTGGACTACCGGGTTATCAATCTCCAAACCCCATCGTCGTTGTCTACTAACAGCCCGCAACCCGCATTTGCTTTTGGATTCGGAGTGAACACGCTGCCAGAAGAACTGCATCTAAACATTGTTTTTCTTGTTTTTAATTTTATAGAAAAGAAAAGACGCGTCTATGATCAGTTCGGAAAGGAAGGTCTTCACATGCCTCCCGGCAGCAAAAGGCGTCACGAGGATGAATTCGACAGACAATTTGGCGGTCCGTTTGTTTTCAGAGATCCTGAAGATGTGTTCAGAGAATTCTTTGGCGGAACACCATTCGAGGATCTATTTGCTGGTAATTACTAGTCGCATAATTTAACGGATTTAAGCGTCTATAATTTCTCATTCCAATTGATATTTTCTCTCTTAAGGTTTTCATGGGGGCGGCACACGTCGCGGACTTAACAGACACAGTCATCCGAGCAACAACAGCCTAAGCGCACCGTTCTTTGGACCACTAGGACTCAGTTTGGGGCCACATTTACAGGATGTACTCGGAGCCAGAGACGGGAGTTTCACATCGTTTAGTACTTTTAACAGTAGCTTTGGCGGACCGAGCAGTGGAGCAGCTGTGAAGAGGACAAGCACATCGACGAGGTTCATTAACGGAAAAAAGATAACAACGAAAAAGCAAGTATTTCCGTATAACGATCCGCTTGTCTTAATCAATGCGGTGAGCGTATAAAAGTCGTTTGGAAACCAACGTAAAATATAAGTTTACGCGCGGGATTCTTGTTCCACATTATATTTATAACTAACTCTCGATGTGGAAAAATCACTGCCTTTTAACATTATTAGTAGGCTAATGGAAGTATTGTTTTTAAATTTGTTACAGAGTATGCGAGAACGGGAGAGAAACGATAATGTCCTACGAGAACGACGTGTTGAAGTCAAAGACAGTGAATGGCGTACCACAATCTATAACGTACAGTTAAATTGAATATTCCCCATTCGTTAGATCTCTGTCCAACGGTTGCACAAAATCCCCTCCCAAATCATTAATTAAAAAAATTGATAACCAAACCTCACTGATATATAAGTTATATTACCATTCTTGCTGTTAACAATAACGTGGCAACGTTTGCGCATTGCAAGATGTCACGCAGTATTAATCCAATTTTTAGGATGATTTTTGTCTGTACCCCAAAGCCATTTTGAGGCGAAAGTCTGGAGTTCTTTGTGTTCCTCTGATTTTTTTTACCAACTAAACATATCATATCGCTCTCAGACTAATAATTTTAAGCGTCGAACTTAATATTATAATATGAAGATGCATACTAACAACACTTATTGGCTAATCTTGCAATTTAAGACATCACTTCTCTTCGGCTTGGAATTAAAAACTTGCGGTGTTATTTGTGTCGAACGTCTCAGTCGTTTTGCAATGAATGTAAAGAAAAAAAAAAATCCTTGTCAATGTCAATATTTTGACAGGTGTGAGGGGCCGTCTACGAGTCGTCGGATTACCGAAGAATCCAAAGGTGCAAGTTTCAATCATAATATAAATCAAGATTCGTCAAAGTATTCGAATGATTTGAAATCCAAGAAGAAATCGCCGATAACTTCATGTTTGAATATGAGAGCACAGAAAAATAAAAAATAAGTAACCAACGTCTGCCAGTATACCTATTTTTAGTTCATAGAGTTGTCTATAAATTTCGGTGTCTCTATAATTATTATATATTCAAAAGGTGAATTGAAAACGTTAATTGTTTACATTTCGATTTTCATCTTATTCTTGTTTGTTTACGAAGCGGGAAATCAGGGAAAGTTGAAGTATAGCAAAAGTAAAGTAGAAAAATTATTAAAGTTTTGTTTGAGAAAACGGTGGTGAAAACTATTTGAACAAAATTCTGAATAAAGAATATCCGAATTGAAATGAGATTGCACGATGTCATCCGAGCTTGACATATCCGTAGTAATGAAATTGCAGAAACCGAGACGTATTTGTAGAATAAAATTGAAAAGTTAGCATAATTTGTAAAGAAAAAAAAAAAAAAAACAAACAATAAAAATAGAAACAAAAAACGTAACAAACAAGTGAGAAGAAATTGTTTGAAAAAGAAACGAAATATCGATATTTATCTGCATACAGATTGCTGTTACAAATAATTGTTTGTTAGACGTTGGCAATGCTGCTAGATAAAACAAAAATTGAATCTATGAGGACAGCCTGTGCCGTTAAACGAATTATAGCCAATGCTACGAATATAGTAAGAATGAAACTAATTTATAACGATTAAACAAAAAAAAAAAAGCAAATGTATCGAAAGAACGTATGTTGTAATGAACTTCGCGACGCTCTAACCACACTACACATATACTATAAGTTACACATAATAAAATAACACCCATTCTAATTTTAAATAGCCTACGTTATAATATCTAGATAAATATTCAAATAAATTATTCTTAATTATTTTGTTAAGGAAGGTAAATTTTAATCGTGAAAATCATTCGTTCGGTGTGTGCGTCAGGTATAAATGATGATACAAATCAAAGCGAGTATCCCTTATTCTTAGCTTATAATTAAAAATCCAAGCCCAGTCTGCCCTTAAAAACTGTGTCGCCCACTGTACGTTTTTCTTAAGCAATTAATTGACTACGTATGTGTATATAATGATAAGACAAAAATGTTAAGCTTCTGAAAAATACACTACCATTATTCATTATTATTATCCTTTCATTATCAAATAATGCGAGTTTTAAGAGAATACGCTTGTAAATTTTTTGTGCGCGAATTCCCAAGACGAAACTAAATTTGATTAAAAGTTCGCGGGCCGATGTAAAATCTTTCGCGTGTGATTTAAGAGTTCAGGAAATTTTAATCTGCACCCTAAACTTCCGGGATTCTGTGATTATAACAATAATGATTGTTGGTACAACGGTAAATAATTCCTACCGTTAGAACTATTGGCAATTTCAAATGTCGTAATGATTTAATATCGACCGTGTCATAATCCGTATTTCGGTTAAAAAAGGTGATAATGATTCGGAATATCAACAGTGAGACGTGTAAATCATCTTTTATTAAATCATTTCTATAACACCATAATAAATATAATTGGTAATATATTTATATTTCGATTTGTCGCACAACGTTGACGTAACGTTTAATTTATACTATCATGTGATATAATTTTACCCTTTCCACTTGGTATCGGCATATTACCAATTCATACCATATATTGCACAATTTTAAATACCAAACCTTTTTAGACGGATTATGTAAATGATCCGCGAAACAAACAGCGAGAGTTATGAATTGATAACAAGTCTAGCAGGGGTTCAATAATTTATGCGGACATATTATTTGTGCGTTGTGTGTAATATTTGTTTGTGTTTTACAAGTGTCGTTTTTTATTTGCTATAAAAAAAAGTTTTAAATTGTACAAATCGTGTACTATGCGATCGGTATTGGTGCAAATAAAAATAGAATAGAGGGGAGAAGAAAGTAGAAAAAGCAGAAATTGACATCGAATTATGCAGGTATCATATAATTTGATAAAAAAAAAGGTTCTATTTTTTTCCAATAGATGCGACAAGCGATGCGACCTTGGCGATGTATTTTTCCTTTGCTTCATCCTGACTCATTCCTTTTTTCTGTTCCCAAGCATCCCACTTCGCTTTTCCTTTGAAATCTAGCATGCCTGGTCGTGCTGCAAAATTTCGAGGAATTGTATAAAATGTAATTATTTCATGAAACAAAATTCACGACAGAGACAATGCGTTATTTTGGAGAATGTATCTATTCGAAATTTTAGCCAAATGGTGGCGGTAAATATTGAAGTATTATATACTACACTAACTGGGTCGTATTTAATTATAGAAACTGGTTTTGATCGCATATTTTACCCCACGCTAATTTAATATCACAAAATGAAGGCCCAACAGTTTGCACGATCTTTTCTGTACCTTGATATTCGTTAAATATATTCATTTAACACGATCAGCTGATTACTGACGCCGACGCCATACTGTACAGGTACAAGCACTTCTAAAATTTACTTAGGTATAGGTACTTTACATACTGAATTTAAGTATGTCTCTTAAGGCCGTTGTTTTTTTTCTATTTTCTTTTTACGTACCATTTGGAATTTATGTCAACTTCTCGTAAACCACAATTACATGTTATTATCGTGACTTTGTGTCGCCACGTGAATAATTTTGTAAATGCTCGTGGTTATTATCGAATAATGAATAACTCTTGCTGCATGCAAATTTTCAAATACCCAATGCACACAGTTGATTATTCTGTCGTTCGAGCATGACTTTTAGAATTGAGGCCTGTTCATTGCTTTCATACTTCCAGCATATTAATAGCTTACAATTAGCGATAGTGTACTGAGTTTAATTACTTGTAATAATTGAAAATATCAAAGCATTGAGCAGATCTCCATGGACTTAAATGTTGATGGGAATAAAAGCAATTTTCAAATTGTATTCGTAATATAATTACTTGTATTGATGTCACCAACGCTTGCCTGTTTAAACAAGGCGTAAATTTCCAAAAGATCGGCATCGGCAGGCTGAGAAGCCAATTCGGTGACTTCTTTAGCAGCTGCATTAAATTTCTGTGGAGTTGAATCGTAATATTGCGATTAATCAGTGAAACTTCGGCTGGCCAATAATTATTTCAATATTATTAGCATGCCGTAAACATTATATTCACACGCAATTCACAACGTTTCTCATTTCAATTCAGGCTTAACAACATTTTGGATTATCATTCGCATCTTTATGTATCATTTCGATTACCATTTTTTCTGCCGCATGCATTCATTAAACTTACTTTAAAGGTCACATTGAGTTAAAGTATTCGTGACTGTATACCCGCATTTATCGTTAGTCTTCAACATATTTTTTTTATCACATAAACGACTCGAAAAGAATGTTGAGTCTAATACTTGCGATAAAAATGGAATGATAAGTTAAGCAATCGCAGGCAAAAGCAATTTTTTATGACAATTATACATAGATACCTTTGCCTCCGGCTCAAAATTTATCTTTCTCCAGATAAACCTCTCAACCGACAATCTGATTGGCGGTCAAGTTAATTATAGTCATTCAACTGGACAGTAAATTTTTTAACGGTATTATTTTCAAAACTAATCGATTATGTGATGTATACAAATAATAGATATATCGATTACTACAAGGTTGATGTTAGTAACGAAACGATGAAAAAAAAAAATCACTATTTTCTAATTTTTACAGTGATTTTGAAGTAACTAGGATTGCATAATATAAGCATGTTTTGTTTTATTACAGTTTACTGAATTTTAAGCAATTTCAAAATTGCGAAATAACGGTTAATTACTCAGCATGAATTGTTGCGATATCGTTACTAACTTCAACACGATCGATTACTCTTTTTGTAAAGGTATAGCTTACCTCGTCTAAAGACATCTCTCAGCGAAGTTAGTTATCTGACTGATTCACAGATGGCTCTACCTGCGTGAATAAAATTATCAACAAGATCCCACCGTGGAAGGTGCATAATTTTATACTCTCGAAATTGCCGGAATAATTATTTCAAAATAGAAAAAAAAAGAATCCTACCTACTCACCCTTCGAGTATGCGAGGGAAATTTCGAAATTCAAGGTCGAGTCGTAAGAAAATTTCTAAGGAGAGACAAAAGCCGGCCTCCCGCGTTCTCGACTACACTTAACTTAACCGTTGACTGGCTGCCCCGAAGTGGACTATGAACTTGGGAAGCGCCTCTACAATCGTATCGCGCCTTCGTTTTGCTAGCAGCCATCTGTAAATTCGAATCACATAGTGGGGGAAACACCGCGTACCGATGTTCTCTGTTGAGCGGTGTGAAGTTGCATTATAATTTCAGGGTTCGTACGCGCAGGGAAAGCCGTGAAAAGTCAGGGAATTTCAAAAATAAGAATGGAATTTTCAGTCTGTCGAAGAAAAAAAACTTCTTATACAAAGTACCGTCGAACTTGAGATGAACTAAAAAAAAAAAATAGTTCTAACTTATATGTTACTTAATGCCAAACCGCTTCTTTTTTTTTTTTTTTTTACGCGAAAACGCAGGCTGTTGTTTGTGAATTGATTATTGTTAGACAGTAAGTTAGTTACTAGTAATATTGAAGATATTGGTATTAATGTGTAAAAAAAAAAAATTGTCATTAATCAGCGGCGTATTTCATGAAAGATAACTGGAAAAATTCTATTTTCAGGCTGGAATACCTGGAAAAGTCGGGAAATTTCGGATTCCAAAAAGCGTACGAACCCTGAATTAATAATAGGAGTGAACGTCAAACGTATAATATGCCGGAATGCATTATTTGTTACATTAAAAGTGCCTGTATGATTTGACTGTTGGTGAAAAATTAGCTCTACAGCTATATAGTTTTTTTTCCACTTGCTTTTATAATTTAAAATCTAACAAACAGAGCAACGATGTTTCTTCTTTCTGTTTCAAGTTTCACCCGGTATAAGGGATATGTTATACAATTCTTTGGCAACTTTTTTTCCATTTTTCCTTAATTGTAGCCCGAAGATGGCTGACTGGGACTGGGAAAAAAATTAAAATAAATTATTATTATGACGACCATATCCGATGAATATTTTTCAATCACTATTCGTTATGATCGTCGTGATAATTATACGAGTGCTTGTAATGCCGATATTCCTGAGAAACTTTCTATTGTGCGTTGCGATAACCAATTTACAGTCATATACGTTTATATTCGACGAACTGCATTATTACGAAATGAAAATCAGTTTCGTGCCTATAAATAGTTCAACAGTTATCGAATGAAAATAAACGAGAACCTCTTCATTGGATATTCATTGCAGTTCGTCACATTTCCATTTGATATGTTGAACTTGTCTAAAAACCCGTTCTAATTCACGCTTTTCTAACGGTTCATTCAGCGTTTTTCAGATCCGAATATCAAAGATCTTTATACGTAGTTGCGGTTATATATTATTTGTATCAGACCAACACGAGGTACTGATATTTTAAAAATTCGACCATTTTCGTCTCTCCGCAAACAAATTAATCATTGGATTTCCACTTCCTTTAAGCCTCGTGATTATAGGTTTGTAATCTCAAAGCGATAGGATTATCTCACTATCACGTGAGATTATATCCACGTACGTATACATTTCGTGTATCGTTATCTCAAAATGTTGTACAGTTCCACGAAACAAACTCAACAAAATAATCATTCGATAAGTTTGCTGCACATCAATATATATGCAGACGTGCTTTAATATATGTATGTTTTAGTGCGTTATAATTTTACATGATAATTCAAGAGATTGAATTTACTTAACTGACGTAATTTTATTCGATTTGTCGTTATAAAATTGGAGATTATTAATATTTATCTTTTTAACACTCATATCTGCAGTTTACAGTGTATACGTGTGTGATTAATTATCAACGACAGTTTGTCAAAGATCAAGTAACACACAGATTATAGTGAAAGAGTAGCTATACAAACGAAGAAAATTCGTGAAGATTCTTTTCTTATAATTTCATAACACAAGGATTTTCACACATGTATCGATTCCTCTTTCCCGGTAAAAATATTATTATTATTATTATTATTATTGTTGTTGTTGTTGTTGTTGTTGTTATTGTTATTATTTTGTAATTATTTTCTCTTCTTAATGACAACCAGCAGAGTGCGATAATGATATATTTCATGTGATTATACACGGGAAATTAATTCTCTCATATTTTTTTATAGGAATTCTACTTGTACTTCGTTAACAATGTGTCGACAAATTTAATGTACGCTTCTTTAGCCGCATCCTGCGATGTACCTCGTTTGCTGTCCCACGCGTTCCATTTCGCCTTTCCTTTGAGGTCCAGCATGCCTGGCTTTGCTGAAATTGAAGATAAGGAAAAAAACGAATTATTAATAATTAAAGCTGTTTTGTTGTAAATACTCCTTTATCCGGACGATGGTTATAGATAAAAAAGAAAAAAACTAAACTATGACTAAACATTATACACGCGTATTAAAGTAAACGAAGTACCAATTTATTTAATTTACCGAACACATATATACTCGAGGAAACAAAAAGTTTCTCTCAAGTATTTTTTAAATTTATACAGATGATAGTCTTTCACAGTCATTTAAGAACTCGGTAATTGTTGACGTGTCATACGAAGTCTATGGTTGTGTGTTTTTATTTATTTTTTTATTAATAACGTGAAATTTTTATGATTCATTAATGTATTCATTTTGTTGTATTTGAGTTGTGGTTAACGAATTATTGAATTGTAGAGAATCGATCGAATGATGAAACCGTGTGTTTTCATTACATTCTAGATTAGCTACTAACTTCGGTTTACGAACTTCCGATAATTGAGAAACTTGTAGAACTATTATATCGCGAGAGAATCTGTGAAGATGTTCATTTTATTTCGAGATTTCATTTTTTTTATAGTATAATTGAAAGATTTTTCTACATGTTGTATAAATTTACAAACAATTACTATTATGTGTAACAACGTGTAAGTTTTGGTATGCAATTCTGTTACTTAACGTTTATAAACGACAGATTATTTTCGTCCTGGTAATTAATTATACACTATTTATTACGACGAATACGATTATCTTTCGATCATTATATAATCTATTCGTGGCAAACAAATTAGTGATAATTTATCAGTGTGCAGAAAAAAAATAAATAAAATGTGTTCCGTGACAAATGATGCATGATTGCATGCAATACATCATAACGATTGTACATATTTCTTTTGATCGCATAATCCGAAACTAAACGTACGTACAAACGCCCACAAGGTTTTGAAATCACATATTTCTTTTGCGTTGAAGAACAAAAAAAAAGAAAAGAAAAACGTAAAAGGTAATCAAAGGATGACGAAAAATTCTCACATTCATCGTCCGTTGGACCGACATTTTTTAAACTTAAATTTTTTATCTGTAAACCTGTTCCACGTAGCTGACGTACGTATTTTAAACGTCTTTATTTTATTTTACGTGTTAATTCTGATCAGCTTGGCTACGTCTTGATCTTTGCATATTGTACCTACAAAAACGGAGGATTGAATATTTCGTTTGTATGTACTTACGGGTTTTATTGTCTCCTTCGATTGCTTGCTTGAAGAAAGCGTAAAGTTCGAGAAGTTCTTCGTCGGTCGGTCGTTTTGTTAAAGTTTTTACGGCTGCGGCGGCCGATTGGAATTTCTATATTTAACAAGCGATAAATTGAAGTATGTGTTAGTTTGAAATGAAGAAAAATTACTCGAGGCAAAATTTTGAAATTTGAATATCGATTATGCCTTGAAATGTCTTTAAACTTGTACAGGTACCGAGAACGATCAAGGCCGGTGTCTTTAATTGAAAAATTTTTAATCACTCTGGCGATTAAGTACAGACCTTTCACTCAGAATTAGGAGGAATACTATTTCTTTCCAACTTTTTTTCACCACACATATCCGGTTGGCAACTCTACGCTACCTTCTTATTTCAGTCGATTTCATTTATTAATGATAATCCTATTCGCATGAATTATACGGTACATCCGTCTGTTTTACACAGTACAATAATTCAATGACCTTGCTTGATACAATATGTTGATATCCTGTGTGAGCTACATTATGTATGTCTACTTCAGTTTCTATACACTGAGAGAAATTTGTAGTTCCGGTTACCGCTCAGTCCTTAAATATTTTCATTTTTTACCACAATCGAAGAATATAGTTCTAGATAGAAAATGAAAATTAGTTTTCTAGCCGTTACCGGAAAGTCTAGTATCCGTTACTATTCTTTCTCATTACGATCGCTGTTGCTATATTTTCTTGCAACTGTTGCGAAAATTTAATGCTCGTGCAAGAATAAATTGACGTTAAAGCCTTGTTTAACTAAAAAAGTAGAGTAAACCGAAGAAACTGATTTTGCGTTACAATTATCAGAAAAGGATCGACAATAGCGCAAAATGATTAGGCGTACCTCGTTTTTAGCAATCCCAACAATATTTAAACTGTTTTTTAACGATACCTGTTTTACTGAATTTTTCTAGTTAATTTAACAAATGAAATTTTTCTCAGTGTACATACTTCCTTTTACAAGTCTGACGAATTTCCGATGTTTTAACATAGTGAAAAATTGCAAGTTTTTAAGCAATTATTCTTCGGGTATATAGACTAGAAATTAAATTTCTAGATGTTTTTTTATTGTCATCCAAAACTATGCTTCTGGGTTAAAAATTAAAATCGGTTTCGTTGTTCTGAATAAAAAAAATTAGTATACATTACTATTGTTTTTAATCACGGTCAATCGTACAGTTTTATTATATATTTTCTTCCAACTATTACGATGCAATAATAAATTCATGTTAAGGTCTTACTTTACTTGGAAAATGTAATAAACTATGCAGACAGATTTAATATTTCAATAACCAGAAAATTTGGTATTGACAATTATAATCACACTGAAGAATAACTATTGATATTCCAAATTTTCTTTTAATCTCAACAATATTAAACCATCACTACACAGATACTTATTTTGTTAAATAAATTGAATTCTTCTCAGTACAATTACACGAACGTGGAATTCAAACTATTATATTAGTTCGACAAGATACAGTTTATAATGTAAAAAATTTCACCTGAAATGAAACTAACAAAGCAAGTTCAACGACCCGTTGTTACCGATAAGGAATCCGCGTAGATAATTGCCGTGCATTTTATTGTTTAAACAATCTAATATGATTGTATATCGCAGCTTTACAATGCGTCTAACGATTTGAACAATCGATTGTCGAACATTAAAATTTCCCCGAATTTTACAACTATGATCGGGGATACTTTGACAAGTGATATTCATTGTAGCCATGTATAAGATTATAATCTGACCTGGATAATCATGAGGAATAATTTACACTCAGAAAAATTTCACTTGTTACAGTAACTAGAAAAATTCAGTAAAACAGGTATCGTTCAAAAAACTGTTTAAATATTGTTGGAATTACGAAAAACGAGGTACGCGTAAACATTTTGCGATATCGTCGATCCTTTTTTGGTAATTGCAACGCAAAATCAGTTTGTGAGGTTTACTCTACTTTTTTAGTTAAACGAGGCTTTACCGTCAATTTATTCTTGCACAAACATTAAATTTTCGCAACAGTTGCAAGAAAATATAGCAACAGTGATCGCAATGAGAAAGAATAGTAACGGATACTAGACTTTCCGGTAACAGCTAGAAAACTAATTTTCATTTTTTACCTATAACTATATTTTTCGATTGCGGTAAAAAATGAAAATAGTTAAGGACTGAGCGGTAACCGGAACTAAAAATTTCAGTGTAAATATCGTATATTCTTTGAAAATTTGAGAATTTAATTTATTCCCTGGGATTGAGAAATCTTCGAATCACATTCAATTTTGCGGCACAATATATCGTACGGATTGAAAACAAATAATATTTCAGTCTCTCACCTCATCTAGCGACATTCTGAGTTGTGCGATATCTTCGGTGGTTGAGAGTCGACTGACCGAGTATTTCGTCCTCCCCACTCTTTAATAGAACAAAAAGTCCGAATGCCGTCTCGACTGGATGAAGGTTATCTAGGCAATCAAAAATAATTAAACACACGGAAATTTCAAATGCGAATAATCACGGCAGACCGACAAGCTGTAGTTACAATCTCGACTTTTTTAATTTTTCACATCACAGATTGTCATTACTCACTGTTATCCAATAGTCAGGGATTTGTGCAACAGTTTTGAAAATCTAATACATATCACAGATATGTAATCAGGGGTTTTCGGCAATTAGTCATCGCTTGAGTTATAAATTCATTTTAAAATCGAGTTCTTCAATCCATCGACATATGAATATTGTACCTATTTAAAAATTGAATCGATGTATACATGCGATGTACAAATACATACAGACAATGTATTTCACAGTACGCAATACTGCACCAGGTTTGCAAAACTGCAAAATTGGCATTCATTTGAACATAAAAGCGACTCAATTGCGCATTTTATAAGCCGCTTTTTTTGTTATACATTTTTATCGATCGTGTCTATAATGGTGCACAGGTGAACAGAATTAGAACCGAAAATAAAGCGGACGTGAAGTCTCAGTTTAAAAAACAGTACGACACCGTTGAAAAGAACTTTATAAGCAACATTTAACCGCTCTTCTTGTTATCGTATAACGATAAGTTGGTGTTGGATTCCTACTTGACCGATCGAAATAACTGGTATTATACTTTTTCAAATTAATTCTAAACGAACACTTAAAAATTACTTTGCTTCTCGTAGCAGATCGTTTGTGTAAAGCTGAATATTAGAATTTAGAGTAAATTTTAGTGAAGTGAAGTAAAAATTTCTCAACGTTAAAACATGGCATCTCTTTTTCGTGTTATTCTTATATTATGTTTTGCATTATTGAAGTCTGCGCCGGTCGAGGGACGGAAATTTGCAAGTATTATAAAATTATTGAACTTGAATAATTCGGAATACGTAATCATACATTTTATTTCTTAATACTGCGTACAGAAATGCAGATTTCGTGCAATGATTATTTATATATTTCCGTATAGTCATGCGATTCGTATACAAAAATCCAGCAAGTTTTCAAAATCAAGAACGAAAAGAGTATGTGGTACAATTTTTATATACGATTCATTGAGAAAATAAATATAAAAAAAAAATACTGAAGTAGGATTCTGACTTACCGACGTTTCGAAATTCCTCGACAAGTACAGCAAACTTTTTAACCTGTAATTTCATTTATTTACGTCTAAGGCCAATTCAAAGTTCCATATAAAGACGCATTGCAGTAACGTTCGTTTAAAGCAGCTGTACATAGATACGTCGAGAAATCTTAGCCAATTCCTTGGATCTCACAGTCTTAGAGAGGCCATTAAAACTGGTTTTTGTAAACGTGAAGCTGAAGAAGAAAAAAAAAGGAAAAAATTACTGTTGAACTTTGAACTGCAGTGTTTAATTAAGTATTAAAATAGCGAACAAAGCAACTGCGTGAAACATGGATGTCATCTTTTCAACTACAAAGAAAGAAAAAGAATTGCACAGACAATTTTCCAAGAGTTTCAAACTGTTCACAAAGGAATCTACATCATCGACGATGACTCTTGTACGATCTCGCAATCCGAGTTATAACACGAGTAATCGTAGACCTCGGTTGACGATGAAACGAGTTTTTATCGAATACCGCAATACGATTGCCGGTGGCTGAATCATGCGGTTTTTTTCTGTCTGATGTATGTATGTGTCATTTTTTCTTTTTTCTTCAAATCAGACATGTGAGTCTGTACGAAGCTATCTGTATAAGCGATTACGAGTCATCTACGAGCGTCATCGTATTTCGAAAGATCATTGACTCAGTTCCGTTCGATTTCGTTACTTTTTCCCAGAGTCATACGAGTCGTTCTCTTGAATAGGTGTATGGAGTTTTAAGTTAAAATAGTTTCACCGTGGAATAATATCACGTTCAGAAGTACGCTGTAGTACAATTTTGTACTAATGCTCGTCTCTGCTGGAACTGTATAATTCCGAAATCAAGGAACCGTTACTTTGAGACTTATTTATGAAACTCGTTTTTATACCTTGTTTATAATATTACGACTCTAATGTAATGGATGAAGTTAGGAAAATTTTTTATACCACTATTTATACCTGCATCGTCGAATTTCTTTAACCTCATTCAAATCTCGTGGCAAACGCAGGAATATGTGGGTCGTGGATAATGCAAGAAACGGTTTCTCGGTACCATTCGTTAATTGTCTACAATTACAATGATCATTCTTATAATCATGCAAAATTTCATAACTGCATCCCCGCAACGATCATATATAACATTGTACAGTTGTTGAATTTACCTGGAAAGTAAATTTGAAAAAATGTAGTCAAAATTCTAGGCAAATAATTTACCAAGTTTCGGGTTTTCTCGAAATCCCAAAAGTCCTCAGTTATTCGAATTGGAGAATTCGAAGGGTTTGGGTAAATATTTGAAAACTTATTATCTTCAGATATTTAATTTACCATAGGAGCGACAAAATTCGAATATCATGAGATCGTGGATAAATTTCGAAGCAATCGTCTTAAAAATAATCGAACACGACTCGATTGAATCGGTGAAAATTAATCTATCAATCGATTATTTCGTATTTTTTTGAAACGGTGCATACGAGAACAAAATTTGGTAAATTTCAGTAGCCAGTCTTAAAAGCGGTAAAGTTTCTTGATAATTTATAATTTCGTTAAAAATATTTACAATATCAGGTAAAAATATTCATTTACAGGTACTTATAGCAAGTAATTAAGACAATGATAACAATCGATACTTGAAACACGTGAATCGATATTGTATTATAAAAAACAAAAACCGATCGTGAAAAAAAAAAAAAACAATCGCCTCGGTCGGTAAATCGAGTTTGAAAAATAATCGATCACACTCGATTAATCGTGAAGGAAATAATCGATTATTTTTCGTCATTCTTAAGTCACGTATGAAGCGATCACGTCTGATTGTGAGGCAGGTAATTGGTGTCGAGAAACGCAAGTTATCCTTGCTCACCTGCGTTGGAATGCGGGAATTCTTCAGTTCCCTGACGCACCACTTTCCGAGGGCGAAGATTCCCGAGTGAATAGTCGGAGACACCCGAGCCGCTTCACTGACTAGGCGCACAAATTGCTGAGACAACAAAATACGAGTCGCGCGCGCACTTCTGTCCCACGGGTCCGTTTCTTCGTTCTTCTTTTCGTCGCTTCAACTTCGTCTCGCCTTTCTTTTCTTTTTTTTTTTTTTTCGATTTTTTTTCGTTTTCCTCTCGTACCATCGTTCCGCGAATACCTAAATCATATCGAAAGCAACCGAGATCGCGGATGATCTCGAATGAAGATTGATAAATAAATAACAGCAAACGGCAGTGTTTTTTTTTTTTTTTTTAAAAGATTTTGAACACGTGTGACGCGTCGATTTTTTTTTTGTTTTTTTTTTGTTTTTGGTTCTCTCGATACTTTTTTGAATTCAGTTTTGTGCATTCTTTTTCACTATTTTTCTTTCACATATGTACTTATATATGTATATGTATATGTATATATATATATACATGGATATAGGTATATATAAATACAGCTAACTGTACTTGTGGGATTCTTGCACAGTGTACGCAACGTTTTACGAGGCACGGTTATTACATTCATATATATTATAACGTGAAGCGATCGTACAGTGACAAGGTTTATAATATGATTTCGACATTGGCGAATGGTCGGTAAATAATAATAATTTTCTTGATTATCGTTCGAAGTAATCGTTACCGCGTATTCTAAGAATATACGCATTACCCCGTAACGAATTCACAGCACCGGATATTATAAAGGAAAATTTGCGGGAAATTCACCTTACAAACATAATACTTGTGGATTTTCAAAGTTTCATGTTTACTTTGTGGTTGTGCGCGTGTGTGTGTATAATAATAATAATAATCGGCATTGTAACACGCGTGACGTGTGATCGTTATGATCAAAGTGATACTGTGTACGTATAATTTATCGTGGGTGCGAATCGCGTATTGATTTTGATTATCAAATTGAGCTCGACGCTGAAAATATTTTCCAAATTTTCTTTAAAAGTGTGCCAAAGAGTGCGGTAAAATTTTTTTTTGTAAAATCGAACTGATCCATCACCTTCGAAGAATTATAGATCGAATGAAATTCCACCCTTCGCTGCGGGCGTTTTTTGAAAGGCGTGATAACGCCCGTTTGGCTTGAGGATAATTCTTATCTGAATTTAATATATACCTAAGCGTGACAGTATATATATATATATATACACATAATATATACAGTCAACAAGTGACACACCTTCCATAGTTTGTTCGAGCTGAGGAATTGAAAATTGAGGAAAATTCAAAAGTACCTGTCAGGTACGTGAAATGGTGATCGCAGTGTCACGTGTTTTTCTCAAGATCATCGAATACACATGATTCGAGAAGATAAACGTTGAATTTTCAAGCCGCTAGATTATAGCTGGCTCGATATCATCGCTATATATATACTTATGAGTGTAAATAACAATAGTGAAGAAAAAGGGAGAAGGAATAATAAACGGTATATTTTACCTAATATATGACAGTGGAATGTGCGCCTAGAGTGACTGAGAAATGAGTTATAGATCGCCGACTGCAAATCGGAGCTTTCTTCACAGGAAGCTGCAGAGTTCCTCGACAAAATCTGATGCACCAGCGGATAAAATCGTTTATGCTACGCTAGACTGTTTGGCCTTGAAGAGAGCCAGGCTGCCTTTGCAATTGGTGCCTCTTGACAGCAATGATAGCAATGCCTCGGCTAAGACAGCTGATAAAACCGACGCCGGTAGAAAGGTGGCTAATTCTGGGAAGACGTCGTCTCGACGTCCAAGTTTTAAAGTGAGTCCCATATCGTTTCGAGCTGAGGAAAGTTACATTTTTTTTTTCTTTTTTTTTTTTTTATAAGGTGATGGGAAGAGTTTTTTTTGATGAAACGGGTACAGATCCTTACAATTGCGGTTCAGAAATTTATTTATTTATTTATTTTATCAGATTGATTTAGTTTTCAAATACAAATACAAGGATAAAAATGCAAACCCATATAAAGGTAAATTTAGTTACCTGTTCGTAGGTCTGATACATGACTCTTAAAAAGTAGTAGAATAAAAGTTGTAAAAGAAAATATTTCGAAACATAATAATCGTAATCATACAGAAAACATATTTCTAGTTTTTTAATCGGTATTTATTTATTCGTTTTTAAGCCAGATAATACAATGTTGAATATGAGAAATATCCGATCACTGTATCCTATAGAAGTGATAAAAAATATTATATTATTTTCATATACCAATAAGCTAATTTCATAGTTTCTTTTTTATGGTAGTTTTATGGTAGTTCAATGATTTAAGGTCATTATCAAGTTTACCGAAGTATAGATCATCGCTGTTGTAAAACTACTTAGGTGATAAATTTCTTTTCTATATTAAGAACGATTCGGCTTTCATTTCTTGTGCTGCTGCTTGAGCTATAACTGTATAATATTAAAAAAAAAATAAAAATTTACCTAGTAATACACTTTATAAATACAATGACAAAGGAATGGAGATTATTATAAATATTGTTCGAAGTGTAAGAAGATTTGATACAAGCAAGCTGCACACTTAGTGGGATAATTATTACAGTTGTCGGTTGTACCATATTTTCTGGTTATGTGTTGAATCTGGTTATTTAGTTTACTACATTCATTCCAGGGCAATAACCCCCCTAACATCAATTTATTGTAACACTAACAACAAGTTGTCGCAATAGTTGTAGAAGAAAATATACACGATCAAAGAAATTAGTAACATGTATCGGATTTTTTAATTACGGCTAGAAAAGTAATTATCTTTTAGTGCCCATAACTGCAGATTTTTCGATAATGGTAAAAAATAAAAAAATAGTCAAGGACTGTACAGTAACCACGATTAGAAATTTTTCTTACTATATACTCAATCATATATATGTATACACTGACAATGAGAGAAATTTTTAGTTCCGGTTACGGCTCAGTCTTTAACTATTTTCATTTTTTACCAGAATCGAAAAATATAGTTCTAGGTATAAAATGAAAATTAGTTTTCTAGCTGTTACCGGAAAGTCTAGTATCCGTTACTATTCTTTCTTATTACGATCACTCTTGCCATATTTTCTTGCAACTGTTGCGAATATTTAATGCTCGTGCAAGAATAAATTGACGTTAAAGCCTTGTTTAACTAAAAAAGTAGAGTAAACCTCACAAACTGATTTTGCGTTGCAATAACCAAAAAAGGACCGATATTAGCGCAAAATGTTTACGCGTACCTCGTTTTTCGTAATTCCAACAATATTCAAACAGTTTTTTTAACGATACCTGTTTTATTGAATTTTTCTAGTTACTGTGAAAAATGAAATTTTCCTGAATGTACTCGTATCTACATGTGGTATATTCTGACTGTGAAAAAAAATCTTTCTTATCCTCTAAACATAATTGAAATTTAGCGTGGAATGATAATTGGAATGAAAAGTTGACGAGAATATCAAGTTTTTATGTCATATACATGGATATAACACAGGCGGAATACCTTATACATATACAGTACCTGTAGAAGAGTTGTTTTCAATTTCGAAGCACGAGTGCGGATCGTGTGTGAATATACAGTATAAGCAATATTGTGTATAAGTATTCATACCCATATGTGTAATGAAAATTATCATCATCCTTCACGCTTAGATCGGAAGTTATACTGCAGGTACTCGTGTAAAACATCGAAAGCGATTTTCTCGCGCACGTGGATCGTGATACATCGTGTACTGTATAAGTCGAGCGGACACTTATCTATATCTATATATAATTGTACGTACAGGTGTATTTCCGTAGATGACATTATACAGCTCTACACCGAAGTTGGAAAGCTCGTCGTTTCTTCACCCACACAAGTCTTTGTGGTTTCTTGAAAAAGAAAAAAAACAAAAAAATTAATTAATACACCTGAGTCGAGGAGACGCGTATTTTTAATTTCAACGTATTTACGCACGTCTACTTCGTCGCACAATAATTATACTTGTACGTAACGAGCGGGTCTGAATTCGGTTGACCTCTGGAGTTAAAGGAGAAAAGGTAAACGACCAAAAAATCACACCGCGAAAAATTTAGCTATCCCACACTTCGACATCTCATGTATTATTATAATCACGTCTGAAAAGTTATTTGAATATCTTTTCAGGTGTTCGAATTTTCGGACGACACTCTTTGCATGAATTTATAATTATACCGGTTTTATATTGCCAAAAATATAAATAAGAATAGCGAAATTCTTAATGGTAGATAAAATAGCCTTTGTCAGGTCAAGAAGCTTAGCGTACTTGCAATATTTTATTTGTGAATATTTGATGCTCTGTAATATAGTTTGACCCTAAAACAATACAAAATAAATTAATATCGTGCCATTTAACGGAGAAATTCTTCGCGATCAGTTACAGTGAATACAAATAATTATAAATAGATCAGGGAAAGATGAAAGTTCTGGAAATGTTACTGAAATTGAAAGAAATGCGATCATAAAATTTATTCACTAGTCGGAAAGAAATTGTTTATTCAGTACAGACAATCACAAAATAATATTCGTCCAGCAGGACTGCTTCGCAAACATTACATAACATTATATATACTTTAAATGGGGAGAAAATGTTAGTCACAGAGAAAACTGTGACTTCCGAATGTTATTTTATTTTCGATTCGGTTAGGGAAAAAGTGACGTTCGAACCGGAAAATTCGCATTAAAGGCGAAGAGCTTGTTTTGTGGATACATGAATCATCCGGTGGCTACTGTAGTTAAAACTCGTATATCAGCGATACTTTATATATGTCACTTCATTTCTCATGCATTTCAAATCGCATGTCGATCTACGTGGTGGAGGGAAATGAAAGTCATTTTTGGATTCAGTACACTTGGAAACATTATAATTAAATTTAAACATAAAAACATTCCATGCAGCTGAAAAAAAATTTTTTTTTATGCAGACCCGCGATATTAATATGCGTGGTATTGAGACAAGTTTTAAAATTGAGATTTCACATTTGCGCAGGTTCGATCCGGGTCAAGTTTACACTGGAAGCAGCGACATAAGGTAAACGTAGTGACCGGTAAATTTGAAAACACTCCGAAGGAAAGCGGCGGTAACAGGCAAAGCTTGCTGTCAAAAAACGGGAATACCTCTAAAGTGCCATATCATAAAAATGTGTCGAAAACAGTTCCGGAACTGCTGAACGAGCTTCTGGAGCCTGAGGTGATCACGTCACCGAGCCCGGAACTCAGCAGCAATTCAAACAAGTCGGAGAAACTTAATAGCCATATTCGTAAAAGAAGTAAGACTGAATCGCGGAAACAAACGAACAGGGAATCCGGATTCGCGAATCACGAATCCGAGTCGCAATCTTTGGGAAAGTTACGAAACGACGATGAAAAACGTTCGAACTTCCTGTTGCCTGCAGGATTAATTAATAACAGTTCCCATTTATTTACTTTCTCAAACGAGGCTAACGAGCTGATGGAAACTGGTTATTCTACAATCAAATTGCCCGAAAGTAACCCACTTAATGTGTCCGAAAGAGCTGAAAGGAAAGAAAATTCTTTGGAAAAGGTGCCGAAGAAAACAGGTTCAACCGTTTCAGAAGTAGCTGGAAAATTACCGAATAATAGAACAGGCTTGAAATCTTCGAAGCTGAAAAGCCTGTCTCGGGAAGAATTGAGGAATGTTAAAATATCCGAACCAAAGGATTTCGTCCATATCGCCTCGGTGACGAATCCGAAATTGATAGTGGAGAAGAACAGATCGAATGGTGGGTCGGTGGTGAATCAGAATCGAATTTCCTTGACTTTACCGGCCTGTTTGAACGCTGATGAGCAGAACAGAATCCAGTCGATGACGAAAAACTGGTGCAGTAGAAACCTGACGAACGGGGGAGAGCTGAAGAATGAAATTAAGGCGAGTAGCCATAAATACGTGCCGATGAGCCCCGCCGATCTGAGCAGAAAAAACGTTAAATCTAAGACCGCTTTCTTTGATCAAATGAAAAGCGATGCGGCGGCGACGGGAAAAACGGAACCCCTTAGAAGGTTGCAATGCACGTATGGCAAGGTGGCCGAACGCCAAGAATCCGAAAGGGAGAAAGTACCCGAGCAGCTGGGCAATGTAACTGCAACTGTGGTGAAAACGGGCGGAAACGAGGCCGAGGAGAAAATTTATGAACTCATGGCTGACGTCCCGTCAAGACCAACGCCGAATTCAAGTTTTCTGTGGAGCAGTCAGCAGATGAAAATTTCAAAATCCCTCGCCAATCCAGTTAACGGAACAACTGGCCAGCGAATATCTTACGAGTCGAACAAATTATCATTCGAGGAAAGACAAACCTCGGTTGATTCCAATCCAGACGATGAGTACGAGGAATACGAAGAATACGACGAATATGACCACGTGGGACCGTCCAGAGAATCCGCCGAAGTAAGTCACATTTTATAATCTAATTTCAAGAGGTTTCGATTTCATACTATCGACATTTTTACCCGAAATAATACTCCTCGGTTATTGATAGCGGTTGCTTATGATGTCTATGCATTTGCAAACGGTTTTTATACAACGCTAGCATATTTTACGCGTTTTCTTATGCGTAAAGTAACCGTTTCTATGACGATAGAGTGGAGTGCAGAAAAGACTACTTTTAATTTCTGCGCATGCGCTGTCGCGAATAAATCTGACGTCACGTGACTAACCTCAATTTCGTATTTCGTGAAAATACGCGTAATACACTGTTGTTGTGTAAAGAATCTTGTGCAACAATATTATTCTTTTACTTGAAAATTAGAACGATAACCTGCTTAACCAGAAAAAATGTTCCACGTAGTTTATTGTAATACTTTGAGGAAGGTTTTGATTTTCAGAGATGGTGGAATCTCTTGGTGTTATTCGAAAATAAGAATGGGACAATTTTTTATCCAGAAAAAGCTTGCGATAGATATTTTAGATTATTTATTTGGAGTAGGTTTTGGTGGTTAGGACGTGGTTGAATTTCTTGACATTACTCGTTCCAGGTAATTAGAACACCCTCTCTTGTCAAATTGACAATCTATATGAAAAATTTATCCGACTGGGCATTTGAGTCTGACAATGAGTAACGATCATTTTATTTCCATCTTCCATAGAAGTACGATTACGACGACGTGGGACCAACGCTTGTGGAAAAAGTGATCGTATTAGAAGGAAACGAGGAAGACGTTTACGACGATGTGATGCCACCAAGTTATGCATCGATAGGAGAAAACATGTCGCCGGGTGGCGCAAGAGCTGTTCATAGTGATTGTCTTACGGTTCCACATCCTGACGCTGATCGTTTCTCACCGAAAATTGGGGACTCGATGATGGTTTCTACGAAGGGACAACTCACCAGAGAAGCATTGTTGCAGCAAAACGATAAAGCTAATAGTGAAAACCCTTACTTGTCCATTAACAACGAATACTCAAGTCTCGAAGACCTCTCCTGTGATCGTGACGTCTACGATGATGTTGATCTTCCTCATCAGGAACGCGTCAACAGTTTATACGCTGGTTCTCTATCGGGCTTGAATTCTACCAGAGATGAATCCGAGTGGGAAGATTTGGATGAAACATTGCCGCCGCCACTTCCTCTTCCGTTGCCTCAACGAAATGGAACGAGGTAAATTTAGGCCTGTGTTGATGGTATAAAAAACTTCAACAACCATTAGTGGCACTTCTTTCACCCGAATCGGTGGAAATTACGGTCTCTAAAAACTCGATTAGCAGTATGCCTCCATTTGTATTTTGAGATATCTGTGATTTTAGGGTGAAGTGAAACAAAAATTGTCCTTCAATTTCGAATTTTAACACGACATTACGATAGTTGATAGAAATAAAAATAATGTTTATTACATAAATATCTATAGTGTGATAGAAGTAAGGATTAACTTGCTACTATCTTTTGTAATATCGGTGTCCAATTCTCAAAAGGTCAATAACGTGTAAAATCAATTCAAAACATTGTGATTCACTTCAAAATCTATATCCATAAACTGCAACTTCTTCGAACTCGTCAAGTATTTTATCACGCGATCACTTCTTCGAATTGAAAGTTTCGGGTATAAAAATAATTTCTGTATCAACTATTTGGATATAATAACATTCTGAATACAGTTTCACCGCAATATCGTTTCAAGTATTTTCGAATGTGGGAAAGTTTAAAGAGAAGTTAAAGAAAAAGTTGAAAGGTTCACAGATCCTCATACTTCTCAGGATAATAAATCTAAATTCGAATGGTTTAGTATTAATTCTCTTGTTTAAATCGCTGCATCTGTTATAGGAATAATTGTTTTTTGATTTCATATTTAAGCACGAAGGGAGGAGAAGACATCCAGTTGACACCTTGTAAGAAAAAGTTGGGACTGACTTGGTCCCACAAAGTAAGAAGACAGCGGTCCAAAGCGTCGCGAAGAAATTCAGCACGATCTTCGGCCCAGAATACCTGCGACCACACCTCGGTCGGTAAGTAGATACAGTTCGTTCCCTCACCAATCGTCTTCTAATTCACGCATTAGTTATTCACATCACGGCGATATATTCCTGCTACGCAATTATCTCCGTTGTTATTATACCTTCTCGACTTTCGTACGCAACAACAACACCGAGAATATGTATAATATGTATACCTATACTTATCCATTTATTAACTTTCGGGTATTCTCGCGAACGGGGTATACTAGTTTACAATCGCATTTTGTTTAAAAATATGTTGTTCATTCGTTATAAAGGAATAATAACACTTGTGAATGTGCTTCAGGGAACTGTATGTCGATAACACATAATTAGTCAAAATTTAACACCGCATACCGGTTAAATTTTAATGAAAAATCCTTGTTTCTGCGTTAATTTTAACTTATATATATATATATATAAAAAAAAAAAAAAATTCATTTCTATTTTATGGAACTTCAGAGGTGAATTTCCACTAAAATTATTTTGAGTGTAATTAGAGTAATACAGTTTTGTAATTAATGTAATAAATTATTCTCATGGTTGGCTCCTTAACACCATACTTGAATTTTTATCATTAATTTTACATATTCTAAAGTCCGAAATGAACAAATTTTCTAGATGCATCAATTGAATGCAACAGGTAGATATACATATATATTTACACGTCAGTCAAGGATATAAATCAAACAGATTATGACTTATAAATTATAATTTCCTCTAATCTTCTTCGTTCTATGCTATACACGTCTCTAATCGCTTCTTATCTGTGTTCAGCTATGTGACTTGTTCAATGTTTCATCTCCATATTATCAGATATGCATACATGTAAAATGTGTAATGACGTATATACATAACATAATAAAGCTTAACTCTACTCTTGTACTATTCTCTACTATTATAGACATCTATTCGAATCTTAATCTAATCTATTTTCTGTATACTGCAAACTATTAATGGCGAGGGTGCATGTGCGTAGATGTATCTATCAAGTCTGGATAATTATTCACACAATGTATAACATCTTTTTGTTCCTTCATCCTATCTCCGATGTTTCACTTGATTTCCCTGGTTATGTTATCATACTTTATCACACTTCTGTTACATCTGCTATCCATATATTTTTAAACAAAATTATCACTACAGAGTTACTGTATATGCAGACTTGCTAATGGCATACTTTCGGAGAATTTGGATACCGTAAATGAATTTTTAATTGGTTGGACAAAATTAACCAAACTGTTCTAAAACAACAACATAACAAATAAAGCGAAATGATTTGTATGCTTGAAACCAAAGGTACCGATACTTTTTTTTCCATTTCGATATATTTATAACTATATGTCTGAATGATATTACATGCAATTGACGTACCTGCTTGCGTCTGATACATCGATCTATTCTGATGCGTTGCATCATACAATGTCTGTGGAAATTAATTGAAAACAATTTCAGAGTAACTTTATAAGCATAGTTATTCTGACAACAAGCCGCGCCGCCAATTAATTCTAACCATTGGCCGTAGATTGTACAGTAATTATTGGCACGTGACTCATCGATTGGTACGTGCGTACGTATTATTGTATCACGCCTGGAAATGCGCTATGTCTTTCTATCGCGCATTAAACAGTGTAAGTCTTTTGAACTGAAAAGTTGAACGATGGTGAATTTCGATTCAAAGTAGCTCGGATATTAAGACTCTTTGGAATTTTTGTGAAAATGTGACGTTATTGAAAAATGCTGGAATCAATATGTTGATCCACGGTATCGACGTAATTTTGCGAGGGAAATTGATTGGGCGCAATTCGAATACGCTGCGAGTAACGAATTAAAAAAAAACGGCCGAAAGTTATGAAATTTGCACCAGCTTGTTGAAAAGATGGGAAAGGAATACAACGACTTCATAGCTACGAAGTTTCGTTCGGTTGATTTTTAGTATATTTATTGCGTCTTGATGCTAGTACAAGTGTTCGGGTGTCAGTGTGTAGTACGTGAACAAGTTACCAAAAAATATTTAAGTGAATTGGAAAAATGATGAAAAAATGATTGATCATTGCATAAGAAAGCTGACTATTATATCTGGGTGAAGAAGTGCTGTAGATATTACCTGCAGCATCTGAGAAGTGATGTATGAGATAGTATTTGATGTAGTTTGTAAGTATATATTAAGTTACGTACTAAGCACAGGTGCCACGCACCTGCGTAGGTTGCAATATGTACAACATTGTATTGTTTTATGTAACCTGGATTGTAATAAATAATTATACAAATTTCTGTGTGTTTTCTTCGTATTTCCTCCGCAGTTGGTCCTACACTCATTTTCATGTCTTGTCTGCATCGCTCAGGGTCAAATTCGTTGAGACAGAGTCACATGAATCGATTCTGAAACGGAAACTTGTTTGTTCCGGAGATCAGGATATGAGCAAGGCTAACCCCGTTGAATTTTTAGTCTATATTATGTCGATTTTAAATGATACTACTGGTGTCAGGCTACTTCCAGTTGGGAATGAGCGAATCACAGATATTTCAGCGTGAAACTGCTCCTAGTATCAAGAGAACAACTGAGCCGAGGAAGTCGACTAAATGATGTCGACGCTGTGTGACTGAAGGCATGCCTGCTTGATTAGGAGGGCATGTGTTCGCTAATTTTCGCGCCACTCTATCTTAGAACTAAGCAAATCGGAGAAATTTCAGCAAAAATGTCTCCTGGTATTAGGAGCACAGGAGAACCGAGGAGCTCTTCTGAAAACAGGGACACATGGATTGACTGCATGTGATGTCGACGCTGTGTGATTGAGGGCATGCCTGCTTGCTTGAGAGGGCACGAGATCTCAAATTTTCGCGCCACTCTCTCTTAGAACTAAGCAAATCGGAGAAATTTCAGCGAAAATGACTCCTGGTATCAGGAGCACAGGAGAACCAAGGAGCTCTTCTAAAAACAGGGACACATTGATTGATTGATTGACTGCATGTGATGTCGACGCTGTATGACTGAAGGCATGCATGCTTGCTTGAGAGAGCATGAGATCTCAAAATTTTCCCGCCATTTTCTCTTAGAACTAAGCGAATCGAAGGAATTTCAGCGAAAATGACTCCTGGTATCAGGAGCACAGGAGAACCGAGGAGCTCTTCTAAAAACAGGGACACATTGATTGATTGATTGACTGCATGTGATGTCGACTCTGTATGACTGAAGGCATGCATGCTCCGAGTATCAGGAGCGCAGAAAAACCGAGGAGCTCTTCTAAAAACAGGGACACATTGATTGACTGCATGTGATGTCCACGCTGTGTGACTGAAGGCATGCCTGCTTGCTTGAGAGGGCACGAGATTTCAAATTTTCGCGCCACTCTCTATTAGAACTAAGCAAATCGGAGAAATTTCAGCGAAAATGACTCCTGGTATCAGGAGCACAGGAGAACCGAGGAGCTCTTCTAAAAACAGGGACACATTGATTGATTGATTGACTGCATGTGATGTCGACGCTGTATGACTGAAGGCATGCATGCTTGCTTGAGAGGGCACGAGATTTCGAATTTTCGCGCCACTCTCTATTAGAACTAAGCAAATCGGAAAAATTTCAGCGAAAATGACTCCTGGTATCAGGAGCACAGGAGAACCGAGGAGCTCTTCTAAAAACAGGGACACATTGATTGATTGATTGACTGCATGTGATGTCGACGCTGTATGACTGAAGGCATGCATGCTCCGAGTATCAGGAGCGCAGAAAAACCGAGGAGCTCTTCTAAAAACAGGGACACATTGATTGACTGCATGTGATGTCCACGCTGTGTGACTGAAGGCATGCCTGCTTGCTTGAGAGGGCACGAGATTTCAAATTTTCGCGCCACTCTCTATTAGAACTAAGCAAATCGGAGAAATTTCAGCGAAAATGACTCCTGGTATCAGGAGCACAGGAGAACCGAGGAGCTCTTCTAAAAACAGGGACACATTGATTGATTGATTGACTGCATGTGATGTCGACGCTGTATGACTGAAGGCATGCATGCTTGCTTGAGAGGGCATGAGATCTCAAAATTTTCCCGCCATTTTCTCTTAGAACTAAGCGAATCGAAGGAATTTCAGCGAAAATGACTCCTGGTATCAGGAGCACAGGAGAACCGAGGAGCTCTTCTAAAAACAGGGACACATTGATTGATTGATTGACTGCATGTGATGTCCACGCTGTGTGACTGAAGGCATGCCTGCTTACTTGAGAGGGTACGAGATTTCAAATTTTCGCGCCACTCTCTATTAGAACTAAGCAAATCGGAGAAATTTCAGCGAAAATGACTCCTGGTATCAGGAGCACAGGAGAACCGAGGAGCTCTTCTAAAAACAGGGACACATTGATTGATTGATTGACTGCATGTGATGTTGACTCTGTATGACTGAAGGCATGCATGCTCCGAGTATCAGGAGCGCAGAAAAAGCGAGGAGCTCTTCTAAAAAGAGGGCCACATTGATTGACTGCATATGATGTCCACGCTGTGTGACTGAAGGCATGCCTGCTTACTTGAGAGGGCATGAGATCTCAAAATTTTCCCGCCATTTTCTCTTAGAACTAAGCGAATCGAAGGAATTTCAGCGAAAATGACTCCTGGTATCAGGAGCACAGGAGAACCGAGGAGCTCTTCTAAAAACAGGGACACATTGATTGATTGATTGACTGCATGTGATGTTGACTCTGTATGACTGAAGGCATGCATGCTCCGAGTATCAGGAGCGCAGAAAAACCGAGGAGCTCTTCGAAAAACAGGGATACATTGATTGACTGCATGTGATGTCCACGCTGTGTGACTGAAGGCATGCCTGCTTGCTTGAGAGGGCACGAGATTTCAAATTTTCGCGCCACTCTCTATTAGAACTAAGCAAATCGGAGAAATTTCAGCGAAAATGACTCCTGGTATCAGGAGCACAGGAGAACCGAGGAGCTCTTCTAAAAACAGGGACACATTGATTGATTGATTGACTGCATGTGATGTCGACGCTGTATGACTGAAGGCATGCATGCTTGCTTGAGAGGGCATGAGATCTCAAAATTTTCCCGCCATTTTCTGTTAGACCTAAGAGAATCGGAGAAATTTCAGCGAAAATGACTCCTGGTATCAGGAGCACAGGAGAACCGAGGAGCTCTTCTAAAAACAGGGACACATTGATTGACTGCATGTGATGTCAACGCTGTATGACTGAAGGCATGCATGCTCCGAGTATCAGGAGCGCAGAAAAACCGAGGAGCTCTTCTAAAAAGAGGGACACATTGATTGACTGCATATGATGTCCACGCTGTGTGACTGAAGGCATGCCTGCTTACTTGAGAGGGCATGAGATCTCAAAATTTTCCCGCCATTTTCTCTTAGAACTAAGCGAATCGAAGGAATTTCAGCGAAAATGACTCCTGGTATCAGGAGCACAGGAGAACCGAGGAGCTCTTCTAAAAACAGGGACACATTGATTGATTGATTGACTGCATGTGATGTCGACGCTGTATGACTGAAGGCATGCCTGCTTGATTGAGAGTGCATGTGATCGCTAATTTTGCCGCCATTTTCTGTTAGACCTAAGAGAATCGGAGAAATTTTAGCGAAAATGACTCCTGGTATCAGGAGCACAGGAGAATCGAGGAGCTCTTCTAAAAACAGGGACACATTGATTGATTGATTGACTGCATGTGATGTCGACTCTGTATGACTGAAGGCATGCATGCTCCGAGTATCAGGAGCGCAGAAAAACCGAGGAGCTCTTCTAAAAACAGGGACACATTGATTGACTGCATGTGATGTCCACGCTGTGTGACTGAAGGCATGCCTGCTTACTTGAGAGGGCACGAGATTTCAAATTTTCGCGCCACTCTCTATTAGAACTAAGCAAATCGGAGAAATTTCAGCGAAAATGACTCCTGGTATCAGGAGCACAGGAGAACCGAGGAGCTCTTCTAAAAACAGGGACACATTGATTGATTGATTGACTGCATGTGATGTCGACGCTGTATGACTGAAGGCATGCATGCTCCGAGTATCAGGAGCGCAGAAAAACCGAGGAGCTCTTCTAAAAACAGGGACGCATTGATTGACTGCATGTGATGTCCACGCTGTGTGACTGAAAGCATGCCTGCTTGCTTGAGAGGGCACGAGATTTCAAATTTTCGCGCCACTCTCTATTAGAACTAAGCAAATCGGAGAAATTTCAGCGAAAATGACTCCTGGTATCAGGAGCACATGAGAACCGAGGAGCTCTTCTAAAAACAGGGACCCATTGATTGATTGATCGACTGCATGTGATGTCGACGCTGTATGACTGAAGGCATGCCTGCTTGATTGAGAGTGCATGTGATCGCTAATTTTGCCGCCATTTTCTGTTAGACCTAAGAGAATCGGAGAAATTTCAGCGAAAATGACTCCTGGTATCAGGAGCACAGGAGAACCGAGGAGCTCTTCTAAAAACAGGGACACATTGATTGATTGATTGACTGCATGTGATGTCGACTCTGTATGACTGAAGGCATGCATGCTCCGAGTATCAGGAGCGCAGAAAAACCGAGGAGCTCTTCCAAAACCAGGGACACATTGATTGACTGCATATGATGTTGACGCTGTGTGACTGAAGGCATGCATGATTGCTTGAGAGGGCATGAGATCTCAAAATTTTTCCGCCATTTTCTCTTAGAACTTAGCAAATCGGAGGAATTTCAGCGAAAATGACTCCTGGTATCAGGAGCACAGGAGAACCGAGGAGCTCTTCTAAAAACAGGGACACATTGATTGACTGCATGTGATGTCGACGCTGTGTGATTGAGGGCATGCCTGCTTGCTTGAGAGGGCTGGTGATCGCTTGCCGAGCGAGCCACGAATCAAAAGTGTCGACCGAAAAGAATAAAATATATACCTTATTTCTAAAGAGGTGATACAGATAAATCAACAACTCACAGGTTTAAAGTTTCAGTTTCAGTTTATTTAATATTCCTTAATCGTAGTACAAGTATTTTGGTTTCAGTGTATAGCATAAATATAGTGTTTCTTTTAATTATCTAATAATTTCTGCGAAAGAACCAGATAAGAATTCGTAGACGTTCTGTCAACTGAGTTCTGCATCTTAAATCAATCGAACTCTGGATCGCTTTATATTAGGATGTGAGAGCTATAACATAAACTTTGTCATTGTTTGTCATTTTTTCATCAACGATACGGATTGTAACATAATGTCCACCGATTTTGTGTTGTTTCTTGAAGTACATTCACATTAATTTCAGACTTTTATTTCTACCTCAAGATCGAGAACTCTACACAAAATTGAATAACGTCGAAACAAATATCAAAATGGAACTGCGTTGACACCTCTGACAAAACTATTAGCCAATTTTTGGATGACGTTGAATGTTCAAGCTCAAACGATTAACTCAATTGTTTCATCACTTATGTTCGATTCCATGCCAATTTCTTAACTCATTCCTCGCGCAAGAAGAAGTACTCATTAGCTTAATACTTTACTGGGTACTCTGATTAGCAGACATGATTATTACCCAGAGGGTGAATTCTTATTTCTATACAATGTATTCAGGCCTAATTCTGATCATATTGTAACAGCGGATGGACGTTCATAAGTGCGAAAGAAAAGGAGTCCGCATGTTACAGTGCAATTGTAAGAACCAAATGCCAGACAGAACCGTTCAATCGTGATGAGCTTAGGACATACTAATGTTACATGAAATGCTATGCTTTTACATAGAGTACAGAAAAATACTTTCGCAGAACATTATTCTATTAGTAACCCAAAATAAATTAGGTTTCAAGGTACTCAAGATGCATGAGCGCTTTATTTAAAATAAATCTGGAATTTGTCACATTTATGGTAGAACGCTGAAATCATGCCTGTTTTACATCTATCGTTCAATCCTAGATATTAATTTGATCATTATACAATTCGTGCTTATATAACTAAACGAATGAATTAAATACTAAGGCATGCCGTTGAACATAGGCTTAAATATTACAGGTTTCAATTACAGACATCAGATAAATCGTCACCTTTTGCACAAAAAAATTAATTATTCATAAGATGTTTGCATCACACAGCATTTCTCCAACACTATGCATCCGCATACATAAATCGTTGACATCAGAAAATCGATTCTTCATTGGTGGTTCGATTGTATAATTCACGAGAGTATTTTTCGTTCGTATGAGAATAGAAACTCTGGTGTGAATCATGTGTTGAAGCAACTGTGAGTCCATACGCCATGTGTAAATACCATACTTTCGGTTCTACATATTTCGCCCAACTGATTAGCGATGATGTTTGCCTCTCGCCGTGACAAACTCACTCTGCTGACGATGGTGGTATGGGTGCACATATCGTAGCCTGAAACACAGCCAAGCATAAAGTAATATTATAGATGTGTTGAATCATCGACGCAAGAGTCACGCGCTACATGTACCAAGTAAAAGTTTGTACGTGTTACGCGTGACCATGACCACCTAACGATCACGATAATCACGATGACCACGATCTTCACAATCAACTTTCCATCAATATCCTGCTCGTACTTATTAATGCACAATGCGGATTGGATTGTTACGCGTACGTTGTTGCAAACGGTATTTTCAAAATGTCGGGAAGGCCGAAGCCGAAAGTATCAAATCGATATGAAAATTTTCTGTGTATCAAATTTACGTGATTCGGCTTGAGTTGATGAATTTTTATAACTTTATTGTGTATACAGCGAGTAAATTATAGCGGCTATAAAATTTGGAGTAAAAAATCGATTACCGATTACACTGGATTAAACAACGAAGCGTTTGAAATTAATTTTTTGAAGTAATAATAACAACAATAACCAGTAATTGTAGTTTGCTGCAATTACCGACTGGATTCAGATCACGATCTATTTGAACGAGTCGGTAAGCGTAGAAAACTGTATCTTCAGGCCCATTTCGGCTCACCGGATATATCGCGCATGCGTATTTAGCCGTTATTAGAAATCCTTACCTTATAGATCAGCAGGAAGCAAAAAGAGTCACGTTCTCCTAAAATTACCTTCAGCTTCAGGCCTGTATCTAGAAATTAATTACACATGTTCATGTATCCGACACAGGTATAATTCATGACTTTGATACTGCATGTGTGCAAGGTAAAAGAGGTGAATTATTTTTCAAATATGTTTTTAATCTTGTACGTTCGTGAATATCACGAAAATTGATGCGAGGAAATTTTTGACAAATATTTAACGCTGTCTCCAACAATGCTGGACAAACTTATTTTTTGTGATGGTCACTTGTTCATCTCGAAAGAGGTTTGATCTGATATTATTAATAGGAGGATTATACATTTCTGAAAATTTATAATGTTTCAAGTAACTAGATGAATTTTTCATGAAAAGAAAAGTCTCTCGTATTAGAAAGATGTGTACAACTTTCAATCGCTCCACACATGTACTTATTGTCGGTGCAACGAACTGATCGTGACAAAAATAAAAGCCAGTTTCACTAAAATTTACATATATACTGTATACCTTTGATATTCTCAAGTTTGCATACTTCTGGAAGCCTCATCTGGTTTTTAATCCGGTTAGCTTCAAGCTGCGTGGGATGGAACGTCTCGCATTCCCATGATGTTATAGTCAGCGAAAGCAATTCAATTTTGCCTGCACAATGGAATTATTATGCTTCAGCGCAACCTTATGCCATACTTTTTTTCTTCATATGTGCAGTATACTACGTGAGCATACTCCAAGTATACATACGTAATAGAAATGAACAACTAACACACACTTGAACACACACACACACACACACACACACACACACACACACACACACACACACACACACACACACACACACACACACACACACACACACACACACACACACACAAACACGTTAGACCAGAACTACAACCATAAAGAGTGAAATTTATTTAGTAGAAATTAAAACTTAAATCGCTTTTTAACACTTTCTTCATTCTGATTATGATCGTTTCTCAAACGGCGGAATCACACTTATGTGCAAATTGTTGCACCTTATTATACCACACAACGTGTTCTAAACAGAGTTTTTACCTCAAAGATCTATAGCGTTAGCAAGGTAACCGATTTACCTGATAATCATTCGAGTGTCAAGTTATGTAAATTGAGTCAGGGGAATTGCACAAAAATTATTAAACTATCATGATGTTATAGTATAACATTCACGTACGTTCGTGTATTGGTGTGTGGTGTACCTTTATGTGGTACCCTTGCACTAGTCTTTTACTAATATTCAGTTGTAGGCATCTATACTTCACATTACAGAATCCACTGGGCAAGTACTGACGCGAAGAAAAATGTTTAAAAAAATTCCGGTGCAAGAAAAAGCAATGTTGCAAAGAAACGCAAGTGCTGTTACGAATACGTATAACACGAATCGCGTTATAGTGTTCGTATATGACTTGAGTAGAGAGACCAAGTGAAAGCGCGCGATATCGCGTTCTCAGTCGATTCTGAGCCTCGAAGCTCTAAACGTGCGCGGTGCCGGTCCTGAGGTTTTAACATTCAACTTATACAGTAAGGTATTCAAGTCGCGTTCTCTGGAGGCTAGCGCGACGCAAGACTGGGACAAGGCTGGCTGTCAAATTCAATGGAAAGAAATTCAAACGTTGTGCGTGATGAGTTGATAATTTCGTAATGAGGGAAAGCTTACGAACATTGTCTCGGAGGCCGAATACTCAGGGTAAGTTCCTCCTTGGAGAAAATCGAACTTCTACTTGCGGATACTACTCTATATATACCGTGTATATGTATGTATATACCTGCATCAACGCGATGTAGTCTGAGGTGTGGTGAGATCATGCCGTGGGTTAACCTTGAGATTCGTTTCAAGTCGCTGTCAGCCTTGGTACCGGATCGGTATTGCTGCTTGGTTCCCAAGAGAGAAAATTCATCCTCGCTAATTCGGATTGCGATGATGGCATTTTGAAGGATCAACAATTCGAGTGTGGCCTAGTTCAGTTGAGACTTTTGGTTCCTGTTAGAGACGAACTAAGAGAGGTGCAAGAGTTGTCCTGTTACGTTAACGAAGGTCCTACACTTCCTGATTTAATTTAATAGATACCACGATCGTTCATTCTCATCGCTTTTCAAACTACGATCTTGCTTTCAATTAAACTGGTATCCGATGATGCACAAGTCACGTGACGATTCGCTTAATTATCATTGGCATCCGTTAATGGACCTTGTTCTGAGGTCTCGCTTTATTCACGCATGGACATTAATGTAATACGGCGTAACATTGTAATTCTTTCCGGATATCTCAGATACCGGGTACAATTTAAATGTGACGTCTTCGACTGGATGTCATTAGTATTTTATTATAGTCAACGCTGTTAAGTGTAACTTAACAATCTGTGAACGTAACTGCCTCTTAATGCATAATATGTAATTTACTTAGTCCACCGATTAGAGGCTTACGATTTGGAATTGAGAAAACAAGCGCAAAGAATTGTAAAGGCTGTTTTAGCCTTGCTTAAAATTGATTTACTTTTTTTACTACTACTACTAAAATTATATAATACTTACTAAAATTAATTTACTAAAAATTTTAAAGATCGAGTATTTATATACCTGTTGAATAGCATCTTTAAAGAATTTTTTGTGGGGGTGATAGCTGTTTTCCACGAAGCACCAAGGCTCAAAAATTGTTCAAAAGACCCGGGACAGTCGATTTAAAAATGTTATTTGGGTCTTTGTGCCTTGTGAATTTCGCCTCTGTTCGCCAGAATTTGCGACTACAAAAATTGCTCTCGAGTTGATTGTTGCCATGGTTTCCAAATCCTCTAAAACGGATATTCAATTCTTTTTTCACTTAAAGAAAATATGCGCACAGAGAAAAACGGTTCTGTCAAGTTTACAATTTGCATATATGTAAAGCTGTCGCCCATCTCTATCGTCTCACAATCTGAATATTATAAGATCCTTTGCTTTTCAGCATATTCATTGCCGCATAATCGTTATAGCTACCTTCAGTAGAATATATCCACCGTTCCGTGACGTAGTTTACAACATGCAAAGAACTAGGATGCGATACCCAAACCTGCATAGGCGTTTGAAAATATCCATGATGTTGCTTCACGATCAGTGGCCTAGGACACTGTATCCATTATGCTTACTTTCCACTTGCAATCCCTGACCACGATACCAAGATGAAAACTTTTGATTCGATCTAACAACAAGTCAATTTTCTATCCATTCGAATATTTCTAAACGTACCTATATCTGAATATATTGTAGGCAACATTTCAGATCGTAAACTATTGAAGACAGAGGATGAATACTAACGTTTTATGAATACTAGACTAAAGAATTGTCGAAGCTGTACGAATTCTTCAATTTTCACTACTGCAATTGAATTTTGGCTGAATGTCGTTGCGATTACATATTCAACGAAATTCGATTCAATTATACGAGAGTGAAGTGTGAATTGTGTAATTAATTTAAGTAACATTTGCTTAGTCCTAATGCTTTTGTCAATATCACCTGATTTTCCTTCCTACTTTTAGACGAGTACTATTTTTCTTTCGTGCTTATTTGATCCGCTTTCTTCGTAGCATCACGATTCAATAACTCTTCATTCATAAATTAACATCCCTTGTTAAGTGATTATCCAGATAAGTTGTTTTTACTTCTCTCAGCGGATAATTCTACGTGTAATTTTTTTCCAATCAGACTCAGGATCCGATAACAGCAACTACGAGTCACTCTATTCGTCGCAACTCGATGACTTTAGTTCGGACTCAGAAACTGAAAAAGAAAATCCAGAAGGGAATGGCTTGTCTCCGGATAAAGATGACGTCTACTTGGAAGCACCTTCTCGGCCAACGCCACCGCCGCCAAGGGAGGCAAGTCTTACACAAACCTTGGGCAGAAGAATGAAGTTGTTGCGCCGTACTTGGAGCCTCACTAAAGGGAGCTTGGGCAGGATACGCAAGAAAAGCGCGGGCGAGCATGAAACCATCTACAGTGAAACCATCCCCAAGGATCCAAGTGCAGGGAACCAAGTCGGTACCAATACTGCCGATCACAAAAAGTACTTCAGCTTCAAGAAACATTTTCGCAAGAGTGTAATGGGACTGTCAACCTTCTACTTGGACAACAATGAGAATAACTTTAGCGTAACTTATGCCAATGATAAGGAGAAAATTTATAGCAATGGAAATTGGTCGAGTGGTGAATCGAAGAGTTGGCAAGACGACGACTCTGTACAGTCCCAGAACAGTAATGCAGGTGTGTAATAATCGACCCGAGCTTTCAAATTTGTAAGTTATTCTTAAACGTTGATGTGTTTTTATTTATCTCAAATTACAGACCGATGTAGTCTTCTCGCCGAAGAACCTCTCTATCAATTTTACGCTGCTGCCGCTGCCAGAGTTGCCTTCGAATCTGACTCCGACGGCTATGAAGAGGTAAATCGTATTTAAATTTCATTTTTGATGAGACATAGTTCCTCTCGAACTTCACTCCGGAAGCGATCGATCAGTTTTCATCTTTGTCTTCTTCGCAGGTCGAAGGTCTGATTCCAACACAAGCTACGACTGACCTCGCAAAGCCCGGTCACAGAACCCTATGGTGTCAAACGCCTCAAGTTGTGAATAACGGTCTTCATCGTGAGTTCCACTACTACAACTAAATAAAGCTAATTATGATATTTCAACACTTAACAGCCCGTGTAATGAATCGCAATGTTTAATCACAGAAAAACTTACTGCCGAAGAGCGGAAACTACAAGAAGCCAAATTTGAGATCCTTACTTCGGAAGCTTCGTATTTGAGTTCACTGCGCGTTCTTGAAGAAGAATTTGTCAAGAACGCAGAATTGAATTCAGGAATCTTGTCCCCGTTGGAAAAAGAGAAACTTTTCGGCGGAGTTCCTGGCATCCGAAAAGCTTCCGAAAGGTTATTGGCTGATTTAGAAAATGTTTGGATGGATGATCCAATGATGTATGGTTTACCAGATGTCTTATTTAAACATGCAAAAAGGTCCTGCAATGTCTATGTGCAATACTGCTCCAACCAAGTCACCATTGATACAACTCTGAAAGAGCTGAGGTAAGTTGATTCCGATTATGAGGCCAAATAAATACCAAGCTCTGATCGATATAGTTATTTGTAATATTACATCTTACTTACAGGGGGAGAAAGGGTTCCAAATTTCTAGAGATTCTATTTCGTATCGAAACACATCCCGCCTGTCAGAGTTTATCGCTACATTCCTTCCTTATGCTGCCCATGCAAAGAGTTACAAGGTATTGATTACAGTAATCGACGTAACCGGTATAAAAGTATTCATGATTGAAAGACAACAATTAACTACCCTCATTTTTCCATATCTTAGACTGCCTTTGTTAGCTGACGCAGTTTTGACTAAACTCGGATCTGACCACCCTGAGCGCACTTTGTGGGAAAATGTTTTAGCCAGCTTGAGCAGGGTGGTAACAGAGTGCAATGAAGGGGCGAGAGCTGCTGGAAGACAAGTTGAAATGGAAGCATTAGCACGGTACGCAAAATCATGTTGAACACGTTTTAATTAAGTGTGCTAAATGATATTTCTAATTTCGGCAATCATGGAAACTCGTCATACAAAGTTGAACTATTAAATATATAACAACGCTGTTATCCTCATTTCAGAAAGTTGGAGTATTCGCCGAAGTTAACACCAATAACATTGAGGGACAGATATTTAATTAGAAGTGGTCCAGTCATTCAACTCTCGCCTAAAACAGACGGTGATTACAAGTTGACTTTCGGAAAAAGGCTCACTAAGACTTCGTTGCACCTTTTCTTGCTGATGGACTACCTTTTGGTCACCAAGCCAAAATTAAGGTGAGTCGATATTATCTCAATAAAAAAGTGTGTCATTAATCTAACGATGTTTTTAATAGTATACTGATTAGACTTAACCCACTTGAAGTTTATCAGAACTGGCAAACATTTCACTTCATTGAATAATCAAACAACTTGATTCCAGTTGATTACATTCAGGTATGCTTAATCCCACTTCCTCAAAACGATTAGTTATAAAATTTACTGCCGTTTCGGGCCTTGATTTGATCTATAGTTTTACACTCTAAAATAATGTGAAATTTTCGGAGGAATTAGTAAATGTACCCTTGTATTATTCTTTGATATAACTGGCTCAGGCGATTGGAATTTGAAAGTAAAATAATGGTATAAATGACGGTGAAAATGATTTTTCAGTTTGACGTGAACATAAATTGACAATCATTGCATTAGAATACAGTCCAACCAAATTTACTATTCAATAATACAAAGTGGATACAGCCAAGAAGATTATAGACCAGTCTTCTTAAGGATACAGTTAATCCTGTGCGCTGTCCGACTGTTTAACTAATGCTTATTTTCTTTGTTGGTTTAGCTCTCACGATGAAACGTATACAGTGATTGACATATGTAAGAGGAGTTTAGTGACGATGGAATCAGTTACGGAAGATTCGCCGTGGGCTGGTCGTCATGCAATGATACTAACGTTGCTTGAAAATCACATGGGACGCGAAGTGGAATTTGTTTTGACGTGCGAGAGTGACACAGAGCTTATGCGGTGGATGGATGTTATCAGTCCACCAAAATCTAGTCTTATTGGTGAAACGCTGTACGAGAGTTGGGACTGTCCTCAAGTAATGGCAGTGTATTCTTATGCACCTGTGCAACCGGACGAGCTTGCTTTACACCCTGGTAAATTGATTGTGTATAAAAAGTGAAAAGAAGATATCATATAGGTCTTGCAAGTAATGTACAGACATTTGTCTCCGAATTAGGGTGGGGGTCAAAACTTGGAAGGATCTATATTTGAAATGGCCAATATATCGAAATTTCAAACATGTGGAAATAAATTAACGAAAGATGAATTGTTCGAAATCTCGATTAGATAGATCGATGGAACGACTACTAATCAGTAACACACACTCATCTTTCGTTATTTTATTTCCGCGTGTTCGAAATTTCGATACATCGGCCATTCCAAATATTGATCCTTCTAAGTTTTGACATCCACCCCTAAATTTTATTCTCAAAGGAATATAAATTTTTTTAGCTCATGTTAGAACTTTTTCAGAGAAATTTGTCTACTTTTGTAAATATTGTTCGCCTAGCAATGGACGCAGTCTTCGGATTCTTAAATTCCGAAGACGCCGTCAAGCATGGCGGTAAACATACGTTGACTAGGTCTTATTTAATAATAAAAACAGATTTTTAGCGCGTATTTTAATCCACATCGACTTAATGTCACAAAATGAAAGTACGATCGCTTGCATAATGGTTTCTGCGTTCTGATATTTATGAAATTTATCTACATCGATCAGCTGATTCACTTCTGACGCCATATCGTCAACGGATATGTCGACAAGGATATGGTTATGAAATATAATTAATTAATTTCTACGCGATATTCCTTCAAGTCAACTTGGTTGCTAACCAACCTTGCAATGTTGGCATATACATGTTTCTACTTCAAAATCTACGAGCGATTACGTTTCATTTTTATTTTTCAGGAGACGTTATAAACGTCCTACGAAAAATGGCGGATGGTTGGAATCACGGGGAAAAACTATTAGATAGCGAGCAGGGTTGGTTCCCCGCAAATTATACAAAAGAAGTAGCCTCTGAACATGTCCGTGCAAGAAATCTTAAGCAAAGACATCGGCTCCTTGCTGTTACAGGGAATTTGCTTCAGAAGAGAGGCAGAAATAGCGTGACGCACTGACGCAGTCCTGAAGAAAAAAATATTCCACGTAAATGATTATACTCAATCAATTTTTATACAAATGTATATGCATGTGTATACGTTATTGTACAGTAAAAACCTGTGATATGTCTGAACAACGGGTGAAAAATTTCATCCAATTTGCAACTTCGTACCGGCTGCAAATCGGGACAGAGTTAACAGAGAATGCAGGAGCATTATCAAATTATTATGTAAATCCGATGGCTGTAGGAATTCGTCAACCTTTTGATCAAAGGTGTTTACCGACTAAATATTATACTCGAACGAAGTTTACGCTGAGCAAACACTGCTTTGTAATACTCGAGCTGCGAGGCTGCCGGCACACATAGGTATAAAAGTACTTGACAATCTGGAAGCTTATACTCTATATATCATAAATGTCGTACTTTAGTGCTCAAATACATAGTTAAATCAAAAAGTTTTACATTGTACATAAAGAAATAAAATAATATTTATTTATCGTAGCTACAATCTTCATCCTACTCATTTTCACCATATGTAGGTACTAATGATTAATCCAACTAGTATCATACGTAAAAATCTAGTCCCTGAAATGTATGGCCATTTTTCCATGCTATTGGACTGGATTTTTCACGATAGTATTAGCAAACTTAAAATCGTTCAGAAATGCTGAACTTTTCAGAAAGGACGAATCTGATGATTAGTCAAGCCTACATAATGATCTATAAAAATATGAGAAGAGATTACTTAAAAACCCGTGCTTATCAAAAGTAAGTGAACCTTTATTAATTTTTCAAAAAGTTATAGACATATGCAGATATTCAACATCATTTTTACAATTATAAATTTAGATTTCGTACATGTATGTATTTTTATGCCCACAATTGAAGCTCTACCATACATATACGTACCCATATGAGAATATTCTTAATTACTAAACTTGGGGCGCGTTCTAGTAAAACGAAGATTTTAGATTCGCATGTGCAAATCCTAACCCTTCGATCACCAGACCTAGAATCTGATAATTCAAGATTCTAGGACTTATCCTAATAGTGTAGAATCGTTGATGACCTTAATTGTGAAATGGAAAATGCTTTTAATTCGATTCACTTTGACCACTCTCGTAAGAGTCTTTTGTTCGTTTTCTTTAAGAAGAAATTGAAGAGGCTTCAGTTATGTTATTTCAGTTTACAGAATTTCATGCTTATTCAGGAATAAGGGAATGGGATTATCGGTATAGATTGACGGGCAGGAAAATCTAAGAGTTACGTATAACGAATATTGGAAGTAGAACTGGAGCGACGTAGCAAGTAAAGATAAACGTAATAAATTGATTTCACCAGTAACTAAAGTATTAAATTCATAAAATGATCAGTAGTTTGTCCTAGTACCAGAAGCTTCATTAGCACGTGGACTGAATTAAAAAATTTGAAAAACTGGAATGCGATGATTTGACATTACATATAATCGAATCGTATTGTTGACTTCGTTTCAGTGAGGAGTTTTTTTTTTTTTTTTTCTTTTTTATCTTGAACGGAATAACCGTAAGTACGTATAGTGAGTACAAGAATTGGCACAGTTCATCTGTCAGTATACTGAGCAACGGTTGATATTTAGACCTGTTTGTAATCTAGTATAGTTTTAACTATTTGCCATTTCAAGTATACGTACATTATTAAAATTTTACGTAGACACAGAATTAAATAGATAAAGATGTAGATCATGTTCAGTCAAGTATGCAAAGAGAATAACGCAGTGGAAATATATTCTAGTATAAAACACCGCCAATTCTTATTTCTACACTATTTCAGTCGATTGTTTTTTCTCGGATATACTTATATCCGTACTCTCGAGTATCCGGACGGCTTCACTTCAAATAATCTCCTTACGAAGTAAACTTGCAGCGTCGTTGTTGCTGTTATCACTAACAATTGTGCGATTGACCAATTTTGTACATAGGAATTATTATCCAATAATAAATTTATGTCTCTAGCCTCCCGACTTCGACTCAAGTGCTGAATTTGCAGCATCTCATTGATATTCTTCTCAACTCCAACAATTGTTCTCTGAAAATGATTAATTATGTTTAGTAAAGAGATGAGGGTATGAAGTATACAAACACGAAATAAACCACTGTAATTAATAGTTGGTATAATATCATTACCTTATTTTGAATTTATCATTAAAAAATAACTATTAAAGTTACGTATTCTTAGTGAATATCTTACCGTGAAATTTTCAACAGATAGATTCAACTCGTTGAGTTCTTTTGTGAATTTATCCCATTGATCGTATCTGCGCCAAGTATAAAAAAAGAGTGATTATTGACAAACGAATTATGAAAAAGTATCTCGGTTACATATTTAGACGTCACATTTTCGAACATACTGAAGAACATCACAAAAACATAATCAGAGTTTGTATATTCAAATTCTTTAAGCAACATTTAAATATGCCTCAAGGAAAACGATGATATTTTTGATAATAACTATATTTGAAATACAAGATTAAATACTAATTGTTCATTATAATTTGGAACTGTTTCAAATTCCGTTTATTCTCAGTTTCACAGTAGAGTAACAACGCTGAGTTTCCGAATGAATTATTATGATTGATAATAAATGCATGCAGATAGATATTAATTCAGCAAGTCCACATCATCAACTTACCTTATCACAGTTAGGTAAAGATTAACCAGTTTTGACGCGAATCTGGAGAATTGATTATCGATGCAAACACTGTAGTAACCTCCAGTGGCAGATTGATCCTGATAATCAGCGCTTGTTCGCCATTGGTAAGGATATACTATTTGCCCTGTTGGATTCCTAACAGCAAAGCCTGCCATTCCGTCTCCGCCTCTCAACACCTGTTTGAAAGAATGATCATTTATTAATAAATGACTGGGTACGATATGAGAAAGTTTTCTTGGAACGACTTAATCTGTATCATATTTAAATTCAAACATGTTAGAACTTAGACTTCAAAATTTCAACAATACTTGACCATTATAATGAATTATAGATTCGAGTCAAAAAATCATACATCATTCTGTTGATTCCCTAAATTTTGGATAAAAAAAATTCTATGTATACTTACTAACGAAAGAGTTGAAAAGTTTTGGAAAAATGAACTTTCAAGTGAATTCGAAATATTCATTTGAGATATAGTTACTTCCAAATGATGACACAACTAATGACATATAATTAAGAGAATAGTTTCATGCTTAATTAAAAATATATTGAACTAATTTATGACCATCTACATTCCATATGGCTAAAATTATATCCTAAAATGATGTTTGAATGTGAATGGAATCAAGTTTTCTTTCTTATATCTGATTTGAAATTTTCATTATTTTAGAAATGATGATAATTGTCATTACTCTTGAATAAATTTGAAAGATTTTCGTAAGATTGAGCATTCTATTCATCAAGGAGCATGATAGACAGACAGTGAGCATGTGATGACAGGATGAGGAAGTAATAGATGGTACATTAAAATCTGTAGAAACAGTAGCATATTCATTCATAAAGTATATAAATCGTTAGGTAAGATAGTAACAAAAACAAGATCAACGTGATAAAGATAGTTATATAAAGAACATAAAAATAAACAAGATAATATTTGGGTATATCGCACCTGAAAGCTGACATAAAAAGTTGCTCCCGGATTGACATATTGAAAGTAGCAGTCTTCTTTGCCGGGATCTATGTGAACTTTATAATCCATAGCAACAGCGGGAAGTGTTTCGTACCATGGCTGGGTAGTTTCTGCTTGTGCGACAGCGAAAAGGGCACCAAAAATCAAAATATCCAGAGCGAAATGCATCGCGCACATTAACCGGATATTACTTTAGACTTGTGTACGAAGATTTACTCCAACAAGTCATCCCCACTCCGGAGGAATGAAACCGCTTTCGCTGCCGTCCGAGATCGCAACATTTTTCTCGACGGGTCGAAAAGCACCGCTATCAACAAACGGTAAACACTGGACTGGACGCGCGGAAAGCTATGCTGATAGTTGATACATACACTGATGCTGGCAAGTAGCGGCTAACCGCTGTCGGCTTTCACAGTTCACACGCACTCACTTACACACTTGTCATATTTCGCAAGGAAGTTCTGCGCATGCGCGAATCGCCGATGTTTGATAACATAGTGATTACATTTATGTCCATGGGTGGGTACAGTTTGTCTATTCATACATATGTATATGATGTATATCTAGTCGCATCCTTAGAGCATATACTACCGGAGGTAACTACCACGGTCTTACATACAGGTCTAGAAACTCGGTCAAAATTTCAGCATCCTGAATCCTGCATCCCCCTATCGCAGCGACACTCGTGGTCACTGGGCGAAATGATCGGTGCTTCAATAAGAGGACATACCCCCACCACCGGAGTTTCTAGACCTGTATGTATGACCGTGGTAACTACACACGCCATCAATCTCGTGAAACTGCAGCCGAAGTGATGAGAGAACGAGATATGTATTCGGGATACTCCTTTTCTCTCACTCTACGCTTGATTAGTTGAGAGGAAACGTATCGACCAATCGGGTGCAGAGCGAGAGAGACAGGTTATAACGGGCAAATACTTTACTCTTTCACTCCTCCGCCACACTTTATGCGCATGCGAAGCTACCTGTATTAGTATATGCTTTAAGGTCGCACCCTACGCTGCAGAAGGAAACGTTACATTGAAAATAAATTCGAATATAAAAACATTAAAATAGCTACTAATTATTGTAGTGTATCAAGAACTGAACCCAATGTTTTCAGCATTATAATGAGAATTTTAAATTACTCGAGAACCCTTGCGAAGGGTATGACTGAACTGAAATAGGCAAACTTGTACATATGTACAAGTAATGTTTGTGGGCTAAATTATCGATTATTAGTATTTAGTTGAAGATAGAGTTATACTTCAGTCACTCCAGCCGTCATTTTGTTTGACGTGAAACAACATTTGATATTCAACGAGTTCCAAAAATCAGTATAGAGTCGAAATAAGATTACAACTGCGTCTTACGGCGGTCATTTTGATTCTGCCCAAGAGTTCGAATCCAAATAACGAATTTTGTAAAAAAGAAAACAATGTTTCCGAACGTTATTTTACAACAAGGATTTTTACCAGTCAACATTTGTATTGACATTTCAACGAATATATGTTGATTTCAAAAAATTAAGCCCGCAATAGCAGTTTTATGTCTGTACATACATGTATTACACAAAGAAACTGGTGTAGCTCAATGGTTGGCTAATGGCTATTGAATGCGGTAATATTCAAGATCCATCAGACGCACAGAAAAATTAATGAAACACAAAACAAAGTCTAAAAATCAGAATAGACGAATTGCAACTGAATGCAGTTGAATTTTATTAAAATAATCTTACCTCACCACGTTAGGCAACTAATGGTAAATCCAAATTCAAATAAAGATTGCTCGGTTATGCCGTTAACTTTCGAACAACGAGATTGTTATTTATATTTAAAGTAATTAGTGAGATAAGTACTAAAAAAGTAATATCGAGTGATTTCCATAAAACACGCCTGAAATCCAAATAAAATCAACATGTTGTTTTGATATATCATAAGCTTACAGTAACTTATAATAATTGGCACATAGTATATTTGTAATAACCTAAGACTTTCAGCGAGAAAACCACTCTTAGTCATTACATTTTTTCTATAATTAGTAAAAATGAGAATAAAAAGAAAAATCAATGAAAAAGAGAATCCAAAGAAGGGAAATTCGTTGTTGCACCTAGGTCTTATAACATTTCACGCGATGTTGTGTTACCGAATTCGAGGAAGATTGACCACAAGCAAGTATGGGAATCGGATATTAGTAACAACCGTAAGAAAGTATTGTAAACACATTTTATACTTTATTCTCATTTGCATACCGCTCACAGTGATCTGCGCAACCAATTATTCGTAAATGAAAAATATATTAGAACGGCAATTATCTACGCTACAACGTAACTATTGTATTGAGAAGAAATTCTTCCGAGTTTGTAAAATATATACTTTTTCATAGTCTGACATAAACAGTAGTGCACCAAATTTATTAATTACATATTATATAGTTTTTATTCTTTCGTTTTATACGACGTTTATATAGTTCATTATGTTGTGTGCGTATTTCACTGAATGTGTTCATGCCTTATTTAATTTTTTCATTTTTTCATTTTTTTTTTTCTTTTTTTTTACTATTATTAATTCATTATACTTTTGTACGGAACTTTGTCAACGCTTTACATGTTAGCTTCTTTAAAATACTGGAAAATAAACATTGTCACAGCTATGAATATAAGTGTACATATCATACGTGTGAAAAGCTACTCGTTATTTATTTATATCACTGCTCTAGACCGTAAATAGGTAATTGATACGCAAGATATATAATATGCTTGCTGTAATAATGGCGATTTAAAACTTAATTATATATTTAATATGATCATGAAACACTGCGTTGAAATTTACAATAGTCATTGAAGCAGTGATACAAATTTGAATTGAAACTATCGAATAAAAATTTGACTATGTTTTATAACTGGTATCACAACAGATTGACTGTTTTTCTTTAAAGATAATTTTCGTACAGTGCTTAAAATTAGTTTTTTTTTTTTTTTTTGTTTTTTTCTCCTCCCTCCAACCACAACCTACAGCTCTGAACAACTGTTGTACACTCCAATGGAACGGATAAGGAACAGCTATTATTGTTTTATCATTTGTTATTCTTCATCTTTCTCTATAGGCTTTCACAGCTGTTGAAGGCTTATATGGTTTATTTTTTTATTTTTTATTTTTTTTTGCGTCATTTTAATTATGAAATGATATATTATTCATCGATATGATATCTTCATTTACATCGAAGAAAGCATTACTTTAGTAATGTGTATCATATCCGAACAGAAACGGTGTAGTTTTTTTTTTCGATTTTATTTTCAGGATATATAAAAATTATACTTTAATAGTTTTTTTTCTTTTTTTTTTTTTAAATTTAAAAAATGGCAGATGTCGATTCAATCTTTCGAGTACCGATTTTTTTTTTTTTTACAGATATTACATTAACCGTACGTACATTTATAGATAGGTAATATCATAGTACTTTGTGAAATATATCAGACATTGGCCAACTATAGTTTAGCCGGTTAGATGTTGGTGCCTCTAATATTGAGTGCATTCATTTTAATTGTATTAGCAGAGTTTAAGTTATGGCAATTTGCATTCATTACATGAACGTGTTACAATTTCATTCAGAAACGTCCCTACACTCATCGATAGGGCTATGGCTCGAAATTACATCAAAGTTCAAGTTATTTCCTCTTCGTTTTTTGTTTTTTTTTTTTCGTTGGTAAATGAGTCTTATGGAGTATCCGTCATTAAATAGACATACATGTATAGTCTTAGAAACGTTGGGTTGTAAAGAAAACTTGAGAAATGTAGTATGTATGCGAAAGAAAAATACGAAACCTTTGGATAGAAATTTTCATACTGCGCTTCGCTATCAGAATTTTATAGGTTCTATAAACATATTATATTGTTGAAAATCAGGAAAAATTTAGACGGTTCAACGGTGTACATAATTTTAGCTATGGCACCTTAATTTTTTTTATGGCATATTCTGAATATTATTATATTCGTTAGTCAGGTCTTTGCCAGTTTCTCGTCCACGAATTTAAAAATAACGTTGTTTTCTCGTATTCTTTTTTTCGTTTTCAAAAGAGAGGCACCACTTAATACATATTCGTACATATAGTTATACTACATTCCTTACATCCATTGCGAATCACACGGCTTGATTAAAAATATACATATATTCATATACGTGTCGTTGTTGCAAACTTGATTCAGTATACATTCTGCCAATAATAACATCTGTATTGTCCATTAAAATTCAAGCAGCATACCTTTTCTTGTTTGCAATTAATTATCGTTTGTTTTGCGAATATTATATTGGCAATTTCAAATATCTGACAACCTTTCGATCAAAGTTTGGTAGTATAGTTAAGTACGTTTTAAATATTCTCAACAGATAGGGTCTTAGAATTGTTTAATCCATCATTGCATATATTGTCAAAATTATCAACTCAAAAAATTATGCTCTTTGAGTGTGAGTTGTCAGAAATTTCACTTCGCATACTCTTATTCAAAATATTATTTGTACAAGGCAAATATGTTTCAAGATTATAATTTGTAAGTTTTCTATGACAGTTATATGTATACTGGCATTTGTTTTGTGCATGCAGTAATCTTGCCCTTTTCAGAACAAGCATTTTTTTTTTTTTTTGGTTTTTCATTAACGACTTGAATGTCGGCCAGATAATGCATTTCGCCGCTGTGCGATTTTCAATTATGAAATATCAACAGGATGCATTTTTTTACTTCTTTATTGACTCAAAATAATATTTATTGATTCGACCTTTGACGTAATTGTTATGAAAGAAACTTTAGACTTTAAGATTAACATTTTTGCTCCGACTATATGGATACAGCCAAATAGAAATCGAAGCTACTCTTGTTTTACTTTGCAAATTTTCAAATCATCTATCCGGAAGTAGCATTGTTTAAATCAAACTGAACAGAAATATTTGAGCCAATATTTTTTTTTCATCTGTATCGCAAGGCAAAGAAATATATGTTGCACAATTTGTTTTGTACAAGCTGCATGCAACGAAACATTCAACAATCACTTTCCAGTCAGAATAGTCTTATTGTCGCACAATTAAAAAGCTTCTAATAATATTTCCAACAACAATCAGTAGTTAATATAACAATTAATAAACAAAATATATACGACGCTAGTTTAAGAGAAATATAATATGCAGCATAGGAAGATCAATATTGTGCCCAAAGAAACCATTGATTGATGTTATGTTTCTGCTGTTATTTATGAAGCTACAAAATCTTTGTTTCTGTGTAATACAGTGAAATAAACAAATTGTAAATTTAAATACGAACAATAATTCGTATTTTCGCTACTATGAAAAAAGATGAACAACCTCATAATTAATAGACATTATTAGGTTTAAAAAAACCATTTGCATAAATTCTGTAATTCCTCTTCTAAAATAATGAGACTCTAAGGCTTGTGCTTTGTATTTTTACACTATTCAGTCAGAACGGAAGATTAAAGTTTACCAGGAAGAAGCAGGTTGAAATTCTGCCTAGATTATTCTAATCAGCTGGGTTCAAGTTCCCATGAAATTTGATTATATCGGTGTCGTACACGTATTAAATGGCTGAGTTGTTCGAAAGTATGGCGAATTTAACTTTTTTTCTGCTAAGCACAATAATACTGTAAATGAAATATAATTGGATTCTTATTACATTCATTCGTACATCTTTTTGGACCGAAAAATGATAAAATATCTGAAATACTAGTCAAACATACTCTTTTGTACTTTTATACAAGAAATCAACATATTCATACACGTTCCACGTCAATACACAATATTAATTGCACCCAAGGCAAGGGCATCGTTCAAAACGCAGACGCTGGTGGATAATGACGCGGAAAATTTTTTTTCCAACCGCAATCAAATATCTGCTATTAGTGTATTAATCTTACGATGCCAATTCTACGACTCTCAGTGCTCTTGCCTGCAATTGCTCGCGGTGTACGTGCCACAGCTTTTACATATGCACATACATTACATTACGATATATTATATAATGTATTTATAGTATATATTTCACAGTTAAACACTAATGTAGGCCATGGCATATATTTTTTGTTTTTTTTCCTCTTACAGTTTAAAAGGGTCTGACGGATTTTAGCTTCTAGTAAAATACATTTCCTTTTTTCTTCCTCTTTTTACATCAACAAACGTATCTATAATTTTAATAAATTGGTGGATAACTTCTATTATATCCTAGAATACGATACAGGGAAAGATTCAAGGGTACGTCAGCATAAATCATAAGCGATTCGTTTTTTTTACGTAACACAAACACAACATGTACAAATTTTGTGTACGGGTGAGTTTTACGAGATAAATTTTCAACTGCTAGGCTTTAGTTAACTGTGAAATCATATTTCAGTTAGTTTTTCAATCGCTTTGTTCTGCGTGAAAAATACTGATCGGTAGCTACCAAGTGCTGAAATTAAATTACGAATGCCAGCCTTGTTTCAAATTAAATACTTTTATCTAGGAGAGAATTTCTGGAGAAACGCGAAAGGGAGCAAAAAAGATTGCCTACGATTCACCCTTGGTAATTTTGACTTTGGTCACGAATCCTTAGACTTACTACATATTCAAAACTTTGGAAAGGTATTGACGAAACGGAAAAACAATCGTACTTTGGTTAATCAGACCCTCATTTGCATGCCAAGATGCAAATATATGAAAGACAATATTGTCTTATGTGTTAATATATTATTCTTGATTCAGAATAACAATCATTAGTCAACTGACGCCCAACACGCTTCGCCTATTGAAGCTCAAGATCACAAGATTTATAATAAAATAACGATAAATAACTATAAGTATAAGTAAGGTAATAAATAATTCTAAAAAACCTAGGAGAAGATACAAAGTTACGTATATGCCTATACAATATATACGTCACAACTAAATTGCTAATATGCGTAATATAAAATTCAATCGTGCACAAAATCATACACGCATTTATAAAGTTGACGCTATTCAATACCTAAGTTCGTTTCATTCTAATTATCCAGATCATTCGGTATACAACATCTTAGACTTGCACCGACTTTGCAAAACTTTTATTTGGAGTAGTTTGTTGTTTGATAGGGGAACTCGAAATCGAATATATTGTCCAGGTTTCTAGCAAGTTTAATTACATATTCAACAACAGCAATCGTGCGTATTTAAGAAAAAAAATAAACAAAAAAAAAAACGATTCGAGTTACTAAATATCTGGATTTTTTACACCCTCCTCCAAATCAAATAATGTGGAAAGAGTAATGAATTGAAAAGATTGAGTTAGAACGACATTAAAAAGAATAAAATAAAATTTCATAGCTTGCAAAGCCAGCAATTCTAGCACGCATAATTAAAAAAAAAATGTAAAAATCATTACAGTCATTTGATGACGAAGATTTTTAGTTTTGGGTATGAATCAGCTTCCCAATACATTACAAATTTACGGAATACAAAATAATCAATTCCATATTTCGTTGATGGTAAAAAATTGATGTGTACATGTGTTGATTGAAACATCCGTTTTGAATTGGCAGTCGAAAGACGAAAAGCCATCGGACGTTCGAGTGGTTTCACACTATTTCTAACTCCATAATACCAGTAAATACTTCTTCAAATATAATTTTAAAACTATTTCTTGATAATGAGTGAGATGACGAGATTTGATGAGACCATATCGAGAAACTCTACGTGGAAGATAAAAAATGTTTTTTTCTAACAATCAAACAAATTTTTTAAACAATTCAGTGCGGACAAAATAATAATCATCGGTGACATGAGGTTTTTGTCGTAGAATAATACTAATTATATCTGTATCAAATCCCCAGTTTCAGATGATGAAACTTTACGTTTAAACATTGTTAGAAAATTCCATTTCCTACTATCTTTCCAACTGTTTCGAGTTTAGAGAAGATTACACTTTCCTGATCGCCTTCGTTTCCGTCGATTTTTCTCCAACTCTGCAGGTGGCTGGTTCCTGATTATACGGACTACCTAAGAAGTTATTTTCATATATTATCGTATCGTTGAACGAACAGATACTTTCACGTTTGAAGTAGAGGGAAAAAATTCATGCTGAATTCATTTTTCAGGGAACATTTTTATCTAACGGAGAGTATAGATTCAAATAACAGCCTTCAGGGACATAGAAAGTTCAAAGGATACGATTGCACTTATGGCTAATAGTTTTGAGTTCCAAACGATTCCTTTCCACATTAACGTATCAAAAATACTGAAAATTAATTCAGTAGCGGGGGTCGCTATCTGAGAATTTGCCAAACTAGTATGGAAATTCTTGTATCGTTAACAAAAGTAAAAGAATATGAGAAAGTCATCTCCTTTTACTAGATATAGAAACTTAACGCAATGTCAATGTATAATTAACGCACACAACATGTAGTCCAAAATACTTTTCAGTTCAGTTCGTCTCGAAATTAAGCCGATATTGTGCTTGAGCAGCACGACACTTTCTTTACTTATTGATTCAGTAATGGAATAAATAATAGTAGTAATAGTAATTGTAATTGCGGTATTACCTCATGGAATGCGGCATCTACATTGAGCGGAGGGTCCTTGGCTGAAGTTTCAATATACGGAATCCCCAATCTATGTGCCAATTCCCTGCCTTGTTCCTCGGTCACTTTTCTCAGATGTACAAGATCAACTTTATTAGCAACGAGCAGCATTGGATAAACATCACGGTCTTTGACTCTCAGAATCTGCGTATAAAAGTTGACGACATTCTCATACGATTGTTTGTCTGTGACGGAATATACCAGCAGGAAACCATCTCCTTTGCGCATATATTGTTCTCTCATGGCGCTAAACTCCTCCTGCCCAGCGGTGTCGAGTACTGTGAAAAAAATTTACAAACGCAAGTTAAGGGGGGTGTATGCCGATAGATGACTGGAAGTCATTGAATCTTAGAGATTTACAATCGGACGTCCAATTATTCAATTCGAATGCGGTTTATTGTATTAAAAGTTATGTAGATCGTGCTTTGTTTATGTATTTTTTTTTTTTCTAAAAAATGAAGTAATCGAAAGCATTGTTATTGACAATAATGTACACCACACTTTGCTTAGCGACATGTTTTTCAGAGCTCACAATATTTTAATAACAGTTTAACCGTTTTATATTAAATTTGGAAACGGTATTTTAGGATATTTTATCCTCATTGCCACAATCCGTTTTTTTTTTTATTTTGGTTTTGTTCAACAAAATCGTGATCATTTGAAGTTGCGTTTTAACTTGTCGTCAAAAATATGCCACATATTGACGAATAACTAGAAAAAATTGTATTGAAGAAAAGTGGGATCGTCATGAAAAAGAGAATAAACTATCTAAGTATAGCGTCTCCAAGTTTGCAGTAAATTGGTTCAGCTGTTTCTCATGTATCGCGAGCATTACAAAAACATATCACTGAGGAAAAATGATTTACATCGTTTAGCGACGGTGTCTAGAAAATTGTTACTTATGAAAACAAGATCAGAAAAAATTGAACAATTTATTGTTGTCAATAATCGAGATTAGAAATGTGAATGATAGTAATTTACCATCTAGAATGCACCATTGCTTGTCCACCTCCGTGTGTTGAATGTAGCTGTCTTCTATCGTCGGGTCGTAATCGGTGACGAAGAGTTTTTGAAAGAACTGTATCGTGAGGGCACTTTTTCCAACGCCTCCATCCCCGACAACTACCAGTTTGAAGGTCAGGAGATTATCATTGTTGGGAGGTCGCGTCATGCCACCTCTGGGTCCTCCTCCCCCGCCCCCACCGCTCTGCCTGCGTCTACCTATTCTGCCAATCCCTCTTACACCCCTGATATTCTTCCCTCCACGCCAACGTGGCTACATCAACAGTGTAACTTCCTTGATTGCAGTTGCACCCTTAATTGAGAAAAAGATATTTGACGCATAATTAGCTTTGGCTTTCACCGCCATCCAAATTGTGAGTCGATTGAACAGCCACAGCGATATTTGTTTCAATGAATTGACTGCTTAAGCAAAGGATGAGATGTTGATGCTTTTGGAGATAATCGTTTTCAAGTTAAAAATGGTATTGCGTCGACGAGCACGACTACCTTTTGGTACGTTTACTTGATCTTTGTAGTATTTTGACAAATTTGGGTACAAGCTGTATGAAATTGATGTTGATGACGTAAACATAACAAAATATAGAACAGAAAATAATTGTTTTGCAACATTAGAGTGACTTCGAAGCGGCTGAGTTTGCAAAACATGATTAGTTTCTGCTTTGTTACGATTTACCCAAATTCGGACAAACAATCTTTTTTGAAATATTTATGTTACGATAGCCTAACAGATTTGAATCTCGCGTTATGTCTGTGAAAAAGGTGATACAAATCGAGGTCGATAACGACTAACAACTTGACATTGAGAAAAAATGCTCTTAGACATCTAAGTATGATAGTTTTGATCTGAAATTTTAAAACACTCGATATTAATTAAATATAAAACAATATTTCGCTGGGTGAAAGATTATAAATGCAGAGTTTACAGAGTTCGATTGAGAAAAGCTTCAAAGTTTCCATACTATGAGTTTTCTTTTTAACTTTTTTCAGTTAAACGTCATAAAAATTTTATAAGACCTATTACATTGTTCCCAAATTTAATGCCAACATTTTGCCCATTAAAACTTGCGATTTTTATCATTTGAAATTACTGCAGTTTTATCTGAATAGGAACTATACGAAAAGTAATGTAGCGAAGGAACGGTGGTTTTTCACAATGATCATTTTCTGTCGGCAAGCGAAAAAAACTCATATATGAATCGATTCAACGAAACACAACAATCTTTACCGCCCCAAAACCTGATAGTGAATCCAAAAAGATACATCGACACTTTGCAAAGACACATAGCAGCATGGAATAGAATGGGCTTACTTTGAAACTGTGCTCAATTTTCAAACCATTGCCAATATCAAATACTATAAAATAATAGTGGCCGGTAGATAAATTGTTTCAAAAGAAAATGATGTGCCATATTAAGGATAAATTGGTATGGGTAGGTGACAAAATTGATTGTACACAATCCTAGAAATTACTTTAGTAACACTGAATTGTAAAGAGTAAGTATAGTATACTCGACGTTTTTTCGTGTATGATTACATACTTGAAATGCCATGAAATTTTCGTACCGTTCATTGTTTGAGCGATAAATTGGGACAAACGTTTGCGTAAGACTACGTAAAAACGTCCTAATGATACGAACTGTCAACTGCATTTAACGATGCGTTAGAATTTCTAGTCGGTCATGCTGTGTGGCATTTTGCAAAAAGATATGATCTACCGCCACTAGAACGGTTAAACAAACTCATTGAGACTTTTAATCCGAACAACGCGAGTGAAACGTTGTATACACGGTTGTATAGAAATGAAAAGAATAAAGAAGAAAAAAAAAAAATGAGAAGCGATGGACATCGAACTGTTTACAGACAATCGAACGTACGGGCGGCGGGCGTGTTATTTACGTTCGATCCACTATATTGTGCAAATGCGATAGCTACGCGATGGGAAAATTTCAACGTCATTCATATGATAATCCGTCATCGTAAACGGCGGCCAGTTACTCGCGACTATAAAGAGAACGGATGCAATAATTCACTAAGATTGGTAAATTGCTCACCTTACATCGTCTGTCACTCCTGTTGGCGTCACAAAGTATTACGAGCTGCTCGACGACTCGCTGCTGGGGCTGACGTCTGTCGTCACATAATTCACAGAGTTGCACGCGTGCGCGTCACGGCGTAAAAAACAAATTTTTCTAACCGACGCGGCGACGTAACGATGGCAAGTGCCGACGAGACGAAGGCGATGCAAACCGTCCGAGTATCCGTGTATAACTGAGAAGGCTTATCCATAGAGGCTAAAGGTGTATCCGTTATTCGTTAGTTTCGACGACACCCGCTTCGCGACGTTTAAGTAGTTTTATCCGCCTGTGAGCAGGCAGCACAAACGTCATTTCATTAATGACATTTGGGTTGCCTGCTTACAGGCGGTACGAGTACTCTGTTCAGGGTTCGGTTTAGTTCGGTGTTCCATTAATTGTTCTCACGGTTATATGTATTTACGCGTATTATTATATCAGTCTGTACTTGCATTAAGTATTATTAACTGTTTCAGCTTATTGAGAAGCACTGTCTAAGAATAACCGGTAAATACGTATTCGGCAGTGCCTGGAGTGGACAACTGATGTGTCAACTGTGATAATTGTAAAAACATTAACTATCATACGAGTAAGAATAAATGATCAGGTAACATTTTTTCCAATATTTCGAACTTTTTTTTATCGAATCATATATTGTGTACTATAATTGCTAGGAATAATAATACTATATTCCAATACAATAATTACATGAAAATCCAAAACATGGATTCCAATATACTGAATGTATTTATAATAGACTAGAATGGGAATTATAATACTCAAGATTTCATGGGTACTTGTTACGAAACTTAATTGTAATGGGTTCCATAATACAGGAATGACTAGTGAACATAACATTACGTCTAACCAATACATTCCGTAATTTTTAGTTTACTAGGCTCGTATCTTACATAATTATAAGAAATTTTAATAAGTTGATTGAATAATAGTATGTCAGTGCCGTAACACGTCACCGCGTGTAATTTCCTATTGATGTCAGTCATATGGATACTAACTTCTTCGAAATTTAATAGTCATCAGTATTTTTTTTCGTGCGATGATAACTTCTGCTGACTTGATTCACTTCGAATTTGAAAGATAAATTTGGTTGAACATTTTTAACTGACAAACTTTACATGGCTGCTTTAATTCAAGCTGGGGGATAAAAGAGGGTGAACTGAAAACCTTAAGCTGCACAAGGGGTTTGGATACACAATTATCTGGCGGGAGGAACACAATATTTCAGTCACGACACTGAGACGCCAAATACACGTATCTAGGGGTTTATATGACAAAATGTTATCATGGATACGAAACATTAAAGTCTATATTCTTTGTACATAGAGATATTGAAATGTCTACATCTACAAATGGAAAACATTGATTTTCAGGCTTGTGTAGTCTGCGACTGGACGTTGTAAACCACTTCTCTCAAAAGTACGGACCAGTTTGAAAATTCATCAGATTCATTTGAATTATCAATCGTCGAACTTAAACTAGACTTAGTCTTCGTATTTTTTTCATATTGCACTTCATATTGCACAAGTCCCGATTTTTTAAAAGACTATGGAGAAAAAAAAATCGTGATTTGAAGTAGCAGATTTACATCTATTCTGTGTAAGTAAGATAAAAAGTGACCTTACGTTCAGAATATAAAATTATATGTAACATCACGAGTGTTATATTGAAGTGACTCTCAAAGTCCAGCACGTGACAAGCTACGTTTGCCAAATTCTACGTATGGATGGATTACATGTGTGGGCCTTCGTAGGCGTAAAAATTCTACAAGAACGTGAGACTTCACATCGCAATGTTCTAATCTCTAATTATACAAAACTTAGGAGGCTAACTGACTACAGTAATATAGATACATGTACACAATTACAGTCGATGGATTCACAGTCGGGAAATAATCGGTTGAAGTTATGTGTTTGTTGTACCGTAATTGGATGATTCGTGGTATTTTTCTGTTCTTTACTCCAATTTTCACTAGTTATCGCATGTAAAAATAAATGGAAACACGCATATTTTTCTCGACAGTGGTTATTTTTTCCTGACACTGTTGCTTAGGAATAATTTTGATTCAGTACGTGGATATCAAATTTTTGTGAAAGTATGTCCAATTGTATTTTCGATCGAGTAACTAATTTTGTTAAGAGGCGATGTGCTACAAAATGTTTACAGTCAAACTGTAAAAATAGGTTCGACATCCATTTAACCGATTCATCTTCTCGACTAAATATTACGATTATCTAACCAATTTATTTCTATGTAACAACTATGCCTATAATATTACAACATCCAACAGATCCTGAACGACCAAAATACTCCCGTCTTTTGTTCTGAAATTTTTTAGTATATTGCATTAAAATTAGTACTAGTGTATTCAATGAAGCCTTATTCGTTTCCAGGAGATAGTTTTGAAACGGTTTCACCAATGTCACACGTTACGATTTCTAATAATTTACGGATTCAATCTAATCGATGCCAAAGTTGGATTTGAATGCATTTTGAAAACAAGCTTTTTTCTCATCAAAATAAAATATAACTTGCTAATTTTTGATTTTTTGTTGACGTTTTTGAAACTTTCAAATTGGGGGTTGAATTTTGAAATCTCTGAATTTTTTTCTGAATTTAAAAGAATAGAGTGTCGTTTTATGACTTTTATCCTAACAAATTCATCCAATGGAAAACCGATCGTGCGCATTAAATTCAATTCCAGCTACAGGTTCAAAATCAAATTAAATTTTGAACTCCAAAGAAGTTCTATGCAATTGTAGAAATTAATGTATTTCTTGATTGGATGTTGAGATTTAGATCCTTTTTCAATATCTTTTATTGCATTATGTAAATCGAATACTTTAGCATTTGATAGTATGCTTAATCTACATAACAGAATAGTTGCATCTAGATTTAAACTGTATAAGATAATAGTGGAGTTGTATAATTCCATGAACTGTACTTTCTATGTTGTGTTTATATTTGTGATTGAGTTACCCCTATTATTACAAAGTAAGCTCATTCATCTTATTAATTACGCGGTATTTGAAAAAAAAATTGGAATGTAAAACATTGCGTCATTGTCTAATATAAATTGCTATCTTGCTGAAAATATTTCTTTTTAATTTGTTGAACAACTCTGATATTTTTCTAAAAGGTATTACATATTTCGGTTATTCGATTTTTTCTTACCACAGGCAATTTTTTCACGAAAAATTCTGTTTTTCAGATATTTTGGTGTCCCTACGATCTCATTAATACATTTATTATTTCGTCAATTTTCGGAGATTTGAATTTTTCATTTACGATTAACATTCGAAGAAAGCCTAAGAGGAGGTATTTTCGTGAAATCTTTTGAACACCTCCAAACAGTATTAGAGACAATTTTTACAGAACATTGTAATTGACCTACTATCTTTCGCTTCACGTTTATACTTTACGTATATCGGTTACTTTCAGTACCAACGTAGGTATTTATAATTTGGCGCATATCAGTCCCTTTTAAATGATTTTCATATCTTTGTCATGAACTTGAGTAATACATAGATAAGTATATTGCTTCGTGCTTTGACGATGCCCTAAGCCTTTGAGCTATAAATTTTAAGATAAGTGGCACTAATTTGTGTTTAACGTTATATAGTTAATACATCGAATAATCGCCGCAATAATTGCAGAGTCAAGTTAGCAATCGTTCGGTATTTTCTGACTTGATAAGTTATTAGTTTTTTAATCTCAATTAGGTATAATTGTGTTTTTAAAGCCATTATCATTTGGCTGACTGGGGAATATCGTATCAAGAATTTCATTATACTTTTGGTGTTGATGTTCGACGGTGATTTTCAAATTTCTTGCTGCTTCACTCCAACACAACTTTGTTTCGGGTTCAATTGATATAAATCTTCTCTCTGTTCCACATGTAAGGAATGAATTAAGTTCACACAGATTTTTGTACCTTCGCTCAAAATGAAACTCGGATTTGGAGAAATTTGGATGCAATTGATGACTGGGCGTAAAAATGTAGAAAGATCAGAAAATAGACGGGTCACAACATCGAATTTTCAAAGAGGCTAAAATCAGTTTCATACAAATCGTCATAGAATGAAGAAAGGTCAGAAGTATGAAAGTATGAAAGTTAAAATGCGGAATCGTCAGAATGCATGAGAATCTAGCAAGCCATAAAATAAAATTGTTAGAATTCTGACGGTTCTATACTTCAATTTGTTATACATTTTAACTTTACTGTTTTACATTTTAAAATAATCTATATTGTAAAATACAATAAAACAGTTTGTCGCGTTTCTGAAAATTCTATGTTATGACCGTTCGATTTTCTAATTTTCTTAGAATCTTTTCCTTACCCAATGATATCCTTATGATTTCGGCCTTACGAATTTGACCCCAAAACCTGTTAAACTGAGTCGCTTCGTTTGTTGAAAAAAAGAAAAAAGGAAAAAAAAAACCAGCTCGTTCAGTCATAAGATCGAAGAGAGTTTGCAGCTGCTGTAGCCTTACGTTTGGAAAAACATAAGTATACATAATTTTGGCACGGGACAGCGATGATACTTGAGCCTTATATACCATAAATAATACAACTAATTATATGTATAAGTACGATTCAGAATATGTGCGGGGCGAGTTGCAACTTCCACAATGAAACAGGCCTGGCGAATACGGTCACCTGACCCTTTTCCTTACCGCCAACCAAGAAGACGTAGAGCGGTGCAGGCCCTGGCGTGTTCGTCTCTGTGGCGGCCATTTTGGCCCTCTGTCTCTCGGCTCTGGAGGCGCTGAGGGCTCGTCTCGAGGGTGATCCTAAGGGCAGGCTCTTCGGCGGAGCCCGAGGTCTCATTTCCTGCAGTTCAAGGAGTTCCTCGAATGTCTGGGAGGCCGAACGGCCTGGTCCATCCTCGAGGACGCTGTCAGGCGGACTGTTCAGCATCTTGGCGTATTTCGCGTCGACGTTCATTTCGAGGCCCAGATAATTCGGGTTGCAGAATCCGAACTGTCCTTCACGGATTATCTTTTGCTTCGATGACTTTTTGGGCCAGTCATCGTCACCCAGAGGATCACCGGGACTACGGGCTTCGATGCTCGCGTAATCAGAGGTCGATTCCTCCCCCTCTTCGAGGTCCGCGAATCTCACCGATGCCGAGGTTGGAATCTTCGTTGTAGTCGGAGTTTTCGGGGTTTGAACTGCCTCGTAGAGGTGGGAACTGTAACTGTCGCCACGCGTTGGTGGCTGGTAAGCCTGATGAACTGATGCAAAATCCCTGGAAAATTTTTAGTGGATTTTTTTATCCGATTCTGAGAACAGGTTCGGATTATATTTAAAGTTTTTATTATTACTTGATCAATCGTAAGCTCTGGGTAATTGTTTTCTTCAATCAATAGACCAACCGATTATTCGAAATTTTCATTCGTATTTCCTATCCGGTAATCGATTAATCGGCCCTTTCGGTGAATTTTAATTTCGTTTCCCGTAATCGGCGAAAAAATGAATGTTTTCCTGGTTCAATAAATGAATATTATTTGATTCTATAAAAAAAACTGTCCTATCAAGTGGTACTTTATTTCTTTGAATTAACAAAAATTTTTGTCCGTCATATTTGCTTACGATATATGATAAATTAACCATTTTTTTTTTATGTACGGTCAAGTTTACAAAATCAAGTCTTTTCCTTGTCTCAAGTTTAGCTGAGAAATCGACGCTATTATTTCTTTCATCAGGATCCTGAAATTCAGAAGATGCCATTTGGTGGTAATAAAATCTGCGCCTAACCAACTGTGTTGAATATTTGATGATGAAAGAGATTTTTATCGCATATCTTGTGCATGACTGACTACATAGTCTCAATATTTCAAAATAAAAGTCTAACAGCTTATACGATGTCTTCTGTGCCTTGATATTTGTAAAATTTACTGAAAACTATCAGCTGATTGCCTAGTTCGACGCCATATTGCTTTATATAACCACGCATCAAAGATCTCAATCTATACCTATTCGAGATTCACTTTGTTTTTAAAACTCGAAAGTACCTTGGCTCCGCCTCGGCAACTTCGATGAGTCTCGTGGTTGGTGGATCCTTGTTGTACTCGTCATCGGTATCTTCATCTGGGTCGACGAAAACTAGCCTCGCGGCTTCTACGGGGGTGAGCACTGGAGTAGGCAATGTTAGAGCCCGAAAATTTGGCACAGAAATCGGATCACGGATCATTCCCGACGTCGAACGGGGCTCCGCCGTTTTTTGAGTTTCGGGAAGTTTTTGTCGTCGTTTAGCCAGCGCGTTGGCACTGCGGGATTTGACCATCCCTGTCGTTGGCTCGGCCACTTCGACATCGACTTGTTGAAATGGGTAGTACGAATTCATCTGGAAATGGTTTCACTTGGTTTACAATGATCTTAGGAAAGGGGGCGAAAAAATCTATGAGATTAATTACGTACATCTTTTGGGCTCTCTTCGTTGTCTTCTTGGCCGCTGAGCACGGAGTAGCTGCACTTCGCTGGGTGGCTCAACCTCGAAAGGTTTATCTGCGACAGTTTCGAGATTTCCTTGAGAAAACTGGGCCTTGTCGGGGCCTCAGACGGTGAGATCCTGTTCGACGATAGCCTGGGTCTTTGGCTTCGGAATCTAGCCTTGGGATGATCGATACACGAGCCTCGAAGTAGAAGCTCGGAAACGGCGAGAGCCACACTTTCCGCTCTTGGTTGTGGCTTCAGCCCAGGTACGCAAAGTTTCTCCCAAGTCTCAGTACCTGAAAATCATTCGATATTGTATTCGAAACTGTCCTCGTGACGTCAGAGCCTGGCTGTCGGCGCCATTTTATCACCACATAACCTAAGTTTTTTATTTTAATGAAGGAAAATCGTAATTCTTGGGGTTTCAAATTACTCATGTCACATAAATTAAGTTAACATAATCAATAATATACCCGTTCTACTATCCACACGCGAAAAAATACGCCCAACGGTCAGCTGTTAGCCTGGTTGTATTAGTTTGATTTTTTCCCACCAGATGACACATTGTAAAGTGACAATCCTAATAACAAGCTTGTTCTAAAAATTAGCTCTCTCAAAATCCGTGACCACCAATATCCTCTCTGTGTACTTCGCGTTACAATTTTGGCTCTCGATTATTTCTTGCTAGCTAACGTCTGGCTTGAACCGCTTTTTGGTGATATGCTCTTTTCTACATGTAAATCTATTTAGGTAGGAGACGATTTTTCTAAGTATATACTGACCGAAATGAAACCTCCAGAGTTCGTTGGTTGGCAACCCGCCGCTTTCACCACCGAACAGAAGCATGCAGCTGGGCAACCTGCATGCAGCGTGTCCGTGAAGAGGTCCTGGGCCAGGTTTACTTTTGAGCAAACACCACGAGGCTGTATTTACGTCCCACCGCCAACAGTCGCTTCTCTCCTGCAGATCGGTCATACCGCCATAAATGTAAACCGCGTCTTCGTGAAGCACTGCCGAATGCTTGTGCCGTGCCGCCGGGCCGCATTCGCTTGATGAGAGTAAATGCCATGATTCCGTTTCTGCGCATAGTATAATAATATTTTTTTTTTTTAAATCACATCTCATCACGTCAGACATCAGAATTGATTGTTAGACACAATCGCATGTAATTATGAATTATGTTCAAATCTCTGGTATTTTATCCAAGTAAGATTATACCGAGTTGATTCGTGGAAATTTTACGTGAGCAATTCAGCATGCAGAGGTAAATCCGCTTGCATCTATGCAATTCAGAGTACATATCACCGAAATACCCTTGCATTATGGCATCTGAGAAATGTCGATCGGTGAAATGTACCCTGAATTGCATAAATGCAGGCGGATATTGCCAATACGTATCCTGGGGTGCATAAATGCAGGCAGATATTGGTCAAATATACTCTGAATTGCATGCATGCGGACATTACTCCTCACTTAAATCACCTATGCAGCATTTCCACAAATAAATTCGATATACAATGTTATAAGATCTGACCATTGTATAGACAGCTAGATTTCAAATGCGACAATGTGTAATAATATGACGTGACCACTTTTTTTCCTATGGTATTATAATTTTTACGGAACTTCATTTTTGTTTAATACTTTGCAAAAGGCACGCTGCACTATTTAGCCATCATAAAACAATGAACCGTGCATGAACGTTACGTGTATATGTATACATAATATATATATATATATATATATATATATATATATATATATATATATATATCACTATAAACCTTTTAACGTTTATTATACATATACATATATACATATTATAATAAACGTTAAAAGGTTTATAGTGACATTTGGCACAAAGTAGACTATAAGAGAATAATATATTTCTGATCACTTGTCGCGTATAAAGTTACGCAGGACCCTCTGTAAGCATTATGAGGTGATGGGAAAAAACTCTTATATAACAGAAAATTCGTCCTGTCCGGCTTGCGGAATACACGTCGTTTCAGCCTTCACGATTTCAGCCAGAGGAATTTCATACGGACATCCCGCAGTTCAGATGTGAAATATAGTCTGTTTCAACGATGCGATTCATGCTCAATATGTCAGGTTAATGGGCCACTCAAACGTCAAACGGCTTCCGGCCCATCGACCTGTGGTTAGGAGCGGCTGAAAATTATGGAGATTCAGGGTATCCCGCAGGAGTCGCAAAACTGAAATTGTTTACAAAAAGTGAGGCCTTCTCATGCCATAAAAAGCTTTTTTCTGACAGTCCGCAAGCGTGCTCGTAATTCTTTACAGCTTCAGACAAAATATTGAAAGAAATCATAGGCGCGGAATTGAGCTGAATCATTATAAAGGTCGGCAAAAATATGACGCAACATTTTACAGCAGTATCATCGAGTGTTTTACATGTCGCTTATTCCAGCCGCGCATGAGTTTATGGACTGATATAATATTGACGCAGAGACTGATCAAGTGACATGAGTTTCATGATAAATCGATAAACATATCCTGCAGGTCAAGTTACCGAAGTGGAAGGCCCACAGCTCCGGTGAACTCCCACGAAGGTCCTGATAGCCACCGTATATCAACATCTGTCCTCGATGAACGAGGGCGGTGTGTCCTCTGCGTCCTCTCGGCACTGCGCAGCCTCTTTGTGCTCTTATTTTTCTCCAAGAGTTGTTCTGAAATGGAACAAAGAAATGAAGGACGTCAATATTTTGAGTAAATACTAACAGTAGTCGTGTTTTATTTATTTGCTTGCCTTTGTGGCTTTGTAATTAGTTGTCGTTGAGAAATTTGAGTCGATATGCGATTTAAAATAATGGAAAGTCTCGACAAATTTTTGAATTGTTCCGTAATCACCGTAACCGATTTAATATGTCAGCACGATGTATTTTTATCATTATTATGAGCTCGTTATATGTACCGCGGGCCTGAATATGGAAACAATTACATTGGCGCCTGCAGATAGGCAACCAACTGGGCATCATAATTTGATGTGTGAGATGGCAAATTGCAACTTCGGTTGCCTATCAGTAGGCGCCAAGGTGGCTTGTTCCCAAGCTTAGGCCCGCAATAAAGGGGAGAATGATCACCGTTTCATGCTTGATTTTTAAAGTTGACTTAAAGGTAATCAGCCCTGTTGGAAGACCGTTCTCATCATTGATATAATTTTTTTCTCGAATTTATTTTTTCTGTCTGATAAACTAATGATGAGCTTTCGCAATTTTCATGTTCTTCGAAGATTAAGGGGTGGGCATTCACAATGGGTATAGAAATTTTGTCAATGACGACGCGTGGCGAGGGGAAACGGGATATGATCAATAGTTGGTTAAGTAGGGCCTAGTCACTAGTGACTAGCTGATCGGACTGACAAAGGATCGCAGGATCTGCGCGAGGGGATGAAGTCATGAGGAAGTCTTTGATAAAGGGTATGAAAATCCGCCAATTCCTTTTTTCCTCATCGCCTGACACACTTGAAATATCTCTTTGTTCGATACGTACAAGTTTCTCGCTCACTATCGTTGAGGTTTTTTTTTTTAGAAAAAAAAAGTCTCTCTGTTACAAGAAGTGCGTTTGGAACTGAAAAATCGAATATCAGTTAACTAGAACAATCGCAAACGTATCTGGATATTTGTAATTGATCTGTTTCAAGGAATTCAAATCTCTTCGTCATGAAAATATAACTTGATCTATTATCCTATAATATGTATGTTTGTAAGCCGAAGAAAAATCATGGCGCCAAAAATGACGCATAAGATTTAATTCTAAGTTGATCTGAATCTTGACTATAAATGTGTAATTTGTACAAAGAGAATATTTGTCAAGCTTTTGGAAGATATTAGAATGGTATCCATTTATTGAACAAGACGTACACTTGTCTGGTGTGTATCTGCGAATCCTCAACGCATGTCATTCAACGCGTTCTGGTTCATTTACTCGAGTTACAAACTGCCTTTAAGCGGCAGAGTTAAATCCGTAAAACTTTATTGATATTTTCACAAAAGTTTGTATTCCATAAAACGAAAAGCAAATATTCCATACTCGAAGTTTGTTTTTATCTATTATCAATTCGCGATAATAATTATTTAAAGAGCCGCCTTTGTGTAAACATTTTTTCAATTACAGTTACTTTGTGAAAAACGTCGCAATCTTCGGGGCAATATTTTATTATTATTGTACGACAGATCTTCCTGGAAGGTCGTAATATTCTGAAGTATGAAAAATGTGTTCTGTTTCTGTTAGTACGTGTGCGGTATAAAAGCCTTCCCCTGGAGCGTCGCGACGGCGTCAGAGAACCCTTAATGCTCGGTGAATCGTTAAAATCACTCGAGCCCTAGATTTATCGAATTGGAAAGTTGATTGCAAATATAATCCCCGAGCACGTGTAACACGACTCACTGAAAATTTGCTCTGGCTCGTTTTAGAATGTGCATCAAAGAGCGCAATTATCATCCTGAGAAATTCAAAGGCAACAATTACTGCCACTGTTTAATAAAAAAACAAAAAAAAAATCAGAGAAACGAATCATGAAAAAAACAATTCTTTCTTACGAGATTTCGGATATGTTCTAAAAGTAAACGTGAGAATCTTATCACGTGTCAGTTTTGACGACTGATACAGTAATTCGATTATATACTGAGAACAATTTCATTTGTTATGGAAACTAGAAAAATTGAGTAAAACAGGTATCGTTAAAAAAACTGTTTGAATATTGTTGGAATTACGAAAAACGAGGTACGCGTGAACATTTTGCGCTATCGTCGATCCTTTTTTGGTAATCGCAACGCAAAATCAGTTTGTGAGGTTTACTCTACTTTTTTAGCCAAACAAGGCTTCAACGTCAATTTATTCTTGCACAAGCATTAAATTTTCGCAACGATTGCAAGAAAATCTAGCAACAGCGATCGTAATGAGAAAGAATAGCAACGGATATTAGACTTTTCGGTAACAGCTAGAAAACTAATTTTTATTTTCTACCTAGAACTATATTTCTCGATTCTAGTAAAAAATGAAAATAGCTAAGGACTGAACGATAACCGGAAGTAAAAGTTTTTCTCAGTGTAAGATTTTAACATTTCAGGACTTTGAAACTTTGTCGACCCATTTTCTGCGGCCCTCTTTTCCCGGACATTGTTGAACTTGTTTCTGAACGCATATAATAACGACACTTGTACCACAAGTTCCGTGGAGAAGTTTTTTCCTCCAACGATATTGGTTTTTTTCACTTTCCTGCACAATTTACGGCACTTTGCGATTTCAAGTATTTTACTTACAACGTACGGGTTAATTTATCACGGACGAATGATTCTTCAACTTTCCAGACAAATATTTTTCATATTTTCAACAAATATTTTTTACACAAGTTCACGTTTCTTTGCCAATTCTCTGTTATGTTTACTGCCAAACTTTTTTCAACCACATCGGATATAATATCCTGTCAACTTGTTCACGTATCACAACTTTCCGTAAAATAAGAATTCTAAGAAGTTCAATTTTCCACTTCCGGCAAAGCGTCTGTCAATTTTTCACCCTTCAGATTGTAAACATTAGTGCTGGTCGACTATTCGTAGAAATATTGCAGTGAATAAGTTTGACTTTTATTTTCTATGTCTTTAGTTATTCAACAAATTTTTAGTCCAGGTCTGTGTTTTTTCGCAACAAATGATACAAACAAGCATAATGTGCAGCTGATTGATCGATATACGAAATTAGAGAAATTTATATGTCACTGCGTTCGATTTCGTTTGTCGATTGATTCGACGGTCGCGCTTGTTTGAGTGAATTCTTTCAATATCCTGCAGATTAAGGCGTTCCTTCAAAAAAGCTTGTCGAGCTGTCCTGCATTTGCTCTGCAGGCGTTCTGCGCCTCGAGAGATATTCGAGTTGGTTCTTTTGATGTGTAGTCGAGGGGTTTATCACTCATGTAATAGTTGGGACAGCTGCAAATGTAATGTCCATGCAATGGTATGTAATCTCAGTACAATACCATGAAATATTCGTGTAATATCATGCAATAGTAGTGTAACGCCGTGTAATACTGTGCGATAGTTATGTAATACCCTGTAATAGTCATGCAATATCATGCAAATACCATGTAATAGTCGTGTAATATTATGTAATGGTGGTTGCAATAGTCATGAAATACCATGAAATACCTGTGTAATACAGCATGTAATAGTCATGTAATACCTGCGCGCGCAGTACCAAGCGCATGCGCTTTACAGTGTTTACCGGATTCGTGACATAACCTTGAAATTCGTATTGGCAACTGTTTGTATAACCTATGGACCGTTATTTCTCGACTTGATTGTGTGAGTCTGCCGGCTACAACACGTGAATGACGGAAAGGTACGTACTTAATTTAATCTGTCGCTTAGATCTGGCAAATATTCAATTATTTCTTGCTGACCTGTACAAAAGTTACAGGCAATTGAATTTCAGCGGTTTTTGTTATATAAATATAAGTAAATATACCTTAGCATGGGTGACGTGATATTGTTGTAATTTCCGATCCGTTGTATTGCTTCTAAGTTTGCGTCAATCCAAGAGAAAAGAAAGAATATGACCTAATTTTTTTACCACCTACCAATTTATGAAATGAAAAATAAAAGAAAAATCCTAACTGTCGCATAGTGCAGGACAGAATCATCTACAAGTGCTCAAAAATTGTGACACACTATCAATTATTTCAATTAAATTCCAAATAGATTCAATAATTATGCGTTTTTCAATTGACTTCATGAAAACATACGATTTCGTTGAAAGTTCTAAGAAATCAGATCTCTATCAGTTTGTCCTGGTTCCTTACTCATTGTTCATTCCAGAAGTGTCACAAATTGTACTATATTTTGGAATCAATCACTCTAGTTGACATTCACAATGTCAGCAGGTAACTGTGATGTTTGATCTAAAACTAGCTTGGAGTTAGGCATGGAGGAATCAGCGAGCAAGGCAGAAAAGGAGAGTATGGCGAAGACCATCGCTGGAAATGTTAAAGAACAAAAGTTTTGGGTCGTAATTAGGAAGGAACTTGGAGTTGATCCACCGTTGTACCTGAAGCATCTCCTCACCTGTCTGGGTTTCGATTCAGCGGCCGCTCTGAAAAACCTTTCAAGCGAAGCCTTTCTAGAAATGGAGAAATTTGCCCAAACTGACATGCTGGGATTGTTAGGCGAAGATGGTTACACAAAATCAGACTTCTTCGGTATCTACAGTAATACACCTGAACAATTCCGCATACTACGAGGACATAGGTTTTGCCTCTTCGAAATTCAGAAGTATATTATAGAAAAGGGGTTGAACCATTTTGCTACGGCCGAACAGGATATTAATGAAAAATTAACTAACATCAAAGCAAAAAAAGAAACCAAGGAAACGCTAAAAGCTGTATCGGGAAAAAAATCAGATCCACAGTCACGAAAATCACAGGACTTATTGAGTGAAGAAGATCAATTATACATGCTCATTAAAAATTGGTTTTCTAAGCAACCAGATGGTGAAGAAACCTTCAAAGATTATTTAGAAAGCCCTAAAAATCGGTATATAGAGGTATCTGTCAAAGAAGACGTTGACGAAGAAATTACCTATTCGGGGAAAATATCGTGTTGCCTGTGTAAAACTAAAATTACCGCGCATAAAGCCGAATACGGGAAATCAGTACCGAGGAAAACTCGTTGGGTATGTCAAAATTTTATGAAGCACGTAAAGGAAAAACATTTGACTTTGAACCCTGTGGAAAATTCGAAGGAAAATTTATTTCCTCGCAAGCATAACAATAGCAATAAAATTGATACAAAATCGGGTCAGGCGGAAAAAAATACAGCAAATGTTCTCAAAAACGTCGTCGCTAACACTACAGCTTTTACTTCTAGTTGTAAAAAGGTTCAACCCGAGGTTCAACCACTTATTACGGATGTATTCGATAAAGGCACCAATGACAATGATAACTGGAATACAAATGCTAGTTTGAGCGACAGTATCGCAAACAAGAACCAGAAGCTCGGCCAAAATTTACCAAGAATTATCGAAGACGTGAAATTAGTCACACCCGTTGAAATAAGAAGGGATATTATTAAAATTGAAAAAAGCAGGGGAAAAAGGCATATTACTAGAGAAATTGAGAGTGATGACGAAACGGAAGCGAAACCTACTAAACGGTCGAAAAATCGAATTGAAAGCGATGAAGAACTCGAAGTATCTGCACGTGACAAGCCAAATGATGAATCGGATGTTAGATCACAAGCTGTGATAGTTGAAAGTACAAATGATGAGTTACAGGGGGAATTCAACCTCGGAATAATGTAAAAGGGGTTCTTTGTTCCGAGAAAATTCTATCAACCCCATTGACTAGTAATACCAAAAATACTAAGACTATAGATACAAAAAGTTCCGACTGTGAAAAAAAAATTAAAAAAGATCTAAGAACTAGAAGTGACAAATCCTACCGACAAAGAGTGAAGAGTATTACTACAGAGAGAACGATTCCATATTATTTTCCAACATTGAACGAAATGGAATTGCTGTTGAAATATAATGCAGAATTAAAGGATTGCGTGAAAAATTTATTAGCACAATCGGCATCGAAAAAATTAACGAAGTCTTGTCCAACAGTCAATGAAAACAGTAAAAGTAACTTGTTAGTACGAAAATTGATGAGAATTTCTGACAAACAAAGTCAGGCCGAATCTTGCGGGAACAGATACGATTGCACAGTGAAAAAGTTTGCATCGTATATTTTCATGATTGGTGGAAGATTGTCGTACGAAACGTTATGCGCGAACTTGCCTCTACCATCCCCCTCATCTGTCAGTCGGTATTTGTTAGAAAACGGACCAGACATCATTGAAGGGCAGCTTCGATTGCAGGAATTGAAAAATTACTTAATCAAGGCCGACCTGCCTCTAGTCATATGGGTAAGCGAAGATGCGACGCGTATTACTGGCACCGTGCAATATGACCCAAAAACTAACCAATTAATTGGGTTGGTATTACCAACAGATAAAAATGGAATGCCTAAGTGCAAATCTTTCATGGCAACGTCACCAAAAGTAATGGAAGAAACGATGCAAAATATTCCAATTGCTTCTTTGGCGTACACAATTATGGCACAGCCTTTACAAAAAAATGCGGCGTCATTTTGTCTGTGCATATTTGGAACCGACAATAAATTCACAGCCGAACACGTGCTTAACAGATTCCAATTTATTTACGAACAATGTCAGCAATTCGGAATAAGAGTATTAGGATTTTCTTCGGATGGTGATCCAAGATTGTTAAAAGCGATGAGGATTGAAAGCCAAATAGGTATTTCGAATCTTGATTTACTCTTTGGTAAAGAAAATTGGACATGGTTCAACAGTGAATTTTGCAGTGAGTACTTTGTTTGCCAGGATACTGTACACATTGGTACAAAGCTAAGAAATCGCTTCATCAAAAACTCAATTGTTCTGCCGATGGGAAACAATATAGCGACTGTTAGTCACCTGAAACTATTGATACAGTCACAATCTAAAGACAAACACCAGATAACTTATTCTGACTTGGACCCAAAGGATAAAATGAATTTCCCTTCTGTTCAAAAAATATGTCAAGAAAATGTCAGAAAATTACTCAATGATACAGTACCTGGCAGCGAAGGAACATGTCAGTATTTGAAAATACTACATAACACCGTAGTTTCATACATCGATTCTGAATTAACGCCGTTGGAAAGAATATTTAGCATCTGGTATTCTGTGTTTTGTTTAAGGATGTGGCGTGCATGGATTTCGGCAAATGACAGTTACACTTTGGGCAAAAATTTTATAACTTCCAACTGTTACACATGCATTGAAATAAATGCTCATACGCTTATTGACGTCATCATACGCCTGAGAGATTCGGACCAACCAGAACTCTTCCTGCCATCTTTATATAGTAGTCAACCATGTGAAAGCTTTTTCCGACAAGTCCGTTCAATGTCATCCACGTACTCGACTATTGTCAACTGCAGCATGATGGACATCATTCATCGTCTCAATAGAATTCAAGTACAAAATGAAATCATCATCGAAGAGTCAGAAAATATTATATTTCCAAGATTTAGGGAGAGAAAAAGTGTAATCAATGTCAACACATATCCACTACCTTCTAATCAAGAAATACAGAAAACCGTTGAAGACGCGAAATGTCGAGCTATTGAAGATCTCGGGAACCTTGGTATATTTTTCAACAATATCTTATGTACACTGCCTTTTTCTGCAAAGTCTATTCAACTAGACTCAGACGACGAATCTGACAGCGAAGAAATCAGCGAGGAAACGGAGAGCGCAAATGAAGACACTATATCTGCAGAACTTGAACATGATATGATTACGTTGCAGTCTGTAACAGGAACTTTGGAACTCAAAAATTACTCCACCCAAACAGTTCAACTAAATGAAACGAGTCCATTTGCAGTCGTGCGTGATTCGTCGCAAGCCGAATACGTCGTTAGAAAATCGTCCATTTGTTGGCTGCTTAATAAAACCAAGCACCGTTTAAGTAGCGACAGACTTCAGAGAGTACGAGAAATCGAACTGCCGCATTTGTCCAAGAAGGTACTTATTAGCTTGATATTAACTCTTCCTAAATAAGTAATGAATATCTTTCCTTATGACCCAGACTCATTAAAATACTGCGGAAAATGTCCTACCTACACCTAGAAAAAAAATATAATGCAGCATTATTCTATGGTAAATGTATAACCCCAACGAATAGAGTTGTATAATTTATGCGGCAATTGGTTGAGATTCTAAATTTTTAGGAGGTTGAAGTTCGTAACGTTAACGAGACGATACAATTTGAAGAAAATCGCCATTTTGCAACTTTAGAATTTTTTAGAAATGCAGTAATCAATAAATAGTGGCTTGAATCAAGCAAAGTCAACCCACATCAGAACTACAGCCTCTGTAAAGCAATTACGAAGTTGAAAAACATAGTTTTTTTTCAAATAATGTGTCGTTACGTTAACGTTACGAACTTCAACCTCATAAATTTTTTAGATTCCATCATTGGCACATCCTGTCGTTGTGATGACTACAAAAAGTGTTAATTTTCAACTTCTTGGTTCTCCGTATAATGTTATTGTTTTTCTAGGAATCAGCTACTAGATCAAATACTGTCGAAGAGAATCCGGAAATAAGTATAGGGACATGGATGCTTTTTAGAGAAGACACTGAGGCAGAAACGAAATACAGAGTAGGCCTTGTTCTTGGATTCGTCTATCTAACTGGAAAAACAGACCCACAAAGAGAATACTCCAGATTAAGCGCTGACGTCAATAATGAAAGTATTGGCGTACTATGTACCTGGTATAGATTAATAAGTTCTAGTCTCCGTCCGGCACCAGTGGGGTCACATGATTACAAATGCATTTCTGGATATATGCGAACTTTACCAACACCACAGATAGTTGATGGGCATATTTTTTATTCGGATTTAGTTTTGAAACTAATCCTCGAGATTATTCCTACAACTTCACTCCAAGGTAATACTGCTGTGAAAAAATTTCATTTGAAATCATTGCACGTCTGGTTACAACGTTTTGAATTTTCAGGTAAAGATGCAAATATCGGAAATTTTGTGCTGATCGAATTTCTCACCAAAAAAACCAAAAAATACTACATCGGCGTTGTTAAAAGTATCCAATCAAGAGACAGAGATTGCGAGGAAGATTATGAAGTCAAATTCATGCGAAAAGTGACGAATTCGTCGAGCTCCATATTCGTTTTTCCAGATGTGGACGATACAAGTTATGTAACAGGAGATCAAATAAAGCTAATTCTGAGCAACCCGAAAATTGACCGAAGACGTCATCATGTATTCAGTGATTCTGATTTGTTAGAGTACGCTGTGATTTAAAAGTTAATTGAAGATCGTCTCAATTGCTAAAAAATATATATAATTATGTATCGTTAACCTCTCCAGAGTACTATTAGCATAAATATACAGAGAATATTATTATAATATATAAATTATGGTTGCGTTGAATTATTCTTTACTATATTTAAAGGTTGATTTGCAAATTTTATTATGAAATTTAGAGGGTAAAAGAGGTTATAAAAAAATAGTTGCAATAAACTATTTAATGTAATTCAAGCAAGACTTCAGGGATGCAATTAATGACAGTGAGACAAAAACCATTGTTAATAGGTATACTGAGAAATACTCATCTTACAGTAATATAATGTGTATCTATATAAATATATAATAGTCATGTAATAGTCTTGTAATAGTTGTATAATTAGTATGCAATAGTCATGCAATGGTCATGTAATTCATGTAATACTATGTGTAATACATATGCAATACGTATGTAATACTTGTGCACTATCTGTGGAATACGTGCAATACTTATGGGATACTTATGCAATACATGCAATACTATTGTAATCCCTATGCCATACATGTAATACCAGTGTAATAACTATGTAATATGTGAAATACATATGCAATGGTGTCATACTTGGGACAGTCATTATGAGAGTGGTAAGCCCCTCGTGTGTAGTGGCAATCATAGAGCTTTTACCCTCGAGGGTAAGAAGACTGCAGCCAGTTGGGGGTGGAGGACAGTGACGAAAGTAATTACGTAAGGTAGTGTCGTCCAAGCATATAGTCACACTATTCAATCACTCGATACATTGGAGTTTACAGACCCGAGCATCTCCTTAGAAATTTAAGGGTGAAAATGTCTGAAAACTTTGAATTAGAAGTTAGGAAAAAAAAGTGACGAAATAAAACTGTGTAAATAATTTCAGGGAAAATGATTGGCGCCAATGATTGACTTTCACAAATGACTTAAAATACCGTTCATACTATTTGACAAAAATGGATCTAAGCAAATTTGAATTACACAAGCTGTAAGATTAATTATATCAAAGATACGAGAAAAGATTATTCAATGGAAACGTAGAAAGTTAAAATAAATTTGTTCAATTACGTTACGACAGATTTTCGTCAATTGGAATACAGTTTACACGTTATTAACTGTACATAATACCGTCATGAAAAATTTATCGAATGTTTTTTTAGATGATCTCTCGTAATCTGATTATCTAGTAAATGTGCTCGTAAACATTAAAGTTGGACTGAAAACACAAGAGTTTAAACATTCTTATCGTTCTAATTGGAATCTTCGACAACGCAATACTATAAAATTTTTACGATTCTTATGTACGCCAGTAAGAATTATTTTTTCTGTTACTGTAAAATTGTGCACAGATTTTTTTTTCCAAGTACATGACTAACTAGTAGATATTTAACATGTACTTTCACATGAAAAACGACACGTGAAGTGTGCTCGACTTGAATTTTGAAGCAAGTAAGTTTGAGAGAACTGCATTCGTAATTAGTGCTGAATTTTTTGAAACGCCTGGTACTTGAAGAGGAGGGAAATCATGTAAAGGAGGGGGTTCACAGAACGGAGCCGGCAAAACGGGGAACCCCCCGCCCCTTGTAACTACTCTCACTTTTTCATCAGTTCAGTGATTAAAAACAAATGAACGAACGGTCGCCATAGCAACACGATAAAGTAGAAGCCAACCCTGCAAAGGGCTGAAATTATGGGGATAAAATCCACGTTCGAAGCAGTATATTTAAATGTCGTAAGGAGATGAGATGTTATCTAAATTTTTAAAAGTCACGTAAAATAAATCGTTCGTAGATTTTGTAATTCTTCGATTTTGATATTAAATATTTCAATTTTTTTTTTTTTTTTTTGCTTTCAAACTTATTTTGAACTGTGGCTAATATCTTGTATAACATATTTTTACAAAGGATTTCCTCGTGGCAATGAGCAAACATTTTTAAATTCATGTCAGATCAGAAGTTGAAATCTTAATCTCAAAATCAAACTTCGAAAGATGTCTTTCATTGTTTGAAAAATCCGGTCCTTTAATTGTGAGAAAGTTGGCAAGGTTGATCATTTATTTCGCGAATTATTTATCAATCAATTGGTGTAATAATTAATCATAATTAATGTTTTCTCTCAAAATAGAAAACTGAAAAATAAATGAAAATTCAGTGAATTTATAGAAAATAGTCTTTCGAATAAAGTGAACCATCGTATGAGAATGTAATCGAACGAGTTGACTTACAGATTTTTTACCGTTTCTAAATGATTTGAAATAAAGCATCTATATTTATAAGCGTTTATTTATAATTCACGTGATATTATGTTATTGTATTTTCAAAGAGACGTAATAATTCATTTAATGCTTGACGTGCGATTATTTCCTATTAAAATTAATAAAAATAGGTAAAAATTTTTGGTTCACCGATTTCTATAGTCGTGATTTTCGAAGTGACGTCTTCAGGAAGGAAGCATAACACAATCACAGTTTCGTGATTTCCTATACAGCGATAAAAGTATCGATAAAACAATACATTATATACTATAGTGTTAGATGATTATTTCCGACCTTCGGATTGACGAGTAAAGAGAGAAAAACGAGCGGAACGTATATTTGTAGGGAATTGAACGCTCTGGAAAAAAAAGTCTCTTATCATTGTATAATAGATCTACTCTATTAAAAGTTATTTGAGATCCTTTGTCGACATTTGACCTTGAATAACTTTTGAAAGAGTAGATTTATCACAAAATGATATGAGACCTTTTTTGTAGAGCGTTGAATTGAGTATTTGAATGAAATTGTTTTTTTTTCATTTTTAGGGGTGCATAATGCAGTGCAAGCCAAAATAATGATGATGTATTTTTTGTTTTTAGTCAAAAATGATAATTTTTCATGTTATAGGTGATTGAATTTCACTGATTTTAATATATATGGAGATATAGCTTAACACGGGTGACGTCAAAATTTTAGAGTTTTCAATCTGTTATATTAATGATTAATGGCAATTTTGATTCGATCGAAAAAATAAAAAAATACGTCCAAAATATTTTTTTCCAATCTACAAGAATATGAAATAAAAAAATTTCACTCGAATACTCAATTCCCTACAAATATACGTTCTAGTCTGATCGGTAAACTAATGTGTAGTAGATGGGTTACAAAATTCCAAAGTTTAAAACAAAAAATAAATATTTTCCCATATTATTCAAATGGAAAATAGAAAATCGCGATGATGTACCTCTAGATATTAATATTATTCTTTTTTCGTAATTTCGAACGATATTTTGGACTTGAATTTTGCAATAAAAAATAGTCCATTCATTTTTTTATACAGTCCAATATGTACGGTATGCAAAAAGCTTACGGGGGAGAGATACGAAGTTTTAAAGGCACGGGGGGCGAGAGCAGAGAGATAGAGAGAAAAATGAGAAGAATCCCTCCATGGATGAGAAATATGTAGCTGCTGCTGCAATATCGCAGCACGCGTATACTCGAGAAGTTTACCCTCCTGGGGCATGTCGTCTCGAACCATTTTCTCGCTGACTTCCTCACCTTTTCCCTTCGAACCGAGACCAGCTGTAATATTCAACGACGTGTGTTGTACATGTAATACCGTACGCAAGGAGTATAAGACATAAAAGGAAGTCGAGTATTCAACCTTTCGTACATACATACATACCGGAGCAAAGAAATTTCTACAACGATTCTTTCGGTCCCTTTCTTTGTTTCTGATTTTGGATACGTGCTATTTCGTTGGACAAAGCGTTGAAACTGTGTGAAAAGTTATTTCGCGTTCGCATAATTTTTTAACAAAGTTGAAATATTGCAAGGAATTTGAAAAGAAGAGAAGAGAAAATTATGAGAACGTCTTAGGTACACGTTGTCGTAATCATTCGTCGAGAAAAGTATTAGTCGATTCTGTACTTTTATTTTACAGCCTGAATAAACTTGACCAATTACATACTATTATACACACTTGAATTATAATATCTTCTGTAAATTTTTCAACCGTAGAATATCTTCTTGTTCCATATTTTTCTGAGTTTAACCCTCTGTGTCACACGTTATTTTGCTGGGTCAATTTTTATAACAAGATAGTATTCCAGGTTTTTGGACTCGCTGATTACGAATTTGAAATCGGATTTCAGAAATTCAAGCTTGCGGATCCAATACGGCGGACGAAATTTGAAATTTGATCGAATCTAGTCGAAAAACTCTGTGCAAGGCTTTTTGGGGGTCGCTGATTACGAATCTGATATAAAATTTTTCAATATTCAAGATGGTACATTCAATATGGCGGATAAAAATTTCAAATCTAATCAAATACGGTCAAAAACCGTATGCAGAATTTTCAGAATCCGATTTCAGATCCGTAATCAGCGAGCTGAAAAACTTAAAATTTATCTAAAACATTTATACGTGTAACTTTCTCGAAAACGAATTATTCCGTTAAATTTTCACCACTTTTTTCAATCAATTTGTTTCTAAAACTAATAATTTACATTATATCGCAATAATTACTCACGAGTATCGAAAACCTGTTAGTATACTATCAGAAGTAGCAAAAAAGTGCAAAGAAATATGTTGAAAAATTCTCTAAATATACAAAAAAATGGATATAAAATAGGTGTCAAGAATACTTACCACTATGACTCAAAGGCTTAAACTGATTCTGACGCGCGGTAATTATTAGTCAAGTTTTTTTGCACCGAGTAACTATACGCATGTAGCATGTAACTGTGCACGTGTAATGTGCCCATATACTCAAGAAATCCCCAGGGACATTAGGCTAGAAGGAGATGGCCGTTAGCACCAGATGTTGCCAAAAACGACCCTCCGTCTAGATTGCCATTTACGCGAGGGATAATCGTTGTAAATCTTGAGTAAAATTGAAACGTCATCGCCTCGAGCAAACGATTCTGATCTTTACCGCAGATGGTCGATAGAAACAAGCCTAGAATTCTCCATCAATCAATTAATAATAATTTATCGATACAAGTATATATTATAATATATAATATATTCCCTTCTTTCTTTACCACAGCATTATAGTTTAGTTATTTCGGGAGATTTCAAGTTAAACATCGTTCATCGTTCCATAAACATATTTCAAACAAGGGAAAACACTTCCCATTCGTTTCAATTCACTTACAAGCATGTGGCCCGAATCTATTTTCACATTACCGCCGTTATCCTATCAGCAGATCAAATTTCCGTCTGAGATACACACGAAGATGAAGGAGGCGCACGCGATCGAGCAACATAAGAGAAGACAAAAAAAAAAAAATCTCTAGTCATCGTCACGCGACTATCATCGATGCTGTTTAATTTCCTGTAACGATTAAGCCTCGAGTCATGGTTCGATCAATAATTGCCGCATGGTCAAAAGTTTTCAAGGTCTGGAGAAGAGGCTGGAAGTCGAGGAATAATAAGCAGGAGAATCCGCGTGCCGATTAGAAGACAGTGTGAGTTTTTGCTTCCTACCCTGTTTAGGGTGGAACGATTTGTTTCGCACCATGGTACCTAAAAGTGGCAGCATCTGTCAGGGTCTCAAGGATCATCCCCGAGGGGAATTTGTCTTCGTCTATTATTTTCCAACTTGGGAACGAACGGGAAAACTCGATTACTAGCCAAGACATCATCGTGACATCCATCTGATCTCGCTGAAGAGGTGACGTTATACACGGATACATAGCGCATGTAGTGCACCCTAACCGCTATTGCATCAATATGTTCAGAGTGCTCCCCGCTTGCTGGATGTCCTCCACCCCGGGCTGTCTGGAACCCTCCGTCACTCAAGTTCTGGACGCTGATTGGACAGGGTTGTGTAAAACTTGTTACCGATGACGTTGCTATTGATTTAGCGGTTTTCTCGGGGTGCTAGAACAGCCGAAATTATCTGGACCTGCCCTACTCGTCCCTGTCTGGGAGAGGAAACACACCCGTTTTAATGTTCCATACCTCGACTATGACAGAGTCGATATTTAACGCCTACATTTGACCCTACCAAGGCTCGTATAAAACCATAATTTTTATAAGTTTCAATAAGATTTGGAAATTGGTTACTGCATTCCAACTTATTTATCCAACGTTCTTACAAATACAAAAGCCCCTTTAATGAGAGGACCTTCAAGTTGATATGAATACAGTTATGGAGGGTTAAAGGAGGTTCTAAACAGACCCTACTTTGAACCTAAACTTGGTAAATCGGGAGATTTCGAAGATTTTCAGCGTCAAAGGAGGGTCTAATATTGCATTGAAATAGAATCTCTTCTTAGGATTTGAAATAGGCGCTAAATTTATAAATTAAACTTGGTTGTTCAGCTGTTCTGAATCACGCAGTGCCGATGACATCAAAGCACTTTGAAACCTAGGAGCAAAATGAATGTCTAATCCGAATTCGATATTTAGAATATACGTAGGTACCGTAAGAAAGATACCTCGTACCCATCTCCAATTTAGATGGTCTGTCTATTAGTCACTATACTCTTCGCCGTGTTCTTATGGGTATGCAATGTCACGTCTTGTGACAAAAACTAGAATAGTTCATCTTTTGACACCTCGAAGAATAATGGTCTCAGATGTGCGACACTTTGCAGGGGGGAGTTGCGACGACAATGGGGGCAATTGATTACCTGCCAAAAGCCAGGGCAATACTCTTTGCAGGATCGAAGGGATGGTCCGGTAACGTGTCGACATCCTCTTTTCTTCTATGCTTTCGATAAACGAGTAATCGAATCATGGACTGAAATTTGTACGCCTCAGAATTACCGTTCGTCCGATGTTATTCGATCATAATATGACGGTCGGAATAAATTTCTTACCATAATCAAGATTTACTTAAAGTCTGTAATAAAATCACTCAGACTTGACAGGCGAATGTCGAGCAACGTCCCTTTCGCCAACGAAAATATGAAGTAAAAAAGTTTCAGGTTCAGGATAATTTTTAACGGGTGAATCCTCTGAATCTCTCTGAATTCCTTTTGCCAATTTTTCATTTTCGGTTCTAGGTCTGATTACCTTTGGGTGGAAAACAAACGGTCATTCGACGAAGTCGACCGGAAACAAGGTGCACTATTTTCACAATCAGTGAAGCAATTAATGGAGTGAAAAAAAAGATCTCTCATCTCAAACTTAGATTTTCTATAAAAAGAATCAATCACGAACTCGGATCATCGAATAAAGCTTTGTTGAACGTGTGTCTAATTTTCCAATTCGAAATCCGTTGGGTACAAGACTTTGTTTTCATTATTGTTGACACCTTTTTTTTATACATCCTGATATGCTACCAACAAGAATTACTCACTTTATATTAAAGACAGCCATCCCAAAGAAAAGAAATAAAATTCGATACCTCCCCGTTGTTGAAATTGAAGGTCTAAATATTACAACAGTTTCAGGGGTGGATGGAAATGCAGACAGCATGAGTTACGGAAGGTGTTAAAAGAACCCCCCTTAATAAGGAGGGAAGATCTTCTCCCCGCTATCAATATTGCATAATGACAACCTTCCCTCCCTTCAGGCTTCTCGACATGAGACTCGATCCAAAAAAAACGGGCAGCCATTTTCTGCTTATCATATATCATATGCTTATAAAATTTTAAACGATCACCCGTTAGTTTCGACATTCGGTAATTGCATTGATTATTAAAATCGTATCATCGCATAAGGGAAATTGATTACCAATGTTGATAAAAAGAAAAAGTGTAGACATTTTGTGATTTCTATTTCACTCTAATTTTCCCCCTTTTTTTTCTGCTGCCTACAGCATTCCCGTTATATTTATTTTTATTTTCAGCTGTAACTCTGGAAATTCGAGACACGTCTTCACGGAGCAAGCGGCTCCCCCATCGTCTGGATAGGAGGTAATTATCTCGAACGCCCCAGAGTCCAGTCGTAAATGCGTCGCGAAATTTATTTCTCCGTGAGGTGAATACCGGCCAATTTTTATACCGGTAGGGCTTCTTTTTCAGGCTTCATTCGGCGCCGCTTTCATTCTACCAAATAATTAATCTTACGAAGAATTGAAAGAATTCTATTGGAAACCTCAATGCGGGCGTGGTTGGGTGAACAACAGCTGACCATTTTAACCAAATGTAACAACAAATACCAACGTAGTTTATTGCGATCCTTAATTAGAAGACATCGTTTGGCGGCAGTGATTTTTTTAGCACAAATCAGCTAGATCGTATTTGATTATAAAACCATTTTTTGGCACATATTTTTTACTCTTCTCTGACTCAACGTCGAAATAATGAATATTCAAAAGCTTGCACGATATTTTCTACGCGTTGGCATTTGTTATATTGGCCTGAAGAGATCAGCTGATCGCCCGTGCAGACGCCATGTTGCTCTAAGCACTAGTTAAACGAACATGGCGTCGACGCAGGCAATCAGCTGATCGTTTTACGCAAATTTTTCAAATAAAAAAGGACAGAAGATGTTGTGCAAGCCGTTGGACCTCCATTTTGTGACGTTGAGTCGATGTAGAGTAAAACGTGCAAGGTAAGACCATTTTCATAATTAAATGCGACCCAGCTGTGGTGATTTTTGTTTAAAAGAAATTCAGCGCATCACAAAATGGCGTCTTATGAAATCAAGAATCCCAACAGCATTGGGGCATCTTTATTCTGTAACGTTGCATTCACAAATACGTGAAATTATAGCTTCTTACCTTGACATTGTAAACCCAAAGCGGCGTTTCTGTGCCAGCTGAGAATCCAAGCTCCCCACCGAAAACGTAGAGACAATCCTTGTAAGCGACTGCACTGTGTTCTTGCAAGGCGGATGGCCTTTCACCTCCAGGATGCAGCTCCTCCCATCTGCTTTCAGCTGCAATCATGATAAAAACAATGTTAACTCCAGCAATTATCACCCACAAGGATGCAAAATGATCAACGAAGTGTGATAAATCTTCTTTCTTTGTTTCTTAAAGCCGTATTTCGGTCTAACTAATACGTATCAGCGTCAAAAACTGGTACCATTGAGTGTGAAGTAGTACGTCATCATTGAAAGCTTCCGAAAATCTGAAGTCAAATCCAAGGATTTTAATCTTCACGATGCAGATATAAATACCCACATAAAAACACAAGGATAAACTATATAACAACTCCTTAAAAACCAGGAAGATAAAAAAAAAGCGTGAGTGTAAGTTCTTTCGTCGGTGTGTATTTCTTTTTAGTAAAAAAATACGCCGACGGCTAGACTCGGGATTTAAAAAGAAGAAAAGGAAGGAAAGGTACAAAATGGAACCATTAGTGTCGAGACGTTGTATGCCTTGAAAGAAGGCAGTCTCGGCGCATTGCGCACTTTCAACTTTTCTTCTTCAGGACGAAAAGACTGTGGTCGAAGGGCAGAGGCAAAAACGGTCGATTAAATTTCGCGGGACGAAAAGGTCTCTGAGGATGTAATTGGGAAACTTGTTTCACCCTGCCGACAGAAATTCCATGAATTTCTGCGCAGTTTCCTCGGTGGAAAGACGAAAACAAGAATCTTGTTTCGGGCTCCCTTGACGATTCTTAAGTGAAGCTTTTCGAGCTTTTTTAATTCAAAGTTCGCAAGAAATGCGCGATGCAATCTTCCAGAGCTTACGCGGAGACGGCTTCTTTACTTTTAATTTCACCGATCATTCCATGACGTTGCAATGACTCTCGGACAACGGTGGCATTGTTTTACGAACAAGGAGATTGATACGGCACGTACTGTTTGATGCAATCAATCTTGGCCATCTCTAGGAGAGCCCAACGACTAGAGTAGGCAGTGGCGTGTTATAAACTCGGACGGAAGTTCCTCTTTGTTCTAAAAGCACGCGTCCCAGTGCCGAGTAACTCTTTCGTGAGTTCCTCTTGACCTGCTGAGTTTGCTTGAAAAAAAAAAAAGAAAAAAGAAAATAAAAGAACTACTTTACCCACAGGCGGTACATATCCGGCATTGCCTAGTTCTGATTTCTAATTAATTACACTATAATTACAAATTACATATTCAATTTGTAATTTACATTTTACTATTGAAATGTAAATTACAATTGACGTTTGTATTTTGCGATAAGAAAATGAAACAAAATATAAATGTAACTTGGACGAAGGAAAAAATGCAAATTACATTCGCATTTTGTAATTCGTATGGTGAATTGTAATGGAATAATATACCAACCGAATTTGTAAATAGTATTTGATTTCGTTTTATTTACAATCCGTGTAAGTGATATTTATGTATGATCGATTCGGTAAAAATTTATTGTAATACAATTGTAATTTTTCTCATCAATGCCGAGCAGTGTCTCTTGCCTGGGACAATCAGACGCCGTTTTCACAACATCGAGACGGAAAACCGCGAGGCAAATTACCGATGGACAAATTTCGACGATTTCTTCTGTCGGATTCAGCCGACCGGCAAAAAATACCAAGCGTTAAATATAACAATCCTCGAGGCTCGAGGGTCCGGATTCTGTGGATCCTGAGTTCTTTGTGCCGAGCTACACCCTCCGCTCTCACTGCATCGACAGATTCCCCCAAGCGCGCGGTTCAAGGACCTCTCGCTCCTCAGGGAACCACGTTTTATTAAAGTTAAGGGCAGATTCAAATTGCATGAACTCGTCGTGGTCAATATTTAGAAGAGACCTTAGGCGTTCGAGCTTGCGAGGGGGCGCAAAGCACATCCCCAGCTACACTTATATTGCCCCATATTTCTTCCCGTATTAGCATATCTAAGTCGTTGGCATACTTTTCTTATATTTCAAACTCTAATTGAATTTTTCACGGCGTATTTCGCTCGTCCGATGCAACATATTCACTCTGCCGTTACCGAAAAACATGTGTTAATGTTTGCTTTCTACATGGTGTTTTCAAGCAAACACCGCAGTGTATTGGTTTGTCTACCGCTGAGGGAAACAAATATTGGTAAAACAGAGCTACCGAGTCAGTATCAAGTCATGTAATCACTTTAAGATAAGATAAAAATCGGAAAAAATCAACCACGATAAAGACGATGAGAAAATTAAATATGAATAATAACAACGCCCAAGTTATCGATAAATTGTTTTTAAATAAAACATTGTTCAACACATTTATAGGGTGGTTTCTTTTTTTTATTTTTTTTTTTTTTTTATGTCATGTAAAATGATTTCGTTGATTTTTCTGAATACAGATGAATTTTTAAAGAATGTTCTCACTGTTTTGAAATGTATAGACAGTAGATCCTTAACGCGACTCCAGAACGCGATCACTGAACGTTTCAGTATAGGTTATAAACATCGAAACAACTGCTTGGGCAAATCCACACGTTCTGCAATACGGACTGTTCCAGCTCACTCGCGAGAACTTTAAACGCGCTGGCTACCGATAACTCCGTAGCTCTGTATTACCGATATTTGTTCTCCTCAGCGATAGGCAATCCAATATACTGCAGCGTTTCATTGGAAACACCCTGTTTATGATATGTTGAGGAATTTATCGAGTATCCATGAGCAAAAATTGGGCTTACCTATGATTTTGCATAGAAAAATAATGTCTCTATTTTTACCCACGAATATTTACTTCCAAAACTAAAATTGAGTAACAAGAATACATGACACGTAAACTTTATTACAAAACAAAGTCGTAGAGACATGTAATATTACAAACCCCTACATTATTAAGGAGACCCTCATCCAAAGAATTTCCTCCGACTTTTACCGAGTTGTTTTGTATAATTACAAATGAATTCTTGTCATTGCAGTTTCTTGCAGAAACGATGGATTTTTAACGACACGTTGAGACGCTAAAATTAACGCTATAGGTGGTGGGCAGGATTTTGTCGATATTTTTAAACCGTCTAAACACGAGTGGTGCCGGAAGCACCAGCAGCGCTTGTAAAGCTTCGAGTGTTCCGAGTGCTGCTGAAACTTTTGATATCGTTGTGAAAACTGGCGCCGACATTGTTGCGACGTCGGTGTTTTTTTTTGAGTCGTTTGACGCGTGTCCCTTCGGCACGTCGTTTCGAATGGCGTCTCTTATTCTTGACGGAGTACTTTCTAGCTCTAAGTCGTCTTGGCTTGCTGCTGCACTTTTTATCGGATAACTGTCTATCCGTCGATGACCGCGGCTCGTTTCTCGACGTAAAACTGTAGCGTCCGTTGACACATTTTAGAATTCCATACGCGAGGCATTGCTTCAATACCCCATGCATCTAAATCGAGAAATTGTACTGGATATTTTTTTCAATAATCATAAGACTTTGCGTACGAATTAAGATACTTTCACGAGTGAGTCGGATATAAAGAGTCGTTGCGAGTTGTTGCAAAAATCCGCGTTTAAATATTTCACACAACAATGAAAATTCGAGCACCGCTTGACCCTCGTCAGCAAGTTTCTTATACGACCATAAAAAAAACAAGCATATGTGAAAAAAATAAGTCCCTAGACCAGCGAGTTTTAGAATAATTGATGATAGGGACAAAAATACATCAAAATTTTTTTTCAACAATTTCGCAAGTTTGACTCACGATCTTGCTAAATTGACAAGCCTACTTGGATATATTTTTTTATCTAGAAAATGTGCATGCGTGTGAATTTTAACGTCACGTAAGATTCATCGGTTTTAGGTATAATATCGGTAAGCTATGTAACAACCTGTCGTTTCACCGTCGGTTCATTCACACCGTACTCAGAGGTGATATAGTTAATGATTTCCCTGGATGTGCAGCCTTGAACCTCGCTCATATTCCGTATCGCTTGAACAACGAGGGACAGTGTTTTGGGTCCATTTTTCGTCATCTTTGTTTTTTTATCGTTCAACCGTTGGATAGGTAATATCATTCAGGCATGACAATTCGAGATGTGGACTTGATCCAATTGTTGAAAGTTTACAGGCGAAAAATTGGCAATACGAATAAATTCTGTCGAGAAAAATGATCGAATGTCTAGTTTATTACTAACACGATGTGATGTTCTCACCTTGATTTATTGTTCAGAAGAACTGTGTTGAGACGATGTTGAAAAAATATAACAGTTATTATCAATAAGCGCTACGCAGAATAAAAATCATCATACCTACACATAAAAATAGCAAAAGCTGTGAATTCGGAAAAATGACTTATAATTTTAATAATGCTAATCCCTAATAATTTTATTGAATAATCAATACGTTGTTAGAGCAGATTGAAGAAGGCTTTGGGCAAAAAGTAACCGTACATCGTCGGGTTATTTAATCAAAAAAAAAAACCTAACACTTTTAAAATATTAGTGTTTGACAGCATGTCTAGAAGACGATGATTAACCATGTTTAATAATAAAATGAATAACGATACATGAATAAATATGTTATATAGGTATTACACCAGTAGTATATTACCAAGTTTCCAGAGTTCTTTGATTTCCAATTCATTGCCAAAATGTAATTCCAATTTTCAAAAAATCCTCTTCACTTAAGCTGGTATAAAGATTTTGACTTTTGTATTTATATCATACCGTACATCGTCTCTGAATATCGCTTCAAATGCACGACGATACGTTGTTCAATTCACGCGGCAGAAAAGTATACACAGCTGTCTAAAAATCATCAGTCGTTTATTGCGATAAGTTCCGTTGTGTTGGTACCACGTAATATGAATTTTAATTATAGTTTGGTAAGATTGAAGAATAATTAAAAGTATAACCAAAAACATCACAAAGAATATAATAATAATAACAATAATATAATACACCATGCCTAGGGCATCATTAATAATTAATTAATACAATCTGATATACTCTTCTTTTTTTTCTTCTTCTACTTGATTACTTTTCAGCCTGCATTTTGTGGAACTTGGCAATATTACACGTATTAAGCTTGTTATTTTTTTTTTTTTTTGTAATATCGTCCTTTCGTTTTTTGAACGTTCTACTTCCCTTTAGTTCTGGGTTACGCGTTTCCGCGTCAGATATTTTTGTCACGGAGAAAAAGCATCGCGGGACGGCGGCATAATACCCGAAATACTCTGTGGCCGATTCCCTGGGGATACGAGAAAGGGGTGCAACCCTTCTGCAGGGGTAGGTTTAATATTCACCCACCTACGTATAAGTGTGCACACACATGCGTTCCGTTTCTCTCTCTCTCTCTCTCTCTCTCTCTCTCTCTCTCTCTCTCTCTCTCTCTCTCTCTCTCTCTCTCTCTCTCTCTCTCTCTCTCTCTCTCTCTCTCTCTCTCTCTCTCTCTCTCTCATTCCGGATTCATAGTCTGACGGAGCTACGTGCGGTCAGAAATTTCCCTGCACGTTCTATTCGTCTGCTCCGAGTTACACGCAAGAGCAGAAATTACGCGATTGTTTGAGAAAAGTAATCTTACGGGTAAAATGATTTATCGTGGAGTGAAATCAAACGAATTCACTAGATTTTTAACCTTGTATGAATTTCGTGAACGATGCTTTTGGGATTTGGATTCGAATCGCAAACGTTTCGAACGATTGTCTTTTAACCGATTTTTCACACGTCACAGTAATTTGTGTTTCTTTCTTTTCTTGTAGTGTGTTTGTGACCAACTGTAGGTTTAGTTCCCAGTTGATTCCCTAGATATAAGTTGGCTAACTTTATAGGTACGCAATGTATTTGTTGATTAAGAAATATTGTCGTTAATCTGAAGATCTCAGACGAATTTTCAAGACTGATGGCCAATCCTCTAAAAATGCTTTGTGAAATCGAAACAACAGATTCCCAGTTTTCAAACGTAATTATTTGACAAGTTGATGGTCTTAAACATTAAAAATAAGAACCTATTATATAAGTAAAAGTTCCTAATTCCTTTATATTTACTATTCAGATTGTAGGATATAAATCTGTCTGTTACCTTGTACGGTAATTATCATTATACATTTCTAAAAAAATTGTTCATGTTATAAACTGATAAAATGAAATATATAATGTGGTCCTGTATTCATTGAGGTCCAATACCGTCAAACATTACTCTCGAAAATGAGAAATATGAAGAAATATTGTGGCGCAATTAAGATACCTAAAGAATTGTCTTGGCGTCTTTTAAAGAAATATTCGTCCGATAGGTTGGCAACGCTGGTTAGAATAAAGAGTTTCTAATTGTATACTGCTTATCAGTGCATTCGCGAGTATAATAAGTAATTCAGCACCGGCTGCTATTGAAAAATCGCGGCAACGATCTTCTCTGATTGTGAATATCAAATCGTATCGAGTATATCGATAAAAATATTCATGACGAATATCCTGGGTTGTCGGAAACCCCTTTGAGTGAGAGAATTTTTGCATGATCGTTTGCGACATCGAAATACCAGCAGTTTCCATTCATATATTCTCGAAGAGTTCTTACACAGTCATGTTCGTGTATGGAAAGTAAGAAACAGGGTTGAAGTATTCATGAGAATCGAGAATTCTGCGTCAAGAATCTAGTTCGGATGATCTCGACATAGGACTGGATAAGGATAAGGACTGAGCGTTAACCGGAACTAAAAATTTCTCTCAGTGCAGGTATATTATGATCCATGAGTAAACTCTGCAGTGCCTCATTTTCTCTCTCTCTCTCTCTCTCTCTCTCTCTCTCTCTCTCTCTCTCTCTCTCTCTCTCTCTTTATAAACAACGAGAATCGAAAAGAAGTCTAGGATGTTTTTTGAGTTCATGATATCGTTGACGAATACGGTTTGCGATGACTTGCGACAATGCGAATGAGGGTCCTGCGTCAATTACTTAGGGATAACAACGTAGGGAAGCAAATATCGTAGAATGTTGACGCGTGTTGCAGCGATCCGGAAATGAGTCCACCATACATACCCGCTGCACCCTTGCATCGATGCATGTTAAAGGCAGGCTTATGGTGTTGCAGCTACTTGTACAGAACTGTTTGACCTTCCTTTGACTAGCCACAAATATTGACCGGGTTGACCCTATTTACCGAAGAGGATAATCCGTCGGATCAATTACACAGGCCTGAGAAATATAACTTTTAATTTCCCCCTTGAGGTATAATTCTTTTTTTTAAGGTATTTCGGTATGTTGAATTAAAATAAAGAGCTTTTTTACAGCATATCAAGATTTACTTTTATGCAAGATATGAATATTTACAGATATTTGATAAATTTTTATGAAAAAAAATAAATAAAATACACTTAGTAAGAAGACTGAATGTTTACGTGTAAAATGAACAGCATTAGTTTTAAACAAGACTGAGACTGAATAATTCCAAAAGACTTATGCTATCTTTTTTTACTTTCTTCACAATTCCTATTCAATCTTTTTCTTTTGTACTTACGGAGCTCTGAATGTGCTTAAAATCCCCGTAAACAACAAGTAGCGATGTTAGATGAATATTTAAATATAAACATTACCATTGATACATATATATTTAACCCAAAAATTTGGAAGTTGATTCTAGCAGTACTAAAAAGACAGAAAAAAAAAGTATTTTATAAATATTTTTTTCATAGATTCGTACCTGTAATACCTACCAAAGCTATTACTCAGTTTTTTCAGGGGAAAGCAAAACGACAAACAGACGGATGTGAAAACTTACAGAATGGGCAACAAGCAGTAAATTACGAGATTGAAATTAACGTTAACGTAAACAAAGCATCTTTGAAAATGTTCAATCTAGTTGTTTGGATCGTTGTGATTTTTCAGAAGTGTACAAAAATTCCACAAAATTAGATTGATTAATTTAAAACGAAAGTCAAAAGGTACTTTTCAGAGTTTTTCATGCTCTTTAAAGTATCTGCGAGTAATTTCCTCGAAGGTGGATTGCTGTATTAAATTGGCGTTATAGCGATTTGAAAGGGCTTGAAAAAATCTTAAAAGTACTTGCTGGTACGTACGAATAAATAACAAAGGTGAAAAAAAAACCCGACCTTAATGCACATAGTTTGTTCGAAAGGAGAGATAGGCATATATAAGTGACACCTCAACGCGTGACTTAAACCTCAGGATTCGGGAACTCGGTTAGTCTGAATAATGGTATCCTGCCTGTGGCGACGCCTAAATCCCGTGGGTTCAAGATTTACTATAATGGTAAAATTTAACTGCGAGGAAAGCCACCAAAATCCTTGCAGCTAGGTAAATGGAATGTAAACTGAGAGAATTTTTTAGTTCCGGTTACCGTTCAGTCCTCAACTATTTTCATTTTTTACCACAATCGACAAAATGTAGTTCTAGGTAGAAAATGAACATTAGTTTTCTAGCTGTTACCGGAAAGTCTAGTATCCGTTACTATTCTTTCTCATTACGATCACTGTTGCTATATTTTCTTGCAACTGTTGCGAAAATTTAATGCTTGTGCAAGAATAAATTGACGTTAAAGCCTTGTTTAACTAAAAAAGTAGAGTAAACCTCAGAAACTGATTTTACGTTGCAATAACCAAACAAGGATCGACAATAGCGCAAAATTGTTACGCGTACCTCGTTTTTCGTAATTCCAACGATATTCGAACAGTTTTTTTAACGATGCCTATCTTACTGAATTTTTCTAGTCACCACAACAAACGAAATTTTTCTCAGTGTAGGAAAACTTATAGTTATCACAAGATTGATTGCCGCGGGTCAAACTACCGAAAATTATCACAATTCTGCTCCATCTCATGGTTATGATCGGTATACGATTATCACTGTCATTATCGCCGGTATAACATCGTTAACTCGGGTGAAAATTTCCCCGTTTTTATTCAACAGTTATATGTATACGATGTACTTATGGATTGATTACATAACGATTTTTTTTTCATGGCCATTATCTGCCAACGCTGATTTACGTTGAGAAACGTCGGTTAGAGCGAAATAAGTGCAATTAAACAATGTTGGACCATTTTTGGAATTGATAAATTTGAATTAAGGATGAAACCAGTGCTTTTCAGTATACATATATAATCGTTGGTTACTTGCGAACATTTTCGTATCAAAAGCAGCTATTCAAAGTCAAGTCAAAAATCAAGCGTTAAAACGTATCGGTTCTCCTTTAAATGAGTACTAGATTGTGGGAATGACTGAAAAACTCACCAAGGCTGTAGCGCCACAAGTCCTTCAAGGGAAGATTGCCGTTTCGACCACCCAGAAGGTACACATGACCGGAAAGCAGGGTAGCGCTGTGTTTACTTCGCGATGGTGGTGCTGGACCATTCTCAGTTCCTGCAGCTGTCACCGAACTCCACATTCTTCACCTGAAAATCACAAATAAGACGAAGCCTGAGTGAAGTCTGACATAAAAATGCGCGAAATCCATGCTTGAAGTACTTGAAGAGTCGCCTGTTCTTGGACTACATATCACGAAGAGAAAAGATTATTTTAGTCAAGTGATATTCGTTTGATTCAACTAAATGCTATATTCACAATACTTACTTAATGCCTCAAAACACTTGTGACAACTTAATATAGATTTGAATCAAGCCTTTAAACGATCATGCTGACTGTCAATTTATTCAAGACAACGGCATGCGTTCGTTGCAATAATGTCAATTTCGCATCAAGAAAATATGTGATTAAAGTAACTAAAAATTTGATTCAACGCACCTTAATCGTTTAGTTTTAAATATATGAAATAGTTGTATATCGAAACAAATTATACTTGTTCTAATTCATAGTATGTTGAGTCAAGAGTTCAATGGTTGAAACATCTAATGAAATTCGTTGTATTGGTTTTTGTTTATTTATCGTTGACATCAATTTCGACAATTCGAAACTTGGTATTACGTTGTCTTCGTTTGTAATAGATCTAATGACAAATTAATATTACGGTGTTCGTAAATGATATCCTGGCCGACTATCCGGTTTCATAACTACCTCTGACGCTACTTCTGTAGCGAGAGGCTTCGCCGCCTATTGGCCGTTTACAGTACTAGTATACCGATGTTTACGACGGATACATTCTCTACTTGTTTCAAAGCATTTCTTTTACCTCCTAAACGAATTAGTGGAACTGATTCAACCAGTTATATAGAAATAAGTTCCGGTTACATCAACAAAGTATGGCATTCGATCGATGTAAATTTTTTGTCGGTTAGATTCGTGCACTTGTTTTATTCGAAGTTCCTAATAGTATCTGACAACGAACATGCGACTCGGAGGAACATTACATAAACTTCAAATGAAATGACATTTAGCTGTCTCAATTTCGGAAACAGATTAAAAGGTTCACCCGATCACAACGAGAAAGACTTTTGTTGAATGGAGGAATTAGCATGACCAAATCATTTCGACAATCTGACTAAATCGAAGTCATCGTACTTGGAACAAGTAAAGGATACTAGCTCGAAGCGAATGGACTCCAAGAAAATCTATATGGTTGATTCGAGAATTCCTTTCCCTCCGTGAAATGTAATCCGTGCAGCAAACCATCGAACATAGCACAACGGAACGTTTCTGTTTCCCTGAATGTAATCTGGCTGCATCTATTCAATTATACCAGCGACCTTTTCCCCCTGGACTAATTCGATGTAATAGTGGACGATATTAGCGACTCCTTATCGGTGATACCGTCCACCGTAATCGCGGATGCAACGGAGAGAGTAAATTGGATGGCAGTATAATGGATACGAATGCCCATTCAGACTATCCGATCCACTGGAGGATATGCCATGAATATTCGAACCTTTCTTACTACATCCAATTCACTTACAATCAGCCAACTCGCGCGAGAGAATTGCCCGTTTTGTCATTGCGTTTCGAATCGTGGACAATTAACACGAATTATTCATACGTGATTGTCAATTCCGGTGTAATCGATAAAAACCATCTATCGTCAAACGGTAGAAATTATTATGCCGTGGCTCGATCAATTTTTGCAGCTTTTATGCAGAACAATTTAGAGTATAACGAAACGCACGTCATTTTACATGAATATCGTAGTTACTCTAAAGTTCAAATCAATGTTTACAGTAAATTTATGCACTACACCAAAACTGAACACAAAGATCTTGGGCCATTATTTAGAATTATGCTATCATTAGATGTTTATAATACGGTAATGTAATATGTGACATAACAGCAACTGCGAGACAAACAAATTGCAATATACTTAGGGCACGTTTTCGGAATAGAATTTAAGCGCCAGATAAACTTCTGAATAAATTATCATCGATGTTAAGAGATTACGGTAAGATGAAAAATCTTGTTTACGAATTTACGTAAGACAAATGGCCACCGGTTCTTAGACGAAAAGGAAAGAAAAATAGATTTTGTCATGTTATATAGAATAAAATCAGAGTCACACACAAAGAATTATTCTCAACCGAAATGTTTCTTCCAAATACATATTTCTTCTTCATCTTTCATTTCATTCTTCTCCCTTTTCGTTTCGCCATTTCTTTTTCCCGCATATCATGCATTATTCACGACTTCTTTTGACACTGCTGAAGGAACCGGAAGCACTTGGAATTATGGAACTAGATTAACGTTAAACACGTTTATGCATAAAACCATCCGCACTATCTATTGTACTGAAATCGAGTTTAATCATTAAGCTAATTACAAGTTCGTTGCTTAATCAAATACTATAGTGATGTGTTTAAAAGCTTCCGTAGACTCTTAACGTCGTATAGCAAGCTCGGAAAAAGTTTGATTTTATTCAGCTTAATTTGATCACTGCGATATAGCCTAAAGGAGGAATTTTCTGAGGTACCAAAAATGGCCGCTAGATGTCGCAGAAGCGCTTGCATCTCCCGCGATAGAAGAAAAATCGGTTATATCGACAACCAGCAACTCAGACTCTTCGATACGCTTTGAAATCTGTCTGATAACTAAACTTGTAACAGGTTCCAAGTGCTTTGTTAATATCTGCGATTAATTAATAACTGCATAACCAGAGAGCGCTATTTTCAGAAAAGTCGAAGCGTAAGCCCCGTCATTGTATTCCAGGCATAGTTGCTTTATCGACTTCGTCGGCATTATGGGCGGTATGGGTACATATACCGTAATCTGCACCCTCGAGAAACACCCCCTTCTTGGAAGTACCTTCTCCCATTATCCGACTGCAAATATTATTCTATAGTTCACTTCACCCTGCCATTGATGTCTCCTTTGAAGCGCGCCTGATGGGATTCTCTTCGCTTAAGGGAGCTTTCCAGTGTGACAGCCCGAAAAATCGCTGTTTTTCGCGATTTTTTTTTTTAAAGAAAAAATAATCTAATCGGTCTGATTTTTTTTTTGTATAGTAATTGGGTATTGAAGAATACAAAACAATTTTTTAAAGATCGATTTATTTATTAATTAATATCTATAAAAATGATGAAACAATTGTTGCAGAAAATGCACTTGGATGTGGTGTCCACGTTGGGGGTCACAATTTTGATCTGAAATAAAAAACACAAAAAGATTATTGATCGGTATATAATTGGCTTTCGTGCTATGGAGGCTTTTTACTTTTTTTTTTTTTTTTGCAAAAATGGCGCCGGTTTGAAAAAAAAGTATCGATTTTAGCATTTTTTTTTGCAGTTTTTTTTACAAAAAAATAGGAAGATGTCAAAAAAAAAAAAAAAGCTTCCATAGCACGATAAACAATGACGTTAAGTATATTGTGTAAAAAATTCAACTCGATAGCTTTAAAACTCTGCCCTCCAAGTTGGACACCGTTTTGAAAAATGCTGTTTCGAGAAAAACGCGTTCAAAGTTTCAAGTGCGGAAATTTTAGGTAAATCGTTTACTTACGGTCAATCAGCGATGCCAGGTCCATACGATATCCCTTCTGCTTCTTCGAAAAGATCGTGCTCAATGGATTGTTCAGTCCGACGAGCTGTCCTCGCCTCTTTGCTATCCAGGGACGCCCGGCGGTTTGCTTGGGTGATGCGCGCATTCTTGTACTTAGCGGCGAAATCTGCGGCGCTCGGCCCTATCGTGCATCCCATCGTCTCCAAAATTTTTAAAATTGGTTCGTAACCTTCATTGAAGGTGCACACAGCACACTGTGTAGCGATTTCTACTATCTGCTTGCCGCAGAATACGTGCTTTGGGGCTAGTTGCCATACACAGTGATTGAAGCTCTCGTTATTGTTTTGAGTGTTTGCGCCCGTACACCGCTTTTTTTTTGAAAATCGAGTGCGACAAAAAAATAAGTCGCGCGACTAATTTACGGCTAATTAACGTCAAATTATGCAATAGTCCGAATTCACATTTTCGACAATTGGCGAACCAAGTTCATGTACGTGCAGGTAGTAACGAGACAATAGAAATGACGGTCGCACGGGCAGACGGCCGACGCGGCAGCTGTAGCGCTCCGTTACCTTCTTCCAAGAAATGCTGTACAGTAACCGAAATAATCTGAATTTCGGCATGAAAATTTCAGGGAATATTCGGAAGAGTGTATACTATTCGATAAAGCAAAAAAAAAAAAATCGATTTTTTGAAAATTTCACACTGGAAAGCTCCCTTAAAGCTTTCTTTCTCACTTTCGTACTAACAAGGAAGGTATCGCATGTTGATCTCTCCGATTTGATTTCTTTTGTAATACGTTGTAGCGGAGTAAAAACCAAGCGATAGGTGTTTTTTTTTTTTTTTATCTGACATTGAACGCTTTAAAGGGGTGAAACCACCCTTCGGTGTAAGTAAGGCACGATTTTTTGTTTCAAGTTGAGAAAATTACACTTTCCATTTCTCGTTATGAGAAAAATTACTTTGGAGGGTGGTTTAATGAAAATTTTCTTAGGTATTTCAAATCATTGTAGATGACACAAGAGTTACTGGAAATGAGTCTTAAAATTGGATGATCTCGAATAGTGCATGTTTGTTACAGCTATTAAATTGCTAATGTCGTCGTATGGCGGAATTCGGTTTCAGAGCCTCAAAACACGCCGTTTGTCGGACGTCAGAACGGTCGCCTGAGTTTCATGATTTTTTCAATTTTTAAACATGGTGTAGAGTTCACAAAAAAAAAAAACATCTTTCGCTGGGTTTCAGATTTTTGGACCACGGGTTTCATTTTTGCTATTACCTCAAACAGTAAAATCCAGTTTTCAAAAGAACAGCCCCAACGATTGGCATCAAATTTTTACTTGGCCGCTTTCATCTTGGTCTCAAAATTCTCGTTTTTCATCCAAGAATTAATGAAAAAAATTTGAGCCAATCGATTGGAGCTGTCCGTTCGAAAATTCGATTTTCGTATTTTCGAGAGCAGTAGAAATCAAACCTGTGATCCAAAAAACCTAAAACCCAGAGAAAAATAAATTTATTTCTTGTACATTCTGATACTTCTTGTTAGATATAACGTATTATCACATAAGAAAGCTTCTCTACGGTACATAAATTTGTGTTATTTGGCATCAGATCCTTCTGGGAAATTGGCTCGTTTCCTATTTTCCTCATTTCTCCAATAACCCGTAAAAAGCATCTCACATATATACATATATCTTTCTAGCCACTAAAGTGTACAATATTATTCACGAATGTGACGATTGTCAAACTTTTTCATCGACTCAGGATTACTTCCTATTACTGATATTATTATACAATAATGAAATCTAAAACCTTGACACAATTTTCCTGTTTAAAAAAAATATGCGAATACCTGTTGTTGTAACAACAAGAAAAATATGTTATGATTCTTGTTTAAACAGTAATTGTAATATATCATTTTATTTACAATTACTGTTTAAACAAGAATCATAACATATTTTTCTTGACCTACCGCAGTATGATAGGAAAAATTTGTTTTAAATTAAGGATCAAACATTTCAAACAATGATAACTTATAACATCATATTGTGATTGACTCGAGATTTGTGACCCTCCTACGATTCTACATCTACGGAGTTCATATTTTCGCATCAAAATCTAGGTTACGGTATTACATGAGCAATAAATACCTCATACGAATTGCATTCAGCGGTAGTACTCGAGTTTTCTTTATTCTTTCTGCTTGTATGCTGCCATCTCATTCGCGGTGATAAAATTTGTCCTATTCATACGTGCGCTTTGTCACGATGGCAAATATCCAAATATTTGTGGCAAGGAAGCAGTCCCGTATTTGCTTATGCTTTAAGTATATATTATCTGCAGTTTTCCACTAACATGCGCAGCGATATTTACGCACTTACTTGATAACGTCGATTTTCTTTTATCTATGACAAAAACTTTCCACACCGAGAAAAAAGTCTTGTCACAGTGAACAGGATTCACTTACTATTATAACAAATCGTATATTTTTTATCCACTTCTTTGTGCGAAATGAAGATTCGTTACTAGTTAACAAGTCGTCTATTTCTTTAGAAACATTATCCTGTTGTATGAAACAATCGAACACGATGTCAAACTATTTAAATATTGGCATCGAATGAATATTTATTACTAGTTAATCGATCACCTATTTTATTGAATATCCTAATCAGTGATGCCAAACTACGTACTTGTTGCCAACTCATCTCTGGTAATACGGATTTAGCCGCTGTCACTTTTTCCAAACCGTCTCACTCTGAAACTGTCGAGAATCGCGCGTCGTTCTCGGGTCACGAACATTGCGCACCGTGCCTTTGAATCGAATCGGTGAGACGAACGCCGAACGTCGCCGTGTCAGTCGGAAATAAATCTTACGTCGCATGCACCTAACCTCAAACATAACTTCGCACGTCCGGATCAAGTATTTGTAAACAAAAACACACCGCGCCGACACTTGAATGTCGGAAGAAGCTCGGACGAGCCCCAAGATTGTAATATCAGCTCCGTAACATTACCGTTGCACCGTCGCACTGGCTTTTACTATAAATCGACCGCTGGACCTGCGAACAGCGAGCAAAATGTAAACAACGCGTTTGTAACGTGCGATCGGTCGTGAGTTTATGAACGTCGAATCCTCAAACAATATTTCTCAACCGCTAATAAATCTTCATTTGGGATAACGTGGTGTGAAATTTCTTACAATTGGTGCTGATTTTTTGGTAAGTGATAAAGAAAAATTTTTAACAATTCTCGCTTTATCTGCAAAAATTTTGGAGTATGTATGTTTTCAATAACAGGCGTATTCTAGTGAGAGGTTGATATTCTACTTGCTTCAAATACTACAAAATTTCGATGGTAGTTGTAACAGCACACATATTAATTACACGTTAACAAGTTTTTTGACAGTTAAAAAATGGTTCCTGAAAATAGTCAACGACATATGTTTATTTATTATAACAAGACTCTTTTCTCAGTGTACGTCTGAACAAAAATTTATTACAAATAAATGTACAAAAAAATACACGGTCAAACGTTACAGCTTTTAAGAATGAATCGTATCGACTGGGCAGTCCGAATTAAAAGTTATGAGGATAAGTAATACCATGCAATAAATCTCCAACAATGTTATTTGAGACAACGATAGTGAACTCGAATGAAACAATAATTACATTACATTATAAAAATGATACTGAGTAAATTCGAAAAACACATCCTATTATGAGATATCAACAATTCGAAAGTTTATAGAATCCGAATTCAATGATTTCGGGCTTATTTCGATCGTTGATATCTCGAGATATTTACAGCAAATAAAATATGCCAAAACATCATAACAAGCGATGAAAAAATAAGTTACGTCTTAGAAAAATCGTTAAACAGTCGAGATAATAGTAAAGATCGCAGTTCCATCCTGCAGGTTTATGTGAAATGGATTCACATATTCCTGAAAAGACGTTCGCCACTGATTCTCTCTTTATATTTGTGTTCAGACTTCAGAGGGAAAAGGTTTTATATATGTATATCGGTATGAGACTTCATCTCTCTGTTATTATATTTCATACGTCTATATGAGTACACTGAGAAAAATTTCATTTTTTATAATAACTAGAAAAATGTAGTAAAACAGGTATCGTTAAAAAAACTGTTTGAATATTGTTAGTATTACGAAAATCGAGGTACGCGTAACCATTTTGCGTTATTGTCGATCCTTTTTTGGTAATTGCAACGCAAAATCAGTTTCTTCGGTTTACTCTACTTTTTTAGTTAAACAAGGCTTTAACGTCAATTTATTTTTGCACGAGCATTAAATTTTCGCAACAGTTGCAAGAAAATATAGCAACAGTGATCGTAATGAGAAAGAATAGCAACGGATACTAGACTTTCCGGTAACAGCTGGAAAACTAATTTTCATTTTCTACCTAGAACTATATTTTGTCGATTGTGGTAAAAAATGAAAATAGTTAAGGACTGAACGGTAACCGGAACTAAAAATGTCTCTCAACGTAAAGCTAAAGGAAACTGTGCTATCCGGAATAACGAGAAGCAAGGGAGACTTTAGCGAGGGCCGAAATTCGAGTTATTCAATTTCTCAGCCGTGCTTAACTCTCGGGGCGGGGAACAGCGTGAAACACACTCCAATTATTACCGGCCTCGATGATCCCTTTTTGGTATCAATATCGGATTTAATTTTCCTCCTTTAGGATACGGATAGGATGCGGTAATACAGCACCGTTAATAAATAAGTTTCGTCGAATCCCTTGTCAATTATTATACACGAACAATACTTCACATCACTTACAATTCACTTAATAAATACCTGTTGTTAAGTTATTTTTGTATATTTACATGTATGCATCATATTTTCTTATACGTCTTTTGTATTATTGTTATTATTATTATTCTTGCTTATTCGGCTTACGATTCTAACACTAGAGCCTTTTTCTCCAATTAACAGAGTTCAAATTCACTGAATACGTGTATCCGTGACGCTTTTTTGAATCGTGTTGGACAAAGTTCAAAGCTAACGATGATGCCAGCCGGCGTAGGTATTTTCTTATTCGTTTTTACTCACTAATGATGCGTCGCTTGTCTCCAACTCGACACATGCTTTTGTCCAAGGGAAGTGATTGCGAAAAACAAGAGATAAAATAAGAATAAATACACGCACTGCAAGCTCTGAAGAAATAAGGGCTGCGAGACTGACAGGAATTATTCATCTTCCAGTTGAAAACGATTCTTCTTAGCAGGATTTACAGTGAATTGTTAGATTTTTTCTTAAAAATAACTAAATTCCAGCTTCACATGGAGTTAGAAGCCTTTTTGAACAATGTTTGAATAAAATGGACGGTAATCGTTATTTACTCTTAGTTCTTTGAAATTCTAGCAATTAGGAAGGTATCCCAGGTCGATCTCTCCGATTTTATTTCATTTTGTAATACGTTGTAGAATGAAAATGCCTTGCTTTGGAGGATGGTTTCACCCTCTTAAAGTGTCCAATGGCAGATAAAAAAAAGATATGTTTGTTAGTTATTAGTCTACTATAACATATTACAAAAGAAATCAAATTGGATAAATCGACCTGGGATACCTTCCTTATAAGTAGTTTTTCAATGTCAGAATTGTATAAAATTTCCTGAAACATTCCAATGCGTTTTTGGCATTTCATTTTTTCGACTGGCTCTGATCAGCCATTAGCGATGAAAAATAACAAAAAACAATCCATGCACCGTAAAGCAGAATTTATTTTTCAAGGGTAAAATAAGTATCGCCAAACGAAAATGTTTGCTCTCTTTCTCTTTTTCTCTCTCTCTCTCTCTCTTGTATATAACCGTATAAATTCGAGTCACGTTGAAGTACAAATGGCGAGGGTTACAGCCTGGCGTATTTTGAACGCCGCAATCTCAGAATTGATCTTCGATCGGTTGAAAAATCGCACCCACCGAACCAAGCGACGGTAATCCACGGGACATAGATCAGTGTTGGAGTTCGGGAGGGACATAAAACCCAGCAGGAAAACTCGGGATCCCTGAATTATCACCCACTCTTTTAGGCGTGGTTCTCAATCTGATCCAGAATCACAAAAATTCAGTGCAGGACTCGTAAAATTTCGATCCAACATCATCCGCCCTCCGGAGGAAAACTCTCAGGATTCGTTGCATTCTGCAGGATCTGGGGGGTAAACTGTCGCGGTATTGCTGCCAGCTTTGAACGATTTAACCGAAGGGCTACTCGCGCGTTCAAATCCCTAAGCAATTTTGATTACCTACCGTAGTTCAGGAATTGCATTAAACCGCTTCAATTCGTGTGAAATGGTGCAGAAATCGCTTGAAATCAGTTTGAAACTGCTGTTTGAATTTGTTTGAAACTGTTTTGAATAATTCCAAAATAGCTTAGAATTATAGATCAGTCTATGACACTCCCTGAAATCGGTTTCAAACAGTTTAAAATAATTTTCAAACCGTTTGCAATCGCTTGATACCACCTTGAATTCGTTCGAACCTGTGTGAAATCGGTTTGAAACCATTTGTAAAGATTTGAAAATCCCTTAAATTCAGTTGAAATCATTTGTAACAGTTTCAAACTCCTTGAAATTACTTTTAATATCGTTCGTGATGATTTCGAAACGGCTTGAAATTGGTTTGAAACCGTTTTTAATAATTCCAAATTAGCTTAGTATTATAGACAAATCTTTGACACTCCCTGAAATCAGTTTCAAACAGTTTAAAATAATTTTCAAACCGTTTAAAATCACTTGATACCACTTCGAATTCGTTTGAAACTGTTTGAAATCAGTTTGAACCCCTTCGTGAAGATTTGAAACTCCCTTAAATTCAGTTGAAATCACTTGTAACAGTTTTAAACTCCTTAAAATTATTTTTAATATCGTTCGTGATGATTTCGAAACAGCTTGAAATTAGTTTGAAACCGTTTTTAATCATTTTTCATCGCTTAGAACGGTTTACAATCGCTTTAAACCCGTTCAAAATCATTCGTCACTTCATCTGTAAATGAACAGCCCTTCGAATTTGTCATTTTGGACTGTTACGGGTCGAACATAAAAACCATGCATCTAAAAAAAAAAAAAACTCTAGTATTTCTTATTTGAAATTTCATCGGCTTATACCTACTCGTCACGTGGTTCCTGGCAATTTCCCCCCGAGTTCATTGTTTGAACAAACTACTACAAGGCACACAGGGATAGGAATTATCTCATTGAAAGGCAGCGGGATAAAGGATCCTCGAAGTTACGAAGAGCACTCGGAAGAAAGCTGGCACGCTTGTGGAGGGAACACTAGTTTTATACCCAGCTCCTCAACGTTCATTGTATACGAATTTGAAATTGCCGGTTTCGTTTTGGAGGCACTTGTATATTCTTCCGCGTCATTCTCTGCACCTCGTACCTACTTCGTTGTAAATTCAACGACCGAACCAGGTGACGCTAAATTACCGGAAACTTTCAGGCAGGCACCTATAGTTATATTTCGTCTGAAACCACGGAGTCGAAGGATGACGTATACGTGACTTGGGGTCAAATTCAGCCGTGAAAAGTAGTTTCGGCCACCTTTCTACGATACCGCAAAAAAATACGCTTCTTAGAAAAACGCTAGCGTTTTGATCACCGAGCGACGTTCTATGATAACTGCGACGTTTGCGCCATGCACGTGTCGAGAGATCGGAAACAGTTTCAGCTATCGGGATTGTCACTTTGAGATGCGTCATCTGGTGGAAAAAAATCATACTTTGGAAACCGGGCTGCGCTGAAAGAAATTATTAGTTACGGTTACCATTTTCATTTAAAATAGTTAAGGACTGAGCGGTAACCGGAACGAAAAATTTCTCTCACTGTCAGTGCAGAGGAAAGAAGTCAGGAGGCCGAGTAAACTGGGTAACGAGTAAAACCGCAGTGTTTGCTAAGGGAGCGGGGAAAGACGAGGGCGAGGGCGAAGCGAGTCCCTTTCGGTAGGAAGTTCAGGGCGTTCCTCAAGTTAGGGTTACTAATGGCCCCTCATGTTCAGCTGCAGGGGGACTCCGGACCCCCTGGTGCGTCTTTTAAATTTTCAGCTACAGGGGAGTGTCCGTACGAGAATTGGGAGTATTTCCTACCGTCGCGTCATCGCGTCGCCCGCGCATGGAATCCGGTTAGAATGTAATCCACAAGTTCCCTGATTTACCGACCCCTGATGTTACGCCCGCTCTTGCACTTCCGTGCACCCTCAGGAACTCGAATTTCTCCCATGCAGGCTGTCCTGTGGCGGGAACGGAATTCGTCGCTTCAACGAAATCCGATCGAATCTTATCGACGATACTAAAAAATGAATCTCACGTTTTGTTCACTGCTACTATTGGTTGGTGAATGCGGAAGTGTACGGGACATTCCACGGCAAATCTGCAGACCATGTCCCTCACACCCTTCGATTCTGATCATTTTTTAGTATGACGTTATTATCGACCAAGAAGGGTCTCGGAGTTTTTTTTTTTTTTAGAATTTTTGTACCATTAGTGAAACGTTGAAAAAAATCGATACGAGCAATTTTTGAAAACCGTCGTTTTTATTAATCTGAAAAAATTCGCACCGATTCTATAATTTAATGTACGATTTTTAATCGCCACACGATAATGGGATCTTAATATTTATTATTTAATTCCAAGTTTTTAGTCTCTCTATGTTAGGATTGGAGTTTTTATCAAAAAAAGAAAGATAAACGAAATTCTAAGACTTTCTTAGGTCGGTAACAACATCATAATAAAAAAATGATGAAATGGAAGGGGGTGAGGCTGATGAAATGACTTAGAATGCCCCTTGTTTATAATATTTTTTTTCAGACGATCTCTAAAATCTCTATGGTGAACAGAATTAGGGTTCAATAATTTCGAATATTCAATTATGAAACCTTTTCTCAAATAGGATTTTAACGAAAAAATTCATACGCGTGTTGAACAAAAAAAAAGCAAAAATATTGAATCATTTTTTTTTTTTTGTTCTTCGGTACATTGATATGAAGAGAACTGTTCAATCTAAGGTAAGTTTATTTTCTACTCGAAGTTTGTTTTTCGTACACAAACCACAACGTCAGGGTAATTTCGGTAAATGAAAGACGAACTTGTTGGCTTCTGAAAGCGAATTCCTAAATTTATCAGTGGCTTTCGAAAATCGCTCTATCGATTTACTCGGCATAATGTGAAAGCTGGGGACTTTAATTTCCCAAGAGATTAAAGAAAAGTATAATAATCAAGTCGAAGACCGTCGACGTTGAAATCGAAGTCAAGCTATTTATATGTTTCGTGGTGAAACTGCTACAGGGTGACAACAATTTAAAACGGTTTTCTTTCTTATTCACAACCAACAGCAGTCAACACCCAGTGTAATAACCTCATACTTCGTTCCACTTTGCAGGCATCGATTATTGGATCGTCTCGCGCTGTCTGAGCTGAAGCATTGTTACACATAGAAACACAACTGCAAATACTATCCCTAAGCGTTAGAATATCTCGTAGCAAAGGACGATGAAAAATTGGTAAAATGATAATTAGCGATCACGATATTCTGTTCGTTAAAATCACCTCTCGAAATATTATCGAAACGAATTTCGATTCTGCTGTGTCACGTGACGTTAAACGAAACTTTGCACCGACAGTGTACAACAGGAATTAATGCATCAAACCACATTACTTACAGTTCAATGTGTGACGAAAGGTTTGCTTTGAATCAGCCGACGTCAAATCCAATTTGCAGTATTAACCGCATTTCACTGGTATAAGTAGAATTCTAACCACGTTAATCTGACGGATTATTAGAAAAAAGAACATACTGAGAAATTGTTACACATTTTACTGGTCTTGGATCTCAGTTTTATTCGTGTTTCACGTAACAGAAATCAGAGATGAATTTAACAGCCAAAATATAGATGGTAGTTTCACGTGCAGTATTGTTTATTAATTCCCCCGTTTTCCGGCTAACTTGTTCCTGGTCCAAAACAAAATGCAAGTTCGTTCCTATACGAAATGTGTAACAATGACTTTCAATCTGTTCAACTTTCAAAACAAGTTATCCGGAATGGGAAGGCATTAATCAATGTAACTGTACCTGAAGATTTGATCGAAAATTCAAACAGTTACTCATACTAATTTCTGATAGAAAAATACCGCGGGGCGAACGAATCTCGGTTAGTCAGCACAAAAGTTGATACTCAATATTGTGTTGACCTGGATTCGTTTTCAAAAGAATTCGATATTTGTTACTACTTGAACTTTCGACCGATCAAAATTTCAGGAACAGTAAAATGCACAAGTGTCTTAACCTTTTGGCTAACTTGTTTTCGGTCCGAAATAAGATGCGAGTTCAATTCTATACAAATTATATGACAATGACCGACGATGCAGCTGTAGTGAGAAAATGGGATGCATTGTCACATAATTCGTATAGAATCGAAGTCGCATTTTGTTTCGGACCGCAAAGTTTCCTGTATTCTGCAAGAAATCTTAAGCCGGATAAAAGAAACGTTGCCGGACATGATAAGCCGGGGGAAATTCGCAAGGAAGAAAAAAGGGAGAATGAGAGGGATGGAAGAGTAAGGAAAAATTATCGAGGTATTAAATTACGATGCACATCGCGGATGAATTGGATCGTGTATAATGATGGTTAACAAGCTTACCCCCTCAGCTCGGTGAACTCCACTGGGATCTTGTTATCTTAGGTGTAGTTGCAACTGCAACCACGATGCGAGTGACCCACATGCATGCGGTGATGGAATTTAGTTTACTTTCCTTACTCTCATTTTGAATGAATTTTTATCAAGGATGCTTTTTTAACCTCACTTTCTCTCTTCTTCAAGCTTTTGGTTGACTTTTGGTTCAGAAAAGTTGAGACAATCTTTCACCTCTCGTTTATCGATCTCTCTTATCTTTGTTATTACCACAACAGGATATTGTACAATCTATGCTTAATACTGTTTTATCGATCAAGCATCCACGAGATAAGAATTCTATTTATGCTTTCATCAAGTTTGCATATTATAAACAAAATTGTTGGTACCGGTTAGTGTTAAAACTTATACACAAAATCTCTGAGCTTTTTATAATATAATCGTTAGCGTTACATGCAACCGTTGGGAGTTTAAAAATTCTCACTCACGGAGGCACTGATGCTACATGAAATATAGGTAAAGTGACACATTCCAACCCTCAAAAATGAACAACAGGTTGTTAACTCTACACCTTATACTCATATCGACAAACGAACAACGACACGTTCATGGTAATCAATGCTGCGTGTAAACAAACGTACGTGAAGAGCTTTATTTACACGTGAGTGTTAAAAAAATGATTTAGATACCGCAGATTCATAGCTTACGAGTAAAACGAAATCCTTAGAATTTTTGAATCGCACAGTCACGGGAAGTTAAAGAATACTGGAATCGGGAATAATTCACTTGTACATAACTACAGTCACTCTATTTCCCCTGGATCGGAACCGACGGAAAGAAACGTCTATTCCTTGTCGGTGCGGCGATTGTCATCGAACGGGGTAAGATTATCGAACGGGTCGAAATATTTTTCCACCTTGGGCTGTTTTTGGTACCCAATTTTTGTATTCTCAAGGAAGAGAGCGTCGCGACGCAACGACGCTCCTTGCTGCGTCGGTTCTTACACTGCGGCCGGGTCCTCGGCCTGCCTCGCTATCGGCGTCGCGGCGTCGCGGCGTCGCGCAGGCGCTTAGAAATCAGCCCCAAACTCATCCGTCGGTCACCTACGTGCCAGGAGCTTGCAAGCAGCCCCTGCGACGAGGGAAACCTCGGCAACGACTTGAGGATTACCAGATTCGGGCTGAGCGATGACTTGAAGAAGTCATTTTCTCCTCCCCAAAATTCTCCTGCGATATGTTCGCCCAGCTTGCTGCAACCATTCGCGAGCCAACGGAAATCGTACAATTTCGCTAGCATTTTTAGCGCGATTAGATTCAGTTTTTACTTCTAAATTTAAGCTGTTCTCTTGTAGAACATTGTATCACTTTTTTTTTTGTGTTTCATTTTGTTTTCCAACATTGTAATCGAAATATTCAATAAATATCTAACATCCAATTACATGAAATTTTTACCTCTATACAATATGAGATTTTTTCCTCACAAGCCAATATATCTTACTGGAAAAAAAATTCCAATTCAATATTACCTTTCTTTTTTTTTAATAACATCATCAGACACATTTCTATTGTCTAATACCGATTTGTTATAGGCTGGGGGAGAAAATTTTGCAGTTTATTTTTACTGAAATATCAGAGGATTTTCTCCCAACATTTTTTATTCGTTACGAATATTGTAGTATTCATCATGCGATTTTATTATTTTTTTTTTTTTCGTCTTGGCCGGAATAACTTCGGAAAAACCTGATTCGAAGAATTTATCAGTGAACGGAAGTTTCAGCGATAAATTCTGAAACTCTACGTAACGTGTTTCGGAGAAGAGATTTAAGTTAAAAAAAAACTCTAGTCTGTTTTACACTGGATAAAAGCACAAAAGTGAGACAACTGTGACGAATGAGATAGATAAAATGAGTTATCTATACATGATTCTTGTTCAAGGAGTAAGATTACAATAAACTAAATTCATCTATTTCTTTCGCGTAAGTTGTAATGCACTCATTTTATCAGATTGTTAGATTAAGCTACCCAACTAAATTGTGTATTTAGTTGTTTCAACCACGCGTCTATGTAAATCGAAATAAAAACCCTTTACAGAGGTTTGAAACAAATCTCCTATTAAAAATTTATAATACAGCTGTATTTTCTCCTGTGAAAAATTCGAATTATTCTTTTTTTATCTACATAAACTTCGTAAACATGCATTGAGAATTCGTCGGATTTATATTCTTCGTGAATTTCACTGTAGCGTTTCAATGCAAGATGACGGATTACTTCGTAAAAAATTCAGAACACATGCTTTCAGTACTTGATGTTATTACTTAGAGTACAATTATATACCTATCGTTGATTTTCATATTCATTAAATGATTTCCTCACGTATCCACTGACTTGTTTGTGTAAAAAATTTGCCTTTGCAAAACTGGCATTGCTCCAAGGATGTGGTTATATGATAGCGGTAACTGCTTACTTCGAGTGCTACGCAACAGTAGACAGTGAATATGAGTTATTTCACTATCACCCGGTTATGAGCATTGCGGTTCAAACATAAGAAATGTATAAAATGTGATTAATAACACGTTTTAGCCATGCTGGGAGAAGTAATCAACTTTTACATTTATTCATTCAAATATGCACCATGTTATGTTCGCTTATCTTTCGAATACATTTACACATTTTTATAGTAATTCATGACTGATGCATTAACGTTGAATATTTATATCTAAACGTATCTGGTGCATGGTCTTTGTCGTAATATTTCGTTACGCTAGAAGTGACATCACGTGAGGCATTTTGAAGAAAATCAGATTTTGTCTCATTGTGAATCGTAAGTTTGGGAAAGGGAAAAGAATATATGGAAAATATAGAATAATGTTATTTGCGCTAATGATAGTAAACAAAAATGATACAGCGTACCTATGATGGAAATGGTTCTGAGGAAATTTGAATAAAAGAAGGTTTTACCTTGTTATCTTACATCATCAATTTGAGAAAAGGTTTTATAGTTAGACCGTTCAAAATAGCTAGCAAAATGAGCTAAAAAGTATTAGAATCGGATAAAAGAACTACCAGAGTTTAATCATTTCGGACGTTCTGATTACAAAAACTTTCCTGAAATTGTTGAATATCGTAACTCGTGTTATTCGAATTTACTCATATTCATTTCTATTCAATATAGTAGCCTAGATAATACAACACTTAATGTCGTGAGAAAGACGTCTGATGACTAAAACATCTTCATCTTCAACAAATATCTTCATGCTTAAAATATGCCCTCGGAGCCTTACCGACGTTAGAAAATTGTGCATAAAACATCCTTTAAACGTCTTTCTCGCGAGTTTAAATTTTGTGCTGTCTGGGAGGGTAATAAATTGTTTAACTCGTTTTTATTTTATTTTCCTAACTTTTCCTTCATCCTTAATCGTACTGGGCTGAGCTTCCCTTTAAAAATTCTCTTTGTCGGAGTATCAAATACTCCACACATAGTTGTAGAAATTAGAATTTCGTTGTGGAAAAGCTTTGAGAATTATGTTTGTTTTTCTTAAAAAAAAATTCCTTACAATCCGCGATGATATCATAAAAGAATGAGAAAGCAATCGTTTACAGACGTTACAGCTTATACATATTATCGCGAACTCGTAACTGCGAAGGAATTTTTGAATCCCATTATCTCCTATCTTATACCTAATTCACGACGTAACGACGAGACATGTTGAACAGCGAACGATTCAACTCAATCTACGCATAATAAATCGTCTGTCGATATACGGAGAAATGAACGAGCAGCGTTGAATAAACGGGGCTGCAGCGTGAATCCCGCTACGCAGTCTGTGCGCAAAACCGTTTCTACTGCAAAGTCCGCTGGCCGGCAACGCGTTTGTAACAAACGGCGGGAAAGCAGACGACGCGCATGCGCGGCGTCCGTTGCTACGGAGATGCGGAACGGCGCGCGTTGCGAGAATGCGTATTGATTACTCTCTGTCCTCTCATCTTTATACATATATCTCTCCGTATCTCCCCCACCACTCCACGAGACGTTGGATGTAGGCTGGAAACACACGCCGATGGAAGTGAGATTGGTCTGGCTGTAACAATGAGCAGGTACACATACACATACGAAAGGATCAAGGCGAAAGATTCTTCCGCCAATTTCTCCCACCAATGATCACGAGGAAGCAAAGATTTGATCGGTACAGCGACGTAGGTTCGATTCTGGTATTCTAACCCTTTAATTCACGCTGGGACGCTCAGCGTTCCGACATTTTTTTATTGCAGTTTTTTATTTATTAAACTACTTTTTTGATAACAACTGCCGAGTCTTTTGGTTCTTTGTTTCATTATTTATTTATTCTAAAATTAGCAGATTTAAAAAAATGGTCGAAATTCGTACCGTTCCACGAAAAAAAATCTATATTTTCTGTTAGTATATAACGTGAAAATCGGTATGCTAATTTTTAGACAAACATAATACTCACCAAAAAAATTTACAGAAGTTATTCGACATTTTTCTTCTTGTTGTTTTTGTTTTTACGCCACATTAGATCCGCCATTTTGAATTTAAAATTTTTTACTCCGGATTCGTAATTAGCGACCCCAAAAACCCGTGTATGCAAAGTTTCAAGTGAATCGCATGTAAGGAAAAATGTATGCATGAAAGGGTTGAATTTAATCAGCGTGTAGAATGCTCTGAACTTCTGACGGTGAAATGCTAACCGTAGAGCTTTCAAGCTTTCAATGACACTTGATGTAGCATTGAGCATTTAATGTGGCGATAATATCGCTCTATTGAAAAACTGTCTCGTACTTTATTAAAGAACTTGGTGAATTTTTCTTTCTGGAAATGGATACTGCTCATTCATTTGGTTGTTGAATCTTCAGCGATCAGACTTGAAACCTCTTCAGTTGATGTTCCGAATGTTAGAACACTTAGTTTTAATCATCAAGTTTGTGATAAAACAGTTTTCTGTATTAATCAAAACTACATGTGGATACATAAGCATTAGCTTTTATTACAAAATAAATGAAAATAAAAATGAATACGTATCAACCGAAAGTATAAGATACCTAATATATTGTTTGGTTTCACTCGTCTTTCGCTTCTGTTAATTTTTTTTTCTTTTTTGTTTACAGTATAGGCGTGTTTAACATCGTCAGATCCGCGGATTTCAGCCATTCGGTATTTGGGAATTTCAAGTATCCTATAATCTGTACTACTGATTTCATATCACGAACCTCTGCGGAAAATTTTGTGCTGACATTCATTGTGTACAGTGCCTGATCAGCCTTTCGGTGAGAGCGCTTTTTTCAGGTCATGAAGTTCAACGTCGTGCAGGTTTTGCTTCGCTTGCAGTTTTCCGGAAGATTGTTCCGGTTAATTAGATCGAAGAATACCTGAAACATACGTTATTCAACAAAACTCACCTTTCGATTTGTGAAGTGGCGATAAATGTGACCAAGGAAAGTATTTCCCACAAACGAAGGTGCAAACTTTGAGCCATTTGTTTCGGAAATTTACTCTTCGAATTACACCGTTAGTACTTTAAGGGCGCATTTACGGCTGAAAAATCTTCATTTTTGATGGGCCGGTATCAATTTTTGGCATTTTTAACGTTTTTTACTGCAACTCTTTCAGAATTTAATCTTTAAATGCATTTTTCTCCGCTTTTGATTTTTCAAACTTGCGGGCAAGGTTTCTCCTACAGTTTCTAACCGATTCACCTGAAATTCTTACACGTTATTTTTTTTAAGTATTTTTCACACATTGTCATAGGATTTTGCCCAAATCTTCACGCCTGAATGAGATACCCTGAATTTTATGTTGAAAAACGGCTCATTTTTTGTCAAGATTCTTAAAACTGACGTATTTTTTTGCAAAATAAAGCTATTGAGAAAATCCCATTACAATATTTGGGCATTTGCCAACAGATTATGCCAGAATGAATTTTCACCTTTTTACACTCTATTAAAATTGCACTCTGTGCATCACCCTGATAGATTTAAATGAGGATATAATAAGGCTAATTCACTCAAAAATATATAAAAAATAGATACCTAATACCTCTAAAATTTTTCAAACTTTTTCCGCATGAGAAAAAAATTAACTGATTTCCTGTAAAGACCTTCTTAAAAAAAAAAAAAAAAAAAATATCTGCCAACTGCCGACGACAAATATTTGAACTACTCGGATTACCGGAAAATATGGAACAAGAAACAAATCGACAGTGTCTCTTTCAAGTGGCCGTCGCAGTTTGATTGTGAGTGCCAACAACTGTATCCGTCATTTCACATGAACGACCTAATCCCACTGGATTAACACGATTATTACCACAACGTGTCTTGTCAGTGTCGCCGACAAAAAGTTCGCGCAGGCATTGTTACGAAATGATTGTAATAACAACAAGTAAATCTCGCAATTCGTCACGGCACTCTTCCGCAACCTTCTTCAAACTCGAAACACAATGGCGCATTTCGCTAATACAAAGGATGTGTCACCTAACTCTTAAATTATAGTTACTTGTTTTTTTTTTTTTTTTTTAATACACATCGTATACCGTATTATATTTTTTTGTACCTAATTACGCGTCATTACGATAACACATATTTATTCGATTCACATCTCACTTTGAAATTAAGTTTGAATTATATATTTCACGATTCTTGTTTGGTCATTTTTTATCACCAATTATTTTAAATCTGAAAAAAAAAGATACCGTCCCCTTTTTCTCTTTAACTACAATCTTATAATCTTATGGACATGCTAATTTCACAGTGATTATTTACTTCTGGTTTTTCATACAATCGGTAATTGGTATCGTAACAATTTTTGTTGTACTTAACGATGGTTAATGTATGATTAATCATTAGTAATATAAACATACCTGCCACAGTTCGTTATTTATTGATGTGGAAGAACGAATTTCCAAATTAAAACAGAACCATAAAAATAAATTTAACTCAAGCATTGTGTGATTTATTTCACATGAAAATCTGTTTTCGTTATTTTGTAATTTGCTGAATTGAAACAAAAATTTGCTATAATATTAAGGTTCGAAAATTCTACCCCTACATGTATCTTTCCGTTTCTGATTTTCAATAAAAAGCTTTGTCGCATAAATACCAATGAAGCGTTGATTCCCTGCAGCTTTATTTCGAGGTCGGTTTTTCACGTTATCGGTTCAGGTGTCCGGAAAAATTGTGGTCGAAGGATTCTTTTCAGGCACAGGCAGCAGTTGTGCGGGATCGAAGTAAACTTTTTTCCCTTGGGGCTCAGGCGCCAAAGTAACACGGAGAACGAACCGCGGGATAAGGGGGGCTGGTGGGAAATAAATGTTGATGAAAAGGAAGGGAAAAACGCGGCAACAGAAGAAAACGCTAAAGCTGAGGGAGTTCGACCAAAGAAAAACTACATAATAACCTAACGTAGATATTGCGTGTGCTTTTTCGATCAAACTTTTTTCTTACCCGAGGAGTTTCGCTTGTCGAAATAACTGCTGAATCGCGTCGAAGAAGAGAATTAGATTATTTCAAATACTAGCATTTTCTTAGAAATATTGTATTCTTCAGTCCGTTAAATATAATCGTCGATTCTTTCAAATAATTTCTTAAATCGTATGAATATACGTATAACTAAGCAAAAATTCTGTGAGTGAGTTTTGCAAACAGTGACTCAGCAAAAAGAAATTCCAAGTTATTTTCTACTCATTAAGAATTATACTTGGAAAATATTTTCTTACCGATATTTATATTTTTTCACCAACCTTAACTGAACTATTATATATTCGTTTCTTAACACTGACGGTTTGAGATTCGCACGCTTGAATTATTTATATTGCCTGCATACCGGAATCACGCACAACGTTACAAATTAATAAGCGGATCTAAGTTTTCACCGGAAATGTTCATCGACCGTGTGTATAAATGACATAATCCTTAAGATTCCTTGAATTTTCTTTGCGCACTTACGAGTTTAAAACGCGCTGCAAGAAACAATGCAAACTATAAACAAACTCTCGAGGATTATTTCTCACCTTGTAACCAGATTTTTATCTTTTCAAACTCACGTTCGTGGGTTCTTCTCTTCTCGAGAATTGTCAATAAAAGTAGTTTTGTATCTACATATATACCGTGCATTTTGCGCAAGACTGTTCAACGACTGCTGATACATCAAAACTTACACTGAGAAAAATTTTGTTTGTTGTGGTAACTAGAAAAATTCAATGAAACAGGTATCGTTAAAAAAACTGTTCGAATATTGTTGGTATTACGAAAAACGAGGTACGCGTAACCATTTTGCGCTATTGTCGATCCTTTTTTGGTAATTGCAACGCAAAATCAGTTTGTGAGGTTTACTATACTTTTTTAGTTAAACAAGGCTTTAACGTCAATTTATTCTTGCACAAGCATTAAATTTTCGCAACAGTTGCAAGAAAATATAGCAACAGCGATCGTAATGAGAAAGAATAGTAACGGACACTAGACTTTCCGGTAACAGCTAGAAAACTAATTTTCATTTTCTACCTAGAACTATATTTTTCGATTGTGGTAAAAAATGAAAATAGTTAAGGACTGAGCGGTAACTGGAATTACAAAATTCTCTGAGTGTAAGAGATGTGAAATGCAGTCGTTGCGCCAACATCATGATTCGGCGTAGTAGTTTCAGGTTAGCCACAAATTTTAGTTCAAAAAATCCCATGATTTTCCAGGACACAACTCCCAGTTTTCCTTGAAATTTTCCCAGTTCTAGTAAGTTACCAAAACCTAAATCGTTCAGCTTATCAACTCTATATTCGCTTCAAATTAAAATGTTCCAAAAAAGTAAGTTTGGGCCAATATTTTTTTTTTCTCGACGTAAAATAGTAAATTTCTTACCTCAAAAAATCGTTTCTAATTCTCTTGATAGAAAAATGATATTTTCACTTTCTTCCAGGACCTCATTTAAATTTCATGATATTTCCAGGTTTTCTCGGAGATACAGAAACCTGCCTTCGATCTGAAGGTGGATGGACGATATGCACTGATAATATAAGTCTACAGCATCCCAGAAGTTCCAGTCAATCTCTTGTCAACTAATTTGATACCAATTTACGTTACGAAATGACACTTTAATTTCGATACTGATTAATTGGGTGACCAGCATGTGTTTGTGAACAAGGCCAGGAAAGGAATATGTCACAACAGCGACAGTATCTTGGTTCAATTGCAAAAATCTTGGTCTACCTAGCGTCACTACCATTGTAGAGATCGCAAAGCTTGAGTGTCATTAGAGTTGGTGGAGGTACCATGCGTGACAATGATCGCATGGTTAGGTTCTTCGTCACACTTTTGTTTTCACCGTACTCATCATAGCGTCACACTTGGTGATCGCAGGGACGAAGTTCAGTGGATAGATTTTTTTATTGTACGCTCCTGGAAGAGACTATGAGAAAAATGGAAGCACATTTTTTCTTCCAGCACCGTTTTAAACACCACATCGTGCATTTCGACCATACATAATTAACATGAATGTTAATTCTTACGTTATGGAAATCTCAAGCACAAATAACAGAGTAAAGACTCAGCTTGGATGGAAAATATCTTTAGAATTATCCATCATGCATTTGGAATGCTGATGTAATATTCGTCTCGCAGGATACTAAATATCGTGATGAAACAAAGGAACTACCAGTAACGCCATTGATCATGGGATATTTTCGGGTGTGTACGATGAGTATTTGATTGATAGACCCTTTGACCTCGCGGAAGATAAGAAGCATGAAAGAAATTTGGACTTTTGAATGAATTCGTCCCTGAAGGGCAACCTGCGACAGTTCTCCCTCCCACATACTAGTCCAACGGCTATATAAGAGGTGAAACTCCGAGCGAAGAGAGTCACTTTTGAATCAACTGGGTGCTAGAAGATCAGAAGACTTAGTTGAAGTGTGTTTTCGAAAATTTCTTGTCTCGTATTTCATAGCAGTTATTAAAAATGAGACTCCTCTGTAGTGTCCTCGCCCTTTTTCTTATCTTTTGCGCAAGTGACAGCGCTCACACTGTTCCGAATCAGAAGAATAGAGGTGCCAGATCGACCGTGGATAATGTTCTGTTGTTAGACAAAAAAACTGACGATAGATTGTCCATTGATTTAACCGATAAACGGAGGAATGCTTCGATCGCATTTGGGGATAAAGAGGGCGAAGACGAGGATGAGAGAATATTAGTAAAGCCGGAAGAATTCCGGAAGACGAAGAAGCAGCCGCGAACTTTTCTTGGACCACTAAGTTTGAATTTTAAAGATAAGCTGAATCCGAAACGTGGAATAATCTACGACACGCGCGACAGTACTGGTGGTGGCTTTACTAGTGGTTAGTGTAACATCTTTTTTATACTATGTAATATTAAAACACAACGTGCCATCAACTTATGACTTCGTGTTGGTCATTTTTCGCTTTGATTGACAAATTTCAAGCCATTCCCAACTCAAAAATTAACTATCAAAAATTTGGTCTGTTTGTAATCCTATCGGGACCTTAACTCCACAGGCTTCAGCTGTTGTGGATCCAGGTATGGAAGTTCAATGTACCCCGAGAGACCTGAATATGGCTACAGCGAGTCTTCTGGGGGTGGACGATATTCGTTCAGACCATCAGGACGCCCAAGTGACAGGTTGTGGCAAAATTACGATTGTATTATTTACTCACAACTTTTATAAGATTAGCTGACATCGTTTTGTCTCACAGTCATTTCATATTCCATACCACAAAGGTGCGTGAAACGTAACAAACTCTTGTTTCCTAATTCGTTGAAATTTTTTTCAAACCTGAAGCTGCTGTTTCACTTCTAGATAAGTCACGTTAATGAATATTTTGATACACTGTAGTGTCAACTAGTTGACGGAACACAGCTCTTTGCATCTTCTCGGTACAAACGTGACTGTCTTCGATATTTCTAAAGAATTACTAATTATACGTGAATTTGAAGCTTTTTTTGTGATATTGTACTACAAAAAGTAGGTTACTCGATCTATGCAATAAACTAATCGTAACACGAAATGCTGAATGCATAAGGCATTTTTGTCAACCTTTCACCAGTCCTGTTTGAATCGATAAAATCATACTTCACGATTCTGACATGTACATACTTGTGCTGGAAGTGGTTTGTATCTTCATTTTAAGCATCCGAGACGTCCTACGACAAGGGCAACGACACAAAAAAATATTCATCCCTGTAATTGTTCCAGCGATCCCAAACACTAGTCGACAATTATCAAGTGATATGACAATTTGCTTCGTACCACTTTTTGTATAATTCACACATCGTGAGAATGGTCCGCTACGATATGAAGTATTCATCAGTTCCCTTTATACGATAGGTATGGCACACCGAGTTCGAGTCATCCGTCAGATTCGTCTGACGGAGATCGTCGACCTGGTGGTGGAGGAGGAGGAGGAGGAGGAGGAGGAGGTGGTTACGGTGGTAGCCTTGGAGGATCGTATCCCTCGAGATATGGGCCACCCAGAGGAGGCTACAGTGGTGGAAGTGACGGGGACAGGTGTGATTAAACGGCAAACTCATAAGTCCTGTATAATACAAGTAGCATATGGTCGGTTCACATTTCACATATCGCGAGTAGAAAATAGAGTCAACGAATTGGAGACCAATTAAGAAAGCGTATTTGAAACCAATAGTCGACTGTACGTCAACCATACGGTTACAATTGTTCGCTAGGTTGTCAATTGATATTTAGCATTGTAAGGCAAGTGTACCAGTTGTAGTCACGTTTAGACCCAATTATTGACCCTTCTATTTTCCAAAATTATAAATGTATGGCACAAATTCCGAATTTCTCGACGAATAAAACCAATTGCTAGTTGGTCAGACACTACTAATTTTTTTTTTTTTCTATTCTATACGATATCCAACTTTTGTTTCGGCGTTGTCTTAATCTTGACGGTTTTTAAGACATTCGTCGACGTGGTACCAAGGTTGGACCAGCGTTGACTTTTGGCCTATTGACAGTCATTACCGCATCTCACAATGAGTCACCGTCTTTCCAACTTTCGAACGACTCCAAGTCAAATTTTTCATTTGTCGGCATTATGTCGGATATAATTATTCAAATGATGATCTACGTTTCGTTAAGTGTCCTACTCGGGATTACATGATACTCACCGCCAATTTTTGCACGTTACAGGTATAACAGTGATTCTCATTCAGTCTATGGAGGTTCATCGTCGAGCAGTTCAACAGGATCTGGTGGATTGTACGGCCGACCGAGTTTTAGCATAAATGGACTTGGTAGCTACGATCCGGGACATGGAACTGGTTATGGTGGAAGTGGTTCGAGTACCGGAAGTGGTTTCGGCGGCGGTGGATCGAGCAGCGGCCACAGTGGCTATGGTGGTATCGGGTCGAATGACGGCGGCTATGGTGGAAGTGGACCAGGAAGTTTTGGAGGCAGTGGATCCGGTGGATCCGGTGGAGGCGGTTACGGAGGCGGAGGTGGAGGCTACAGTGGCTATGGAGGTAGTAACAGTGGTCCGTTTGGTTTTGGATCAATGGATCACGGATTTGGAGGAGGTGGAGGTTACGGTCACGGAGAAGGAGGAATGATGCCGAGTCAATCTGCTGGCGGAAACATTCAGACCCAGAAGGTCAGTTGTCGTTATAGTTTGCTATTTTCCAGGATAAGGGATTCGCAGGCCTTTGTCAATGACGTACTCTCTTTTATCAGGCCTTGGCTCTAAAGGCTCTTGCTGGTGTTGCTCTGATAGGAGCTGCAGCTGCCTTAGCAACGAATCCAGTGCTCTTGCCTCTGGGAATTGCTCATGGAAGAAGGAGACGGTCGGCTGCTGACAATTTCTGGAATGAACATCCTTTGATGTTATTGAAGGAGTACATTTCCCAGGTACTTTGAATTTTTCCTAGAAATAGATATCGATTATAGTAATCGCGAAAGACGTCGCGTGGAACCTCAACATTATCTCATCATTCGTTTATCACGTTAATCGATATGCTTATTACACAGATACCTAGAAACGATATTCAGAAAGAAGATATCATCGTTCTGAGCCGTTTTCTGGCGTCCCGAAAGTGTGTTGCCAGACTGGCCTGTGAAGTACAACGAGAATACTTTGCGGAACTCGCGCAATACAAGAACATTAACGATAGAGAAAACAGCATATATTACAACTTGGAGCATCGCTTTTTGGATTTGTATGAAAACAATAACTTTTTCGATAATATTCACCCGGTCAAAGCCATTCACTGTCTAAGGATTGATCGTATATAACTTTCAGGGTACAAAGCAACGTTTTGAACAACAATTACGTCAACGAACAATTGAAGAAAGAGATCAAACTGGCCCTAGCGATTGGTGCCCAAGAAGGAAGATGTGAAATTTTTTTGTGCACCTTGCCGAAGGACTGATATATTCTTCATTGATTACGCTTCTAATAAATTTAAGTGCTCATTAAAATAGCTGTATAGATACAGTATTAAACACATCTGTTCTTGTTTGGTTATAATTGTTCACTTGGTGTTGTTCCCCATACTTTTCCTAATTACAAAGTAAATCACCAATTGAATATTACAGGTATGTGTGTAAAATTCGGTTCAGCGAATTCGCCATAAACCATGGTTGTCGAAAAAGAACTGTAAATCTACTTGAGTTTGAGTTATTTAATTTAGACTTACTTTAATGTTAGAATTACTTATTCTGAATACCATTTAACCATACAGAAAATTTATTAAAATTATCTAAGTGGAATATATATTGACTCGATAATGAAATTTCTCTTTCAATGATTCACTTGGAGTAGAAAGCTGAATTTTTTATTAATACGTCAGGTGTTTCTAACTCGAAATTACTTTCACTTTACTTTCTGGCAGTTGGGATTTTGATACACTTTTATCGATACTGCTGATTATCGATGAAGACTACGGATATTTTGACCTCTAGTTGTCGATATCAATAAATAGCGATACATATTGTGCAACATTAGCTGAAATACTAGTTGAAAAGAATATAAGCTATATTGGCTGGCAGATAGCGTTGACTGAAGAATATAAAGACAGTTGCCCTAATGGGCTTTGGTGTGACGACCGAAAATCGTCGTACGCTTGCGCTCCCTCAGATGTTCCATTGGCAGAGTTAAGAATTTATTGCAGAACATCAGAGAGTTACCGATTTCGACATGATGCTGGCTGCATTCACCTTCCGAGTAACAGAGTCTTTGCAATGATAACCCCAAGCCAGGTACTTGGCCTGTGTGTACTTACGGACTTGTCGGCGATACAAGAAATTAATAATAAGAATGAATTTCTTCAAAATTTGGTAGGAAAACAGTGATTTAATTGAAGTATAAGTACCCGCGAGAAGAATGTATACTTTCCAGGAGACAAACTAGATTGTCTGAAATGACACGGCTATAATATGAAAACAGAAGAATTATTCATTTCGAAATGGGATTCTATTCAATTCGCGCTCGAAGCATTCCATAACATTAATATTCATTATTATTCGAACAAATTTTCATTCGCTCTCTCGATCTTGAATTTTCGTAGTCATAGGATCGAACCGCTGTTTTAGCTAGTCGCAAGTGAAGTATCTACGTTGAGTAGAGAAGCACAATTGTTTTTCGAAAAGTATTCGTATGGAATAAAATTCAGAGTAACTGTAATACGACACGGATGCGCTGATTTTGATCGAGATGAAATGGATGCTCCGTATATAAGACAGTATTGAACGCAGTGTCCTGATTTAAAGACCTGAAAAGGTGATTGTCGGCGACTTTTTTTTTTTAAGAAGGAGAGATGAAACGAAACTTCTTGAAACTTCGAGTGCATTTTAACACACATTTGAGAGGTACGAGAAAAAATATTGATCCTCCAACTGTCGCAGAACGGCAGCGTTATTAGCTGACCCGTTAACTGGAGAATATATCTTTAGTCAGCGGCTGACCATCGAAGGGCCTAGCCGCTTGAGTCTAAAATCGGCAGGAAAGGGTAAGTTGCGTATTTCTTGTCCGAAATGTGAAAACTGAGATCATTATACATCATATCATATCATCATACATCATACATCATACATAGTATTAAAGTTGGAAACCAAAGTTTGGATGTTCGGATGTTCGGAAAGTGATGTCACCCAAATTTTTTTTTCTCTTGACGTCATCGATCTATATAGACGAAAATCAGCTTGCCGAATTCCTCAGTCTGGAAACAACCGCGCAGTAGAGAGGACGTATGAGAATCGCGCTCCGCAGATTTCGAGTATCGGGTTCTCCACCTCCTGGATCCTGCGCTCCGGGTCCGCTTCCTGGTAAAACTCGACTTCTAGACAACCGCTCCGTGGTTCTTGCACTCCAGGTCCGCTACCTGGTGAAACTTGACTTCCAGGACAAGCGCTCCGTGGTTCCTGCGCTCCAGGCCCGATACCTGATGGAACTCGAGTTCCAGGATGAGCGCTCCATGGTTCCTGCGCTCCAGGGCTACAACCTGGTGAAACTCGACTTTCAGGACCAGCGCTCCATAATTCCTGCGCTCCAGGTCTACTACCTGGTGGACCTCGAGTTCCAGGACAGGTGCGCCATGGTTCTTGTGCTCCAGGTCTACTACCTGGTGAAACTCAACTTCCAGGACCGGCGCTCCATGTTTCCTGCCCTCCAGGTCTACTACCTGGTGAAACTCGACTTCCAGGACAAGCGCTCCGTAGTTCTGGCTGTCCAGGTTCTTGACCTGGTGACTTTTGACCGGGGTGGTTGGCAGTGGTTGAAGGTGGTCGGAGGCGGACGAGGAGGAGGTTGAGGAAGGCTAGATGAACAAGGTAGACGAGGAGGACGAGGATTTGTGCTCGGTGAGTAAAACAGTTTTATAATATTCAATGGCAATTGTAATTATATTTTATCTAAAGTTTTGGAAACTTGTCACGTTTACAATAAATTATTTCAATTCATTTTTCGCGCAAGCACAAATTCAGCAGCTATAAATGCGCTGATAAAATTTATTATATTATTCATTAATTATACTTATCCTTACACAATATTTTTGATGTGTTCTTATACTGAAAACATTTATTACTCTTCAAGGTATAACCCCAGGTGATTAGCGGTGGTTGTTGGATGTGGTTGGCGGTGGTTGGAGGTGGTCGGAGGTGGACGAGGAGGAGGACATGGAAGACGAGGAGAACAAGGTGGACGAGGAGGACGAGGATTTGTGCTCGGTGAGTTTGTCATTTTTATATTATTTAATGGCAATTGTAATTATGTTTCATCTATAATTTTTCAAACTTGTCAAGTTTACAATGAATTATTTCAATTCATTTTTCGCGCAAGCACAAATTCAGTAGCTATAAATGAGCTAATAAAATTTATTATATTATCAATACATTAATTAATTACACTAATCCTTATACAATATTTTTGATGTATTCATTTACTGATAATATTTATTACTATTCAAGGTATAACCCGAGGTGGTTAGCAGTGGTTGTTGGAGATGGTTGACGGTGGTTAGAGGTGGTCGGAGGTGGTTGGCGGTGATGAAAGGCGGCTGGCAAAGAAGAAGAAGGTGGAGAATCAGGACGAAGAGGACCAGGACAAAGACGACGAGGAGGACCAGGCGGACCAGGAGGACGGTGGTGGTCGAAGGTATTAGGGGGTGTTAGGCAGGAGTAGGTGTAGAAATGCTGGGAGTTAAGGATGACATGCAAGAAATGTCGAAACTTGACGATTGGTGAATTTTCCACATGACTGCTTGACTATTATACGAGTAAATATTTTACACACAATGTTATTCTAAACGTAATTATGACAACAGAAAAATTAGACCACACATGAATATGAAACCTAAAATTACGCTGTACATAATTATACTACACGAAATTATTCTACACATGATCATACCATATCAAATCATACTGAACGTAAATAAACGACATAGAATTATACCACATAGTTATATTACTCAAAATCATAGTACACATGAATATGCCACGCACAATTATTCAACTCATATTCTACCAGTAAATAATGATTGAACTTATGTGTATTGAACTATCTACTACCCAACTACCATTTATAAGTATAACCAACTGAACCGTGAAAATAAGATACTCTAGGTAAAATATTGATACAAAATAGATTGTACGAGTAGGAAAGTGACTATTCTGTGATTTGACATGTATGCAACCATCGTAACTAACTCGTTTTTTTTATCATTAAAATATTAAGTTGTGGGTTTTGATATGAATGTAAGTTATGACGGGCTGCAGATAGGTGCATTATATAACACTGCAGATTATGACCTAATGTTTAAGGATCCTGATTTATTCTTGTCTAACCTATTATGTGAATAAAATAAAAAGTATTATACCACACGATTTATGCTTCTCATTGACATGTAAGGTTATGCTTCTAGTTACGAATTAAGCGAATCGGAGAAATTTCAGCACAAAATTACTCCTGGTATCAGGAGCGCATACGAGCCGAGGAAGTCTTCTAAAAACAGGGACACATTGATTAACTGCACGTGATGTCGACGCTGTGCGACTGAAGGCATGCCTGCTTGCTTGAGAGGGCATGTAATCTCTGATTTTCGTGCCACTTCTTATTAGAACTAAGAAAATCGGAGAAATTTCAGCAAAAATGACTCCTGGTATCAGGAGCGCAGGAGAACCGAGGAGCTCTTCTAAAAACAGGGACACATTGATTGACTGCATGTGATGTCGACGCTGTGCGACTGAAGGCATGCATGCCTGCTTGACAGGGCATGAGATCTCAAATTCTTGCGCCACTTCCTAATAGAATTAAGCAAATCGGAGAAATTTCAGCGAAAATGACTCCTGGTATCAGGAGCACAGGAGAACCGAGGAGCTCTTCTAAAAACAGAGACACATTGATTGATTGATCGACTGCATGTGATGTCGACGCTGTATGACTGAAGGCATGCCTGCTTGATTGAGAGTGCATGTGATCACTAATTTTCCCGCCATTTTCTGTTAGACCTGAGAGAATCCGAGAAATTTCGTCGAAAATGACTCCTGGTATCAGGAGCACATGAGAACCGAGGAGCTCTTCTAAAAACAGGGACACATTGATTGATTGATTGACTGCATGTGATGTCGACTCTGTATGACTGAAGGCATGCATGCTCCGAGTATCAGGAGCGCAGAAAAACCGAGGAGCTCTTCTAAAAACAGGGACACATTGGTTGACTGCATGTGATGTCGACGCTGTATGACTGAAGGCATGCCTGCTTGCTTGAGAGGGTACGAGATTTCAAATTTTCGCGCCACTCTCTATTAGAACTAAGCAAATCGGAGAAATTTCAGCGAAAATGACTCCTGGTATCAGGAGCACAGGAGAACCGAGGAGCTCTTCTGAAAACAGAGACACATTGATTGATTGATCGACTGCATGTGATGTCGATGCTGTATGACTGAAGGCATGTCTGCTTGATTGAGAGTGCATGTGATCACTAATTTTCCCGCCATTTTCTGTTAGACCTAAGAGAATCGGAGAAATTCCGTCGAAAATGACTCCTGGTATCAGGAGCACAGGAGAACCGAGGAGCTCTTCTAAAAACAGGGACACATTGATTGATTGATTGACTGCATGTGATGTCGACTCTGTATGATTGAAGGCATGCATGCTCCGAGTATCAGGAGCGCAGAAAAACCGAGGAGCTCTTCTAAACAGAGGGACACAATGATTGCCTGCATGTGATGTCGACGCTGTATGACTGAAGGCATGCCTGCTTGATTGAGAGTGCATGTGATCACTAATTTTCCCGCCATTTTCTGTTAGACCTAAGAGAATCGGAGAAATTCCGTCGAAAATGACTCCTGGTATCAGGAGCACAGGCGAACCGAGGAGCTCTTCTCAAAACAGGGACACATTGATTGATTGATCGACTGCATGTGATGTCGACGCTGTGTGTATAAATTAAGGCATGCCTGCTTACTTGAGAAGGCATGTGATCGTTTGCTTACATGCTACTGCCACTCAAAACTATGCAAATCGAAAAAATCACCGTGAAAAATTACTTCCGGTATTAGGAGAACATCTGAGCCGAGGAGCTCAATGAAAGGCACGCTTTACGCCTGAAAGCCCGTGTCGCATACGTATAAGCGTGGTTGCCTATGATTAGGCGCTACCATTTAGACTAAACAACTCTGAGAAATCGCAGCGAAAAATTACTCCTGGTATCAGGAGAACATCTGAGCCGAGGAGCTTGATCAAAGGCACGCCTTATTCCTGAAAGCCCGTGTCGCATAAGTATAACCGTGGTTGCCTATGATTAGGCGCTACCACTTGGACTAAGCAACTCGGAGAAATTGCAGCGAAAAATTACTCCTGGTATCAGGAGAACATCTGAGCCGAGGAGCTTGATCAAAGGCACGCCTTATTCCTGAAAGCCCGTGTCGCATAAGTATAAGCGTGGTTGCCTATGATTAGGCGCTACCACTTGGACTAAGCAACTCGGAGAAATTGCAGCGAAAAATTACTCCTGGTATCAGGAGACCATCTGAGCCGAGGAGCCTGATCAAAGGCACGCCTTATTCCTGAAAGCCCGTGTCGCATAAGTATAACCGTGGTTGCCTATGATTAGGCGCTACCACTTGGACTAAGCAACTCGGAGAAATTGCAGCGAAAAATTACCTCTGGTATCAGGAGAACATCTGAGCCGAGGAGCTCGATCAAAGGCACGCCTTATGCTTGAAAGCCCGTGTCGCATATGTATAAGTTTTGTTGCCTATGATTAGGCGCTACCACTTAGACTTAACAACTCTGAGAAATTGCAGCGAAAAATTACTCCTGGTATCAGGAGAACATCTGAGCCGAGGAGCTTGATCGAAGGCACGCCTTACGCCTGATGGCCGTGTCGCGTACATGTAAGCGTGGTTGCCCATGATTAGGCGCTACCACTTAGCTTAGTAAATCGGAGAAATTGCAGCGAAAAATTAATCCTGGTATTAGGAGAACATCTGAGTCGAGGAGCTTGATCGAAGGCACGCCTTACGCCTGATGGCCGTGTTGCGTACATGTAAGTTTGGTTGCCTATAATTAGGCGCTTCTATTTAGACTAAGCAAATACGCTAGAAGGCTATTATTTTTCTTTTTTATTTTCATCATTATTCTTATGATTGTATAATACATAGAGATCTTAAGACTATTGAGCTATAACATAATATATAAATATAAACTTTATAATCAACACCTTTTTTTTGAATTTATGTACCTCACAACTATACATTATGCATAATAATGAATACATTCATAAGCATATATGTAGATATATAGAGAGAACATGACTTTAGCAGAAAAATTGAGTTATTAAATCATTTCTTTTATGAAAATGCTTTCCGGTCGGCGTTTCAGTTGTCGATATAGGTAGATAGATACAAATAAGGAGAGCAAGAGCAGATATCCGCCAGTACGGCTTCAAGAAAATATCAACGGCGAACAACCAAAGTGCTAAAAACAACAATCAATGAACCAGTCAAAACTTTATCAGAGAATGTTTCAGAGAAACTTTTCACGATTGATGGTGTAATTGGAGCAATTCATACTAGGTTTTATTTCAGTATTGAAATTGTAAAATGGTATTAATAAACTAAGCATGTTGCATTTAACAACGCTATTCTTAAGAATGAATTATAAATGTCTGAAATGTTAGACATCTGAAATTTTGTGTACTCTTATATTATACATTAATTATTAAACTAGCGCTATTGGCTAATGCCAAATTGTCATTGTGTTAACGAATCTTGTGCTCAGTTTTTGGCAGTCCACATCATATGCTGTTATACTGTAAAATAAGAAACAAAATGTAAGCAGAAAAAAAACAGTACTCTTAATCTCTAGTTACAATTGGAAACTCATTCACATATTATCATATGCCTCCATACAATATCGGCAATAAAGTATGAAATAACGGCGAGAAAGAAGAAAACCCTATTTGTAGACAATTCAGTAAAAACCTCATACACAAATTTATCGAGCGGTGACAAAATCATGAATTGGCAATAAGACCGTAGTAATATTGACCATTGAAACAACTACGGCCTTTATTAAATCAGCCGTCTATATAGTACGAATCCATAAATGACGAATAAAAAGCGAGAATACATCCGATTGTAATATACTCTCTCTCGACTATTGTTTCTTTCAAATAGTGTGTACGCAAAACAGGTTTTATTTGGAGACTAATCCTTCACATCCGTTCTAGAACGCGCCAGCAAGTTCGTGGTTATCTTCTAGTCGACGTTGACTGAACGCCGAAATATGTATTTTCTGGTGTTAAAACTGTTGCTTAAATAGTTTTACATTGAGCAATATATAATTATGTCTCTACTGTGGACGCGGAAACGTACGGTTTTGTACGGCTCGTTGCTGAGCTGAATATAAGATTCTAATGCTACAATTTTTATAATTCCAAAATTTCCGCGCTATTATACGTAGCGATGATAATGTAAAATTAATTTGCGTTGAGTGATGGCATGACAATTTATTATTCATTTTCTTTTTTCATTTATTTGCACCCAGGGGTATCTGTCTTAATATTCTTCAGTCAACGCAGATAGTTTGAGACAGTGACATTTGTGCTACCACCTAGCGATTTGTTTTTGACCGTCGGTAAGTTAGAGATGAATTTATAGTCCCAACGGAATCCCCGTAAGCATGAAGGAGCATAATAAATGAAGGCTCACTTTCACGTCTTTTTTTGAAACTGACGTGTCCCAAGCAGTAACCTTGGAAAATCACACCGACACAACGTGGCACCTGGAAGTTAGGAGACAGCCTTGTCAATGGCTTGGTAACATTGTTTTATTGACGAGCGTCGAGCGAAATGACAACGAATTTCAATTCAGTTACGTAAGGGCTTAGTGATTCGATCCTATTTTCAACATACCCAGATTATCAACTATTCACACGTGGCGGTCTGTAACCGTGGTAAAACACGGATAATCCCGTTGAGGTTAGATTCAGTCGTCAACCGCACAAACGGTGCACTTGAAAATTGCCGTATACGGCAAGTATTCAACACCGAATTGAAACATGTTGAACGTAGCGATCATTTGAACGTAGCAAACTTAATTGGCTATAGAATCTGGGAGTAAGAGCGTGAGTGATCATATTTGGATTAAAAAATAAATAATGTGTAAAAACATTAAGTAAAATAATTTTATAAAACTCACAACCAACAAAATCATTGTTGACATTATCTTTTTTGACACTAAGATTTGAATTTACGCCTTACCATAAATACGAATTCTGTCAAACAGTTTTGGCCGCTAATCGTCGACACAGAGAAATATGAAACGACGATCAGAAAAAAAGAATACCATCGAGGATGGTAGTGGTGAACCTTTTGATGCTCAACAACATGGAGACACTCGTGGCGACGAGAAAAACATCGCTATATTATTTTTTCTCTATCTTTTACAAGGCATTCCCATCGGCCTGTCCAGCGCTATTCCTATGATACTTCAAAACAGAGGAGTTTCGTATCGTCAGCAGGTAAATAAATAAAGGACAATCCTGAACAAAAACAATCAAATTAAAGTGTAAAACAGTTAAATTTTCAGAAGACAAGTTTACATGGGGAAAAAAGCGTTTCTTGATTTATGCACATTTTATTTTGAGTACTATTGATCAAATTTTTAATACTCATCTGGTTTTACAGCATTTGACTCAATTGAATATTACTTGAACTTGACCGTTTATTCATCGTATTGAAGTAATATTTTTACATGAATCTTTGAAACTATTAGGAAATGTGTAACAAAATCGATAATATTGTGTTCCTCAGTGTATCGACCGTTCTTTTCCTGTAATTGTTTTCAGCATTTTGTCGCATCGCAGAAAATCACCTGTTATGATTCTTCCATGCATTTATTCATCGCATATATTTGCACAGTCAATTATACGTTTCAGCTGTGTGATCAAATCAATGATACGGAAAAAATGGGCTAATTTCAATGATTCTTATCAATCAAAGTACATTACGCAGCGCCAGAAAAAACTAGAAATTATTGGAGAAATGCGTGATAAAAAGAATTTTATATTCAAGAATTCTTATCTTAAGATTTTGCAGTAAAAATTTGTCAATAAATGCGAAAGCTTGTGTAAAATCTTTGAAATTACATGAAAATATGTTATAGAATTTTTGTATGTACTTTGGAGTCATTAGTATTTCGGAGCACAACGATTTGTATCACTTGTCCCTTTACTAAAAAACAATGTCACAAAGCTTGCATTTAATATTCAACAATGATGTTTCTTTTCACTGTTTCAGGCAGAGTTCAGTTTTGTAAATTGGCCGTTCTCGCTAAAATTATTATGGGCTCCCATTGTGGACTCCATGTTCTCCCAGAGATTTGGGCGAAGAAAAACTTGGCTTATACCTACTCAGTATTGCATGGGGCTGTTCATGCTCTTTTTATCCAGTAACATAGATACTTGGCTCGGCGACAAGAATACACGCCCAAACATAGAATTATTGACTGCGCTATTTTTTTCTCTTAATTTCCTTGCCGCCACTCAGGACGTAGCGGTCGATGGTTGGGCCCTTACCATGCTCAAAAGGTATCTAGTCCCTGCTTGGATGCAATAAAGCTATCAAAGTCTGTAAAAACGTAATCTTGTTAATTCTTCAAGGTGTAATGTGGGTCATGCATCCACATGCAATAGCGTCGGACAAACTGCAGGCTATTTCCTCGGTTATGTGTTATTTATAGCACTTGAGTCGGCAGCATTTTGCAACGGTTATTTGAGATCAACGCCGTCCGAAGAAGGATTGGTCACATTACCGGGATTCCTTCAATTCTGGGGCTGGGTATTTATCGGCACAACAACCCTGGTCGCAATTTTCAAACACGAGGACAGCGTGGAGCCTCATAAAGATGAACCAGAAATGGACATAACACACGCATATAAATTGTTATTAGATATCATCAAGTTGCCGAGTATTAAAACACTGGCAATCATTTTGTTAACTGCCAAGGTTTGTAGATTATAACTTACTTAGGGACCTTTTTTCCCGATCATTTATCAACTCTTTGATCGAACTAGATAAACTATTGGACTGTCGTTCTAGATTGGATTTTCTGCTTGTGATGCTGTAACAGGTCTGAAAATGGTAGACGCTGGTATTCCTAAGGAAAAGATGGCTTTAATGGCTGTGCCTATGGTGCCACTTCAAATTGTTCTACCATTGGCCATAGCAAAATATACCGTGGGACCAAGGCCAATGGACGTTTATTTGAAGGCTATACCGTACAGGTAAGGATCAAACCAGATAACATATCAGAATGTTGTTGATTCAGCAATTAGACAGTGCGTGTTATCTATAAAACGTTCGGAATTTACAGTTTCTAAAGTTATGCTAATATCTTTCCAACAGGTATGTGATTTTTTAACCAATTTATATGCTAATTTTTTTTAGCTATTTTGTAGATCAAGTTGTACTGGTCAAAAGTCATTGTACATAAGTATGATTTGATCTATAAAATAGCAAAGTTTCAATCAATTTCACAAAAAGCCAGTTCCCACAAGGATTATGCGAGATTCTTTGGACGATTGTTCTCGACTGCTGTCCAGTATCGACTGAAAAGTAGATGCGATTTCTATTCCACCTTTCTTTTATCAGCTACAACAATCTAGAACACGAAACTCAAGAATGATGCACAATAAATATATCGAAGATAATAATCAAACCATTGAATAATTTCACAGGTTGGCTTTTGGATTAGTTGCCGCGTTTTTAGTATGGCTTACACCCTTTGTGGTAGTAAACGGAGATGTTCCACTTTATTACTACGCCGGTCTTATCGTCGTGTACTCCATCCATCAGGTAGTGTAGCCATCACTTTTTTGCGAATTCATCCATCTTCTTGCATCGATTTACAAGAATTTATATCACTCATATTTTATCAACTTTCAGGTCACTCTCTACAGCATGTTTGTTGCTGTGATGGCATTTTTTGCAAGGATAAGTGATCCGGCTGTGGGTGGTACTTATATGACGCTACTCAACACCCTGTGCAATCTCGGTGGAAATTGGCCAGCTACGACCGCGCTCTGGTTCGTCGATGCTTTCACCTTCAGGCAATGCAGTACAGATCCTACAAATGACTGCAGTACCGCGGCTGAACGAGAGGTGAGTCGTGACGCCATTACAGTGCTTGATGTTGTTCACGGAAGATTCGAAAATTCCTGAAAACTGCATCAGGCTCCAGTTAAATAATCGTTTTCTAGCATGTTTAAAAATTTTTCGCTATCTTATGATCAAAAAGTGTAGTTTTTTGATAAAATTCTTAAGGGCCTACAGTACGAGATCATATTACTAATTGTACTCGTAATACTCTTTCAGCAATGTGCGAATACTAATGCTGGCGAGTGTCACACGCAGTTGGATGGATACTATATTGAAAGTTTACTGTGCGTTATCATTGGTGTTGTCTGGCTGAGGTGGGGGCGAAGGAAAATCAACTATTTACAAAATAAACCACATTCGGCATGGCAAGTGGTGACACCGCATCATAAAAGTTAACGCCAAATTTTCAACATCTAGATTTTCTAATATTTTTCTTGTGCATGATAATCAGGGAATCGGTAACGACTAAAATTTTCCAAGAACAAACCAAAAACAAGCACAAAGTTTCGTGTATATCATTTCAGATCAGTGCATAAGTCACGCATAACTTACATAACAATAGAATTATTTTGGCCTTGCGGATTTGGCCGACTTCGACACTTAAATAAATTCTAATTATCATAAAATGACTGAAAACTTGGCTTTTAAACGCAAAGGCTGACCCTGAATTCTCTCGTTGATTCCATCTTCGTAATTAAAAAAAAAAACACACACTTCAATTCAAAGTTATGCTCCCATGATTTGCAGCACAATTCGAGCAACACGGAGTGTTGCAAGGTTTCGACGAGAAACTTAAAACTAAGTATTTATTTTTAGTACAGACCTATTTGAAGTGTGTATGGTGCTTCTATTCCATTCACTATGTTTTCACCGTATATTAAGCGAACAGATGCATCATTGGTGTAAATTCAATACAAGAGCCAGTTCGTGAAAGAATGGTAATCCGGAAATATTCATTCGTATTCCCTGGCTAAGTTTTCCGCAATGGAAATTTTCCTGCTTAAACTTTTCCATGGGGTATAACTGCTTATTTCCTGTGAGCCAAACTATTTACTTACACTCTGTATAAAAGCCGCGATGGATCTTTGAGCTGCTTTTGTGTCGTGCGTCGCAATTATTTGTCTGAAATTCGGGCGGGACTCGTTAGATTTATTTCACGACAGGTTGTAGAGAACATAGTAATTAAGTAATCCAATTCCTAAGAACGTTCAGATGGTGCAGTTCTCTTTTTTGGTTTCCTTCTTTATTTTGTATATTCTTGTGGGAATTCTTAGCACCGAAGTGGACAGAAACGATTATTTATTATTATTATTATTATTATTTTTTACACTCGTTTCGTCATATCTCATTCTCGAAGTTTATCGCACGGTGAAAAACTTGACTGTTTTTATCAGTTACATTCCCTGCAAGGGACCATTAATTTGAACATAAACGTGAACATGAAGATTGTGCATGAGAAACGAAATGTATCGTACGTCTGTATTTATAGAAATTGAATTAGTCTCGTGTCGATTTTATTAGAGGTACCCTGGTGAAAACGGTGTCCAAAAAAATGTTTCTATAACGCTTTGAAATGAGATTTATGGTGAAGATTTAAAAAAAAAATTCAGATCACTCATTAATAATAATATCAGACTTTGTCGAGAAATATTTTTGGGAATGTTTCCAGTAGGGTACGTAAAGTCCTTGGCTCCAAAGACAGCGAAATATTTAAATTAAAACACCAGTTTGTATACCACAGTTTGTTATAAACCACAATATACAAATCGTGATTTTTGGAGAACCTGTTTGTTTCACTTTCTCCCATAATTTCCGTTTCCCTCCTATGAATGAATATTACCTGGAAAAAATATGGTATATTTTTATACCAACTCCCACATGCGTAACATATACATACTATTAATAATTGATAGACGTACATATTTGAAGTTATGTTACTTCGGTACCACCTGTTACTAAAAATCCTCATAATATATTTTAGTCTGTATAGATTTAGAATTAAATTTAGATTTAGATTCCAGACTCTGTATAGATTTCCGAACAAAGTCTAATCTGTCCATGAAAATCAAGGAAAGGTCAGGGAAATGAAAACATCTGTAAAACATGTGCAGAATAAGATAAGAAATCCCGCGAATCGCGCGCCCAATTATTTATTCAAACGTACAATTCGTTATGATAGCGAAATAATTGATATTTAAATTGTAGAATTTTCCACGCGTTCGGAAAATTATTTTGTAACGTGTTAACTTTTTCATACAAAAAAAAAAAAAAAAAACAATTAAATTAAGGACCATCGATCAACGACATAAAAGTAAAATTTCTTGAATAAATTCTGTGCAAAAAGTTACAATAGTTGTAATATATTCACTTTATTTATCAAGGTTTTATACTTTTTTAACCGCTGTAAGCAAGATTTATAAACGTAACGACAAAATTTTATGTAAAGTTGACAATTCAGTTCGCTAAAATTATTTTTACATCAATTGCAGGAGTAGTTTCTGTATGGTATTAAATCCTAAGTCATAAATTATTACGTTCGATCGCGTGCCGTGCATCAATAATTCTATATCGCTTGTAAACTGACGTCAGAAGCTTATAATAACGTCTCTCTGTTACTGCTGACATCAAACAGCTGAATATATTGACTTATATTGCCGACTGTAACGTACAGCAAGAGATAAAATATAAAAAACACTGCCAGCAACAAGGGAAACGTCAGAATCATTTGGAATTGAACTCTTTATTTATAAAATTTATAATTATACGAATGTATAACGCGATACTTATTGAATCGCCTTCGTGAATTTGTATTTTATTTCTTCCGTCAAGAAAACAATCAATACTCCACATTTGATCGTTTCGTCTAAAACGACAAATGAAAAATGTCTTATAAGCATATTTTAGGAAAACTGGGAAGCAAGGACAGAAGTACAATTTCAGAATATTCGATCTCATTATTTTATGTACTACATCAAGCTGAAAACATTATACTGATTACTAAATTTTCCTTCAATCAATAGAGTGACGAAGTATTTTTCACTCCTTTTCAGTTTAGTTGGAAGATATTCTCAACATTTATGATAAGTGCAAACCTGCCGTTACAGGTGTTCAAAACTTTTCATCCCCACGTTTTTTATCGGCGATTATAACGTCTCAGTCCCTTTAATCTCTTGCAGATTAGATGATTACAGCACAGACACAGTCATGTTACGTTTTTTCATGCAACGCGATTCCTTCTCATTTTTATCCGGAATTTCCATGACCAATATTTCCGGGTTTTCGTAGCAGGGTTCGATTTCCGCAGGATTTGCAAATCCCTCTTCCGGTTCAGTCTCCGTGATCTTGATTAATTCTTTCTCCTCTCGAGTTACTCTCGATTTTATATCGCTTTTCACAGCCATTCCGTTTACCACGATAAGTAAAAAAAGTATCAAAATCATGACGGGATGTTAATTGCAGCTAATTGCAGATCATCAATAATTAACCAGACGAATTGCGAGGCTTGGACTGAAGTTTGTAACTGCGGATTGAACTCCGGAGTCGACGAATAATAACCGGTCTTATCGAACACGTTTTGCAATTATTATTAAACACCGATTGCACACCTATGTGCTTAGAAATTATGCATTTTTATTACCGCTGCGCATAAAATTTTTCCACCTACACTTGGAGCGGTTATGTTTTTACAACTTCTTGACGAATAGGTATTACAATATTGATTTATTAACACCTGACCACGATACATTGATTATAAAACAAAGACTACGCGTTGTTAAAGTACCCGCACGGATTTATCGTTTCAGAATCCAATCTCTGCATGCCGAGAAAAATTCTCTAAAGAACTCAGAATTTTATAAAACTGTACGGAAATAATACAATGATAAACGAGACTGCTGCAACAAAAATTGTGTGAATTCAGATACTTAATGTGTTCCATGAAAAGATTGTCCAACTTCGTACTTAATAATTGATTCATCAAATTTTCGATTCAAAATTATCATTCATCACTGAAAATTTTTTAGGTACACGGAATAGTTTTCAGAGCATTATTCCCAGTAAGGATGGAATGAAAAATATTTAACGATTTCATTCGTGTAAGCTATAGTTCAGTTTACGTTTATCAAGCTACACAAGACTTATCGATTTGTTATAATCGCTTTGTTCTAATGCTTATACAGACTGAATGAAACAGTAGATTACGGTATAATTTCAAATTCCAATAGATGTGACTGTACGAGAATGTTGATTTCAAGTGCGAGGATATTTTCTTGTCTTCAGAGTTCAAAGTTCAAAGTTCAGTCTTCAAAGTTTCACGAACAGTTTCGAAAAAATTAAAAGTTTCGCATACTTCACCAGGAATATATATAAAAAAAAAAAAACACATCGTCACCGTTAAGTGTATCCCAAATGGATAGTCGTAACTGTCAGTGTTTTAATCAGACTGTAAAAAAATCTCAATTTGGTGCAATTTTACAGAATATTATACATAATACGGTTTAAAACAAGAATTGATTTCTGACATACCTCGGCTTATTTGGAAACTGAATTTGATTTTCTTTTCCACCAGACAATCCAGGAATCAATTCGGCACGGTGAACCCTTTTACTTTAGAGGCGAGGTTTTTTTTTTTTTTTTGTTTATAGGGTGAAGAAAATTGCGAAGAATGAAAAACAAGTTGAGCTGTCCGTTGAGAATCATGTGCCTGATTTTCCTATAATGTGATTGAATTAATATATAACAAAGAGGCAAGAAAATTAGGAGGTAAAAATCTATTAATAATAATAATAATGATAATACAACATAAATAAATTAAAGCTGCATGTATATACTGGGACAAGAAAGGGTTTTTAATAAGTGATTAATATCAGATACACGTGTCAAATTTAATCAAGCATTGTTCATTGTCTTGCAATTGGAATCGAAGCGATTGTTGAAATTATAAAACCTGTAATATGTATATATTAATCAAAGTGCAGGAATGTTTGAAAAAATATTTTTTCAAACGAGGAAATTATGTCGTATTAAAAATCCGGACGTTGATTTGTACAAAGTTTTATTCCGACGTCTACTACTGTGATTTTTAGATATTGATAAATGAATAAACTTTGTTTCACGATTTTACACATGTTCATTTTAATTCTTTGCACAAAATTTTCTCCGGAGGTTAGACATCGTGTCTTTTATTTATTTTTTATTTACAATTAACCGCAGCATCCTGGCTCAGCTGAATTGTCGGATTTGATGATAGGAGACCGCTTTATCAGACGGGGAGTTCCATTTTCGTAGGAGAGTTGAATTATTTCCTCTTCGGTGTGATGCGGATTTTCTTCATCTCCCGGTGCGTGTCTACGGTGCATCTATTTTATCAAACGAAAATTTTTTTTTTTTCACTTTACTTATTAACAGGTGTGAAAACAATCGTTGAATTTTCACAAGTGTAAAATAGAGGAAAGAAATCATTGACGAAAATTTCTATAGTCGTAATTAAAATACAGTCCTAAGCTATTTTCATTCTTTACACAAAACGGAAAAATTTAGTTCTGTCTAGCGAATGAAATTTGAGACCTTATTTAACCGAAAAAATCTATTTTACTCTTCTAGCAGATTTATATAAAATATAGTATTCACAACTAAAACATCGATCAACAAGAATTTTCAGTCTGGGTTATAGATTAGCATTTTCTTTTTTTTAAATTACATGTTTTCTGAGACATTGATTGTAAATAACAATTCAACGAACTTCACTTTGGCATTTGAATTTTTGAATAAAAGTGATTTAAATGCGAAACTGAAGTTTGTTTAATTGTTATTTACAATAAATGTTTGAGAAAATAGATAACTTTTTTATTGGAAATCTGAAACATCGTTTTTGTTACTACAAAAGCAAACTCTATCTGATAAAACTGTTTTTTCTTTTATTACTTACCTGAAAGATATCAAAATTTGACATCTAGAAATTTCTGACAAAATTCGTGTTGACCTGTGTTATTTATCAACGTAAAAAAGACAAAAGCAAACTTTGTAAGTAATAAATGAGGATTTTCGTTTTTATTCGATGTATAGAATTAAAATTTATTTATTTGTATATAAACTCGTAAAAAAAAAAAAATGTTAATAATCAAACTAAATAATTTCTTGTACCAAAATTTCTTGGAATTTCAACAATATTCAAACCGCGATTATTGTAACAAGACCCATATTCCATAGAATTCGTTGTTCAACTATAAAAGAGTTAATTTTCTTCGAGAATAAAAATTCCAATCACTTGATAAATTTGTATTATAGACATTATTACTTGTGAGCCGAAGAGAAGCGAAATTGGATCTGCTTCGAGTGAGGCACCCTTTTCTTCGTGAAGATGGTCGACGCTTTGAACAATTGCCGTGCCGCACGCGACGATCAAGAAAACAAGACGAAGCGACATTTTTCAAGAATAAAATTGCAGTAGCTGAGTAAGTTTCTCGATTGCAAAGAGTGTCTGAATTAGCAGAGATCACGGCGGAGCTTTTTATACGATTTTCAGTAGTAAACCGCTGTGCAAATGTCGGTAGAAATAATAACGCGGGATGTTAATTGAAAAAAGAAAAAAGTCGAAATAGTTTGTAAATTAGTTAAAATTCTTAGCTTTTTTCATATTTACGAGACAGCCGATACGTCAATGTCACAATCGTGCTTGTAATTATATACTCATTTTATCACTTTCGAACCGAAAACAATGCGATTAAACCGCTCAAGCATAGCAGTGGGCTTTTTTTTCTCTCGTGAAAATCACTGAGGTTCGGCCAAGTTGTGCGTGAAATTTTGTCAAAATGGGTTATCCGAAATGAATTTCTTTTAGATTAAATAAATTTTGGAATACCTGTTTTTTGGGGTCTCTTTGTCGATCTTGCATAATCATTTGATTAGGTTCAAAGAGAAAAACGATAATTCAACGTGACAAAAATATTTTTATAACACCTTGTACTTGAATTAAATATATCTCTGTGCAAAATCAGTTTAGAAGAATGGTAATCCTTATAATTCACGTTCGATTTTTATTTTTGTTTTAATTTTGAATAGCTGTTAGATTGATATCGAAAGATTTGAAAATAATAATAATAACAATAAGAGGAAACGGATTATTTGAGTCGAGTGATATTCGTTTGAATAAATTGAATAGTATTGAAATCTTCTGCTATGAGCCTGCCGAATTTCATTTCTACGCGCAATTTTGCATTATCAAATATTTTTCATGATCGTCTTCTTTTACGTCAAATACGCTACGTTATGGCGATACTACGTATTCGCATTATTTCATATTCTCACAACCGACGCCTCTGAAAATATAAAACATGTTACAATTGTCCGCTAGTTGCGATTAAGTCAATTAAAATCTGACCACGAACTCACCACACATTCGTACAAGTCTTTCAACAGTTAATTAACACTAATTGTATATTATCATTAATTAAATCAATCTGAAACATTATTACAATACATTCTACCCATTCTAATAGAGACAGTAATGTATAACGTTCTTTATTTCTGATAGTGTATATATTACAACGTACGGTAACTATTTGAAATCAATAAATATTGTAGCGTTTATACTGTTCGTTTATATATATATATATAGTTTCCCCAGCCTTTTTTCATCCTCGCGACAATGCTCAACAATACATAATCACATTACAAATGTATACTATTGTCTTGGTTTGTAGGTCTAACATTTGTACATATATAAAATACCGGATCTCAAGGCACCCTTTCTTTGAAATTATTTTCTAAACATGTTCGTGCGTTAAACTGACAATGAGTCGAAGTCCTAACAACGCTAAGTACATTCCGACCTCGTCTTGTTGTGCAGTTTCATACGAAACGGATAAGTCATTCGTAAACTAACGTGGAAAAATGTGCTAGAATTGATCGATACTGTTCAACATTTTATCGAATTTCTTGAATTACTTCACTGAATTCGTTGAGCATCAAAACCTAGATCCTTGCACGTGAAATATTCGCGTTTTTTGATATTTCTGCATTCCGAACATAAATAACAACCGTAACAAATTTTGAATAGTTTTGTTATGCACTCGAGAAAAGATGACCACATATAATTTCAAACTTTGAATAATATTGTGCAACATTTTTTCCTCCGCTAATCTGAAATACAAGGGTGAGAGTGTTTTTCTGTTTGGAATGTATTAAAAAAACGACAATTATCGGTGTCCTCTTCTTGAAATTTGGAAACATTCTTTCACCTGAAGGTCAGACTACCCTAAACGATTCAATTTTGGTAACGTAGAAATTTTACTATACATTTACTGGTCATCCACCGTGAATCATGTTTCAGGTGCCTCTGAGCTAATCAGCAAATATATAAATATACAAACATTTTATAACAATTTTTGTTACTATCTATTTTGATGCTTCGTCGTACGAAAGTATTGGTACCTTGTCACTTGATTGACCCAAAGTTGCGCCCCATTTTGCACCCCGACCTGCCTCACGGGTGGCCATCAAATTTGATCGAGAATTCGGCGACGTAGCTTCTTTACTGTGATGAATTCCATACAGGAAGTAAACGAGCATACCTGTACGACAAAGTTGATTTACGAAATTTATCCAATTAGCCACAGTGACGGGTCACCTCACAGTTGCTACACTTCTAAGAAAGATTTTTAGTGGCTAGATTTTCAAAGCACACCCTCCAGTTTCTACTCGATGAAACTCGTACTTGTTTGTACGAAATTGTCGTTTTTTAAAACACGACTCAGCTGTTTATGGCGATGAAAATAGGACAGTAGCGAATGATTTGAAGGCATTCGTTTCACGGATTAAAGAAGACAGCTCCGGGAAGGCCTCTGTATCATTTTATTCTTGAAAAGAACTCACCTAGTATCATCCACACAAAGAAGCGAATCCACGTCAAAGATGATAAGTGGAACATTAACCCAATGTTGCAGAAGATGCTCAATGCTGGAACGAATGGAACCAGTGGTACACGAAACTTTGCATTAAGTCCGGGAGTTTGTTGATGGCATCCGATTATGAAAAGACCTAAGAGAATCATGTGAGGTATTTTTTTCGTTGGATTCAATTTTTGCGATATTTTTTTACGTCTAACGGTACTTACAGATGATCAGCACTAACCCAAGAAAGACGAAGGCGAAATAATCGCCAAGCCGTAACTGAGTGGACGGTTTGAAGACGATGTGTAACTTTGTACACATCGGAACACAGGCAAGGGTGAACAAAAGCGTAGCTAATGTGACACATTTTCCTGGTTCCATACGGCCCAACACCCATGCCAACCAAGAATATCGGGGCTTGAGCCTTCCGGTTCCTTCACTCAAGTCTAAAAGCTGTTGAAATGGAAATGGAAAGCGTTACGAAACTATCTTCGCAATTAGTGAATATGCAATATTAGCGTCCTTCTTTATTTTTTGCAATTTTAGATTGAATTATTTTTTATTCTGATGTCAGCTAATTGTAAGTCGTGTATCTTTCAACGAGATTTTTCAAATTGGACAATAAAAGTGACCCTTGATGGTTCGATATCAAGAAATTCGTCATATCCAAGTTAATCACTCATCGATTCGATGTAGACCTGTTTTCAGAACATTACAAGAGACTTCATGGGATTTCAAAAGATTCCAAGAGATTTCAAAGATTACAGAAGATTTCAAGGATACCAAGATTTCTGGAAAGTGTACACCAGACTTCACGTATCCAAGCATCAAGTCATCTTTACCTCAGCATTCGATGAATGGATGCTATTGCAGTCACTTCCCGAGTGTGAGTCTGGACCCTCGGTCACAGAAGAACCTGGAGTGCTGGGAGTAATGGCTTCCGTAGGACAAGTCGATGTTACCTCGGGACGATACCTCAAGACAATCACACTCGCGGAGACGATCGTGTAGGCCAAAAAGGTTCCGATCGACATAAATTCAACGAGGTGTTCGAGGTCGAAGTAAAACGCGATTGACGAACAGCACAATCCGGTGAATATCAGGCTGAAAATCGGTACTCTCGTGAACGGAAATATCTTGGCGAAAAAGCTAAACAAGAGTCCATCGCTTGCCATTGAGTACATCGTCCTTGGCAGGGAGAAAAGTGATCCAAAGAGGGTAGTGGTCATGCCGCACAAGGCACCAATGCTGCAAAAAGATGTTGTCTTTTTCGGTCATAGTGCGGTGTCTCGTTATACAGTTGAAGAAACTGATTCAAGGTTGATACGGAACTTAACGAGCAGGTGGAATTTACCTGATAACATATTTCGCCCAAGGCATAACTCCGGAAAAAGCGTCCAACAGTGCTGTGGTTGGATTTATTTCCCGGAATGGTACAACCGCAGTTAGGGTTCCACCTATGACGACGTAAGCTGTGGTCACGATTAGCATGGCAATGATAGTGGCGATTGGGATACTTCTGGCTGGTTCTCGAGCCTCCTCTCCAGCGGTTGCGATTGAGTCGAAACCGACGAATGCGTAAAAGCATGTGGCCGCACCTGGAAAATTACGAGAAGATGATGTTCCGTCGTTTACCAGGAACGGAATACACCATTCCACGGTATCAAACGTCCGCAATTACCTTCCAAAACACCGTTGAATCCAAAGGGAAGGAAGCCGTCTTTGTCATTGATCCAATTATCGATGTCTGCGTAATAGAATCCCATACCGCCGATCATTATTATCACTGCCAGATTCACCAAGGTCAGAACTGCGTTTACCATAGCGGACGCTTTTACACCAGCGGCAATTGGAATTGTGTATAGAAGACACACGACGGCGGCTAGAAAATCGTAGCAGGGAGGATCGTCCGCATTTCTGTAGCCACATACCAGATGGGATGAGTAATTGCTCAAGAATCCGCCCGTCAGAGAATCAACGTACGCACTCCAGGCCCTGGCAACGGAGGCTGCGCCTGTAAAAGATGACAGAAAAACGGTCCGTGGATCTCAAAACTTGTGATACTGCGTCAAGATTCTCCTCGTCTTTTTTAAAAAGAAAAACAAGTATCTTACAAGCAAGGTATCCCAGATCGATCACTCCCATTTGATTTCTTTTGTAATACGTTATAGTAGACTAAATACCAAGTGACACGTATTTTTTTTTATCTGCCATTAAACACTTTAAAGGAGTAAAACCACCCTCCAAAGTAAGGCACGTCAAGGGGCGATTTGGAAGTTTTTTTTTTTTTTTTTATCAAGAATATTATAATCTTCATTTCTCGTTACGAGAAAACTTTTCCAATTGGATTGATTGAAAAATATTAAAATCATCCCTTGAGACGACTTGCTTTGGAAGGTGTTTGCACCACCTTAAAGTGTTTAATGGTAGATAAAAAAAAGTACGTGTCGCTTAGTTTTTAGCCTGTTAATAACATATTACAAAAGACATCAAATCAGAGAGATAGCTCTGGAATACCTTCCTTGGTAGTCACCTTATGCTCGAAATAAATTTTTTCCAATACATGGCTCACCGATCATGTGCTCCAACATCACGTTCCATCCGATAATGAAGGCCCAAAACTCGCCGATGGAAACGTACGTGTAGACGTAGGCACTGCCCGCTTTTGGGACCCTTGCACCAAATTCTGCGTAGCATAACGCTGCCATCAGTGATGCGAACCCCGCCAGAAGGAAACTGAGGACGATTCCTGGACCGGCGATATTTCGAGCAACGATTCCCGTCAGGACGTAGATCCCTGCTCCGACCATATGACCGACTCCTGATGTCGTGTGAATGGAAAACCATACGGACATGAAATGGTGTGTTGGCTTTAAAATTGAACTGATAATACCGATGATGTTTCATACCCAGCAAGGTGATTTCAAAGGCGGACAAGCATCGTTTCAGAGGAGTTTCCATGACGTTTCCTCGGATCTTTTTCATCCGATTCATTTTCGCGCACGTGTCACTCAACACGTGGCCCAAGATCATCCTTCTGACGCTCGGCATCGTTTTGTCACCTGAACAGAAGACACTGAATTGGTTTCATATTTCTAAAATGGTCCTTTTTGATTTCAATATTATATTACCTTTTTCACCGTCATTATTACAATATTCAACTACTTTCTTTCCTCCTAGCTTATCTCGAACTTTTTAAAAATGGCATGAGATCCTGACGCTTCACCATTGAAGACAAACAATTCAACGTTATATTGAATTCATTACCGGAAATGCATCGCAGCTAATGAAAGTGAACTACCAACGTCAAGTCGTTATTAAACTGAAGTATAATCAATCCCAAAAAAAGGCAGAAAAGATTAATTTTAAAATCGTGCAATCACGAACCTACGTCACATTCTCTTGTCAATATTCAATCTCGATATGATTCGTTCCGAAAATGAATGGATCAGAGTGTGATTGGAATAACTGTCCAGTAAAGATGATTTGCTTTGGGCGAAAAAAATACAGCAATAATTGCTCGGCAATGCCGTCAGTGATACAAGTGATGTCATATGTGACTGCCTAAATAATTGTCGAACCGAAACTCTAGCGATGTACAGGGATTGTCCACGAAACTGCAGTTGAGTTCGAGCTTAATCGTATCTTTATATTCAAGTCATAAAAGTGCACATTGAAAGCAAAGAAGAGCATTAACTGTCGACTCACCTTGAGATGCTATAATTTAAATGAAATCCCTAACAAAAGGCAGACCGTGCGGGCTACACAAAATCGCAATGGTTGCTTACCACAGTCCGTAACGTCGTGTCTCACCACTTTTACTGCGCCAACTCAGAAGCTGATCGATAAAGCCCAGAAACTAGTTGCGCGCTTTGCATGCATTTGTTCGAAAACTAAGCTCACAACTTTTTAGAAACTTTTTTCAAAAGTGTACTTTGTTCTAAATCGGCAAGCACGTGTCTATAATCTCACAATTTTATTTCACAGAGATAGTAAAATTTGCTTTTAAAATTATAATAGCGAAGTTTAAGTGAGCTGTAAGCTTTCTAAAGTAAGTGAATACTAAAATCATTCTTAACCCTCTCGTGCATACATTTTTCCTTACATGCGATTCACTTGAAATTTTGAATGCATAGGCGTTTGGAATCGCTGACTGCGAATCTGAACTCGAAATTCAAAAATTCAAAACGAAGGATCCAATATGGCGGACGTCAGTTCGAAAAGTTATTTGATTTTGAGGAAACTCTATGTTACGTGGTTTTTGGGGTCACTGATTACGAATCTGAATTCGAAATTCGTATATTCAAAATGGCGGACAAAAAAAAAACAACGCGAAGAAAAATTTTGAAAAAATTTTGAGTCACCATCAATGCTCGCATCAAATTAGCTCTGAATTTAACATTCTCGAAAACTAGGCAGACGAATTCTGCCAAATTTTCATATAACAAGAAGCTGTAAAATTTTCCGCTTTTTATGATTGCGTAAATTTTATCATCAGCTACCACATTGTTGATACCAGCAATTGCACAATCTGTATTACCGACCTTTACCGGTATCGGTAACTCTATCCGATAAGCATCTCAACACACGGCGTTATTTAATCGAAAATCCGTATTTACCAGCAGTGTGCTTGCAGTGACCCGCGTCAAGTTTTTCCCTGAAAATGGTGAGCATAATTAATAAATAACATTAAAAAATAACTTTACAGTCCTATGAAAATTCAAGCACGACGAACTATTCCAATGGTGAAAAAATTTGGTTGTCAATGAAATCATTTGTGCACTTGTTTCGAGTGATCTTTCTATCGCAGCGATAATCCGAAGCGTCATTCTTTTCACAAACTCATCATCGAGCGGTGTTACATGCATGTCAGCGAAATACAGACTCGGTAATTATATCAGGAATTCAGTTGGGATAATTTATTAGAAAACAGTACAAAGTTATTTTGGCTGACAAAACAAGACACTGTTATATCTGTTTTGAGTTTGAAATTCCCGTCGTAATTTAAACGGTGTTGTTTCAGATTATTTCATTGTTAATTTTATATAATTTTGTCGCATGGACTCGGAACGTGTTGAAGAAATATTTGACCTTCGTAACTATGATACGAGAAAAATTATTTTCGTAAAATACAATAACCCCATTAAACGTTGCTGAATCTTCCGATCGGATTAGTTGCGTGTGCAATTCACGACCAATTGTGATAGGGAGAGGAATTTGTCAGTTAGATATCATCGAAAATCAAATCGTGATAATCGTTGTAGAAGTTGATAATTGGGGAAATGAAAATAGATATATAGCCTAATGGACTTATTCATTCCGCGATATGCACATTATCGCGCATTTTTATAGTACATAAATAATTTTGTTGTCAGGAGTGACGGAAAATTGGTGTATCAACTGTGTCAAGTTTAACGGACCACCGTTTTTGTCAATTCGTTCGAAGCTACGTTCAGGAAACAGACTACATCGGCTGAACAAGCCAAGTTTCTTATTTATTAGGTGTAACGCGATTATAGAAAGAATCTCGGATTTGGTGGGTGAATTATTTAAACTGTATAACGTGAATAATCAGGCAGTAGAGAAGAAATGCTTGATTATTCAGCTTTCTAAGAATCCTAGTCTCAAACACTGTACTAGAACACGTGTTTACGAAAAGTAGAATGGAAGTAATGTAAACCATAATGATATTGTCATCCAGAAAAAAAGTTAAAATGTGTACAGCATGGCTATGGGAAACGCCTTTTTCTCATTTTAGTTTAACATTACATCCATATTATAGTTGTAAAAAGTAGTAAAAACAGTCATTTCTTGACACCGGCACAACAGTAGTGATGAATTTATAATTGTAGAGTAATCGATAGACAATCCATAAATTCATATAAGTCGTAGTATACACTTATAATGATAATCGTTACAGAGTATACAATTTCATTTCATTTCGCTTGTTCAATTTTCAATTCTCCATCTTCAAAATTTTCGTGAGAACTACGGTACAATTGCCTATACATATATATAATAAAGTAATAATTTTTTAAGTAGTGGCTGCATATATTGTAATTATAGTTCTGTAATTACATTAGTAGAAATAGTGGAACACTTTCTACATGTAACAACGTATAAACTACTTGTGCTTACATCGCATATACCCTCAGTATTACACCTTTATGCATATGTTACATGTCACTTGATCAAATAATCCATCGGATCGTTAACATGTTCAAGCATGGAAAAAAATGAAAATAGTTAAAGACTGAGCGGTAACCAGAACTAAAAATTTCTCTCACTGTAGTTCTAGTTACTATATGCAGTCCCTATAATTATTATCATTTTTCATCACAATCAAAAAATATAGTTCTTTAAGTACAAAATGAAAACGAAGTTTGCAGCTATTACAAGCAGAAAATATTCTTGTATTTTCTTGTTGGTAAATATTACGAAAATTTGGCCTAAGTGTAACAATAAATTGTGGTACAGGTTTTTTTTTTGTTAATTAATTAACAAAAATTTAGTATCGGCAACTATAATTGAGGCATTCCATGTCAAGCCGAGCATTCTGCAAGTAAAATACATTCGATCGACAGTTTTAATTCGCTTCGTCTCATGTATTCTACTAAAGAAAAAAAGGGCGTATCCATATTTTCAATGTATGACTCTAATTTAGACTTTTCAATTTGGCAGACGCACTCTTGTTCTAGTGGCTTTAATATCTTCAAGAGTGTTGAAGATGATCGAGCAAACAAAGAGGCATCGGAAAGGGTATGAAATACTTTTCAAAACTAACATAGCACATTTTTTTTTTCCTACATACAATCAATTGACCGTGAATTTCATAGGTCGAATTTTTTGACTTTGCTGTTAGCCATCGACAGCCAATTTTGACACTCTAAAAATCATGTGGTTTCATTCGCTTACCCATCATACATATATCGACCCAACAAATCTCAAACCTCACCAATGATGTGATCTTAAAAGAAAAAAAAAATCGATCCTCTTACCTCACGATTGTGTGGCTCAAAGTACCGGGTTCTTTTTTAAATTACCTTACATAATTTGTTATTTCAACGATACCCGTTTTAACGAATTGTACGCTTGAGAATAAAAGGAGTAATTGATATCGTACTAATTTCGCATCAACGTAACATATGCATATGTAGCGTAAACCAAAAAGTTACACGAGGCTGAAGTTAGTAACGTAAGCGTAACGAAACATTGGTTGGGAAAAAGGTCGTCATTTTGCAATTTTACAGTGACTTGGTAGTGTCGCAAGTTTTTTAAAATATCAATTTCTTTTCCCTTAATATAATTTCTGAAATTTCTTCGAAACGTGAATTATTACAATAACAACGTTACCGACTTCAACCTGAGAAAGTTACAGGCACGTTTATAGAATGGCACTGAAACAGGACCGTGCGAATCCATATACGCGGAATGATTTGGTTATCGGCTATTGTATACGTATTATATAGTATACATATCGTACGTATTACGTAATGTGGTGTGTATATATATATAGGCTAAACTGCTACTTAATTAACTTTCAGGATTTTCATTTATTTCTTCACATTAATCGTCAGTCTATTATCGGCGCTACGCAATTTACAGGATTAGGAAATAACGCATGAATTTCGCTTGGCGTCGTTTCGCTCGCGAATCTGTTGAAGATGCTGAAGCTGCGAGGGTGACGGAACGTGAGCGCTGCTCACCCTTGAGCTAAGATGCTGAGGGGGCGGTAAGGATTGCCGCCGTCTCCGTCGCAAAGCTGGACTCAGGTTGTACTTCACCTTAGCCTGTATCAACAGCTCCTTGAAGACCTGGTTTATATTCGTGTTCTCCTTAGCCGAGACCTCGACGAAACCGTTTTCCCAATCAACGGTCACCAACGCCTCCGTGCTCTCCCTGTCCACCTGGATTACCCAGACTCCGTTAATTCCACGTCGACACAAAATTCCTAAACGCGAGAAGAGAGCGTCCTGGTGGAAACAACTTCTACGTCTAACTACGAATTTGATTTTACGATTAAGTTGACACCTTCGTAGTCTTGGCATAAAATTTTTTTTAAGTCAACTTGGAAACACGAATTTCACAATATCAAGTTTTTCTGGCCTTTGGCTAACTTTCTACCTTGTGGAAAATCGAAGAGAAAATTCTCTGATGCGGACGGTCACGGTGCGCGATTTTTTTTCAAACAATTTTTATGTTCCGACAAAACACTATCGAAACTTGATTTAGACATTGATTTCAACGATTACTTTTGTAATGTTTATTTAAAAAAATTCAAGCATTATTCACTTTTGCGATTTGTTATACAATACATTATGCAGAGAGTGAATTCCTAACGACTGCATGGTCAGTCGTCTGCTAAAATACAACGCGCACGCGTAATGATCCGAGAGCGGATCTTCGCCAAGGCGACCTAACCTCATAAATAACCTTTGATTGAATTTTTTTTTTTGTTACATAATTAGCAGTGAGTCGTACGTTTTTAATCACCCCGTATCACAAAAGTATTTGACGATGAAAAATTTTTTAACCACGCGTTACGACAAAGTAAATTCTATTGATCACAAGTTTGCCAACATTGATTGATTCTGAGTACGAATCAGACCTAAGACCAGTTTCACTGGATTTTTATTCAAGACTGACGAATCGTCGCACGTTATAATTACCTCGCGATTTTCGTCAGCCAGATCGAGTTTGTTTCCAACAACGACAATTGGCACAGCGCTGTAACCTTTGGTCTCGAGTATTTGGGCGCGAAGAACCTTCGCCTCGAGGAAGGAATTAGAATCGTTGACATCGTATACCAGAATGAAGGCGTCAGCGGAGGAAATGGACAGAGCTCGCATGGCCGGAAATTCGTAGGCACCGGAAGTGTCCAATATGTCAAGAGTCAGCTGAATACCGGAAACATTGAAGTCGCCGTGATGCATTTCTTCGACGGTTCGTTTGTACTTAGCTGAGAATGTATTGTAGAGAAACTGACTGATGATTGATGATTTTCCAACTTTCGCCGCTCCCATTACGACGATTTTGTGACGAAACGAGCTTTCCGTTTGCTTCGTACTGTTGCTGTTCGCCTCTGATAGCCTTTCGGTGCTGCTCGTCGTCAATGCAAAGTGGATAAAACGCGATCAGAATTAATTCGAAATTGGCCCTTTATACAGTACGATCACGGACCGCGCTTTGCTTCAACTTAATCCCGGTGAAAATAGGGGAGCGAAAATCAACCGGGAAGGAAAAACGAATGAACTTTTCAACGTTCGAAAATTCCCTCACGATCCGATGTTAGTGAATTTAAATCCTCGTATAGACGGTGCTTCTCTCTTTTGTAAATCGTTTCAGTTTCAATTTCGCTACATTCTAGTCTTATATTTTACAAATTCGAATGAAATTTATATTTATGTATTAGAAATTATTTGAGAAAATCGTAACCAGAGAAATCGAGTTTAATTATATGTAAGTTTAGAAGGAGTTTTGAAAAATTGTACGTCGATTTTCCTAATTACTTGAAATAATTTTCAAAAATCTACTGTAATGAGTTCGATTTTTGTCATTTCACCTTTACATCTCTTAGTGCACGTTGTAAAAAATGACAGGTTAAAGCTTGCGGAATATAAATGTCGGTTTGTTGGTTTTAGTATTAGCATAAGCGAGACCCGCACGGGTGGTGAGAAAATAAAAGTTTCACGGTGTACGTTTGCATATAAATAATTCATACTTTGACAGATTCCGGTGTATAATATATATTTGTTTAAGTAAAAGCTCTCCGCGTTGGGGGCTGATGCTGTTGCTGTTGTTTTCTCACCTATTATTCTTCGGCAATTCTTCTTCTTGTTCCTCCTTGAGAGAGGATGGCTGAAGGCTAAAACGCCGGCGAAATTGATGGCGGCTCTTCATCATGTTTCTTCCCCCCTTTCAATATCTGTAAATATGAATAATTCGTTCAAGTTGAGATATCGAAGTTTCATCCGCGTGTAATATTATTCTGTACATACACGTTGGGGTAGTCTTTGAAAAGGTCATTTTTAAATTTCGAACGGCTCATTCCCTAAATCAGCTATGAATAATTCAAAAACAATTCCGTAACTTTTTCAGATTTTTATCTCTAAACTAACCCGAGCCCGTAAAAGGGTGGATTTCCCCATTTAACCCTTTCAGGAGCACATTAAATCCAACCAACAGATTTCGATCAAATTTGGTGCGGAAGGATTTCTTGGGTCACTGATTACGAATATCAACTCGAAATTTGAAAATTCAAAATGGCGGATCCAATATGGCGAACCAAAATCCAAAGTCATGCGATTTAGATAAAATTCAGTATTCTCGGGTTTTCGACGTCGCTGATTACGTATCTGAACTGGAAATTTGAAAATTCAAAATGGCGGATCCAATATGGCAACATCGAATGACTTGGGATTTAGGTCGACCTATTGGATCCACGGATTAGAGTTGAGATAAAAATATGAAAAAATAAGGAAATTATCAAAATTCAAAAATGATCTTTTGAAAGAACCATACTAACAGAGATATACAGAGTGAATTACTAACGACTGAATAGTTTAATGCGCACGCGCTAAAAGTCGAGAGCAAGAGCAGTTTTTTTGTCAGGGCAAGCAACATTTATAAATTCAGATGACAGGTCGCCGTGATATATCTAACCTCAAAAATGTTGGTAGCCCTGACGAAACAACAGGTCTTGCTCTCGAATTTTAGCGCATGCGCGTTAAACCATTCAGTGGTTAGCAATTCATTCTGCATAATATACAACATTGTATTTTATAATTCCTTAGCAACAAACAGTTAGACACCAACTATCGCTCACCATCACTCAATACTTTTACAGCACGTGTGCAGTTTCCTACATGTTATTTACACTTGTAACGTAATTTTTCGAGCCGAAAAAGTGTTAGCAAATCGAAAAGTTGAAACGAGGAATTTGAAGGGAGGTCCGCCAGTGATAAAAAAAGGATTTGTTTTCCTTGTCGAGAGTTGGCGGCGGTTGCTATATATATATATATGTAGTAAGCGAATGTCCGTTGGACCCTCCATTTTCGGGGCCAATTTCGAGTCACGTCGATCGGACTCCTTTCAACGTCCGCAAAAAGGTTCTTTGTCCGCCCATCCACTACTGTGCAACACCTTCTTCGAGCTTCAGGCTCGATGAAGCACGTGAGATGAAAAAATTGAAACTTTTCACCAGACTCGAATTATCACTCGCTGGTGAATGGAAAAAAATCAATTCACGAATTTTTTCATTTTTAATGCCTTAGATATTTTCTACTTAATAGAAAGATCAGTTCGATTCAGCCAGCTCATTGGATATCTAGCGATAAATTAAATCCACGCGGATCGATAATCGTTTGACGAATCTATTTATGACATATTTTTACGACAGCAGACAATATTGCAAATGGAATTTCCTCGCGGTAATCTATGATGATTTTGCTCCCCGTATTCGCGACGTTAACTCTAAATTTCACCCAGTAAAATTTGTTTGATAAAACTTTTAGTTATAGATTGTAGGTATACGGGGACATCCATTAATTTTCGATCAAGACATGCAAACTCGTCTAATCATGTATATTCTTATATTTAGTAAAATATCAAACGGTAAAAAAATTTCCAAAACTGATACGAACGTCACGATGTTGAATTTTGTACGATCTGATTCGTTTACACAATTTTCCGTCGGCTTCTCTCGTCGGTAAGTGAATATTAAATAAATTTTCAGAGGGTAGAAGCGCGCGATCTGCAAATGAAAAATCACCTTTGAACTTTTCTGCCACGGGACTAATTAGTTTTCAATTTTACGTCAACAAGCGGTATGTACACATTTGATAATCATTACGGTACGAATTGTACACGTTTAATTGGATGCTCGAGTCTGCACGAAATAAGAGTGTAAGATTGTCTACGTGTAGCTGGTACCAACATCAATGTTGTATTCCTACGTACATCGATTTTGGGTTAGACGTCTCCTTGCAGGAAGCAACTTCACGAATATACGTTGTACCTATGCATACATATATATTCTCGAACGATGGAGTAATATTGCCGATGTATAATAATAATGTGCATTAAGGAACATTTCGTACCACGCTGCTGAGTGGTTCAGCCCACATGGTATACCATGTAATTAGTTTCACTCTGCTCGTTAATTCTCTCTAAGAAATGAAAATTCCACGACTCGCGAGGAAGATTAAATCGTAATTTCTCATAACGTTCTTTTTATTGAAGTTAAAAATTAATGGGATCTATAAAAAAAGAAAAGTTCATTTCAATATACGAATCCGTTATGTACTTTATAATGCCAAATGATATTTATATATTGTTAAGTAGCTACAGAGAATTGTGTATTTTGTAAATAAAACCTGTAACAAAATTTTTATACTTGACGATCTTGAAATTTCAGTTACAACTAAACCTGATAAGAAAATTACTATAGTTTTATCGCGATGCGTTAATTCTGCAGCATTTGTAGCAGACAACTTATCCGATATGTGAACTGGCTTTCGTTTTTGAAATTGAGAAGAATTGAGCAGGAACTTGGTTGGAAAACAGTGCCGGAAATTACAATACGTATATTCATCAGATATTTGTGACACAACTTCTGGAGTCGATATTTCAAAGCTCGAAAGCAGTACAAGAATTTCACAAAGGACTTGGAAATAGCATGTGCAGGACTTTTTCTTGATACATTCAAATGAAATATTGATGCGGATATGCCTTGAGGGAGAAATTCGCTACACTCTTTGCGATACGAAAACAGCCCTCGGCGACCCCTCGATGAGAATTATGAAAGTCGAGGTGAAATAAAAAGAGAGAGAGAAAACCGAAAGAAGAGAAAGAAAGATCTGCGTGAAATTTTTTTTTCACCGGATCGTATAATCTACTCCTCCCATAAATGTACCACGCGCTGTGCGTGCGTGTAATGAAAACGAAACTACTTCACGCAAAGTGTAACGCGCGCGTGAAATTGTTCCGAGCTTTTGTGTAACGGTTGTCGTGAGGCGAGATATACTTGGGCGATTATTTGTTCCCCGTAAAAAGAAGCAAAGTAATATCTACCCAAATGGGGAAAAATAAAAGTAAATGTAGGACCGTATCGCGTGGGCGTCGAAAGAAAAGCTCGAATCTAACAAACGTAGCAATCCAACGATATAATTAACTTGATACTCACGCTGCAGAATGAGATCCAAGAGAAGGGAAGGAAAAAAGGAAAAGCGCAACGATGGAGGAGAAATTAAAAGAAAAGTCCGACGGTATTGTTGAAAGGAAAAAACGTTCTTCTTCGGTCTTTCTTTGTATTCTTAATTATTATCGATAACAACGTCTTGTGTTGCACGATTTTTTCTCCTTACCGTAAAACATTCCATGAATTGTGCGGTTTCGTGTGAAAAAATCAAAATTCGACACCACGGATAGAGAAAATAATATGTAGTCTTGGTAAATATAGATCTGCATATATTTATTATTACAAGTCAAATATTTAATTTGAGATTCGAAAGATCCACAAGCACCGAGATTATCGCCACGCTACGCGTTAAAATCGTTACGATGCGTAGAGATAAGGCGAACAGTGAGCAGCTATTCCGGTTATTATTGGAAAAATTATGCATGTGGAATCGTGAGTTTATTTTTCAAACTGCCCGTAGAAAGGGAAACGAAAAATTTTCCGCGATAGAGAAAAAAACCAAGCGATTTACAAACAAGAACTTTAGCCGAATATTTTCTTAGAGAATTAAAAAAAATTTTTTCCCACCGATTTGAAATTATAACGAAAAATATCATCATTTGATTTCATTCTGCTTGTTTTCCAAACCTTTCAAGTCAGAGCTAAAGGAATTTCAAAAGAAATGTGAAATTTTCTATTTTGTATCATTAAATTTAAATGATATGTTGTATGATTTTCGGTTCAAACTTTTCTAAATCATTTTCCATTTAGCAAACAGAACTAAATACGTACTTAAACGGATTTTGATGATTTCGAACTATGTTAATTTGGCAATAAAAATTAGATTAAAAAAAAAAAAAATAAAATAAACAGCAGAATACAAATACGGTGTAACTGAATAATAAATTAAGAATATTAGAATTGTTTCAAGTAAAAATGTAGTACACAAAATCTATGCGGCGTAAAGGATTTCAATGATTTTAAATAAATACGACAGATGCCAATGGTAATAATAGTGTGTTTAACGTAGGGCAGGATTCGCTGTGTTCTAGGTTCAGTAGCTCGAAAGTAGGTCTGGCGTAGAGCCAAAAGTGGCATGTGGCGTCGTTGAAGAAGAAGTAACAGTGCGCCCTGATAATTGAGAGGTCAAAGAACCTGCTGGGTGAACGAGTACCCAAGTAGGGGGTGAAACAGTTGAGAATAATAGGGAACAAAGAGCGAGTGATTAGAGGGTTTAAAAAGCGTCTATCCTCGACTTAGTCGAATGCCGCAGAATCGTAACAGATCGGGTATAGATAAATACTCGGTTAACCCTTTCAGTCACAGTGGGATGCTCAGCGTCTCACCTCAACAATTCCCATGTCTTAGCCTCATCTTTGTTACTTCGTATGGCTATTAAAATATGGAAATGTCTATTTTGATTGTTTCTTCGATTTTGCATCCGCCATCTTGGATTTATAAGTTATGAAATTCTAACTTCAGATTCGTGATCAGTGACCCCAAAAACCCTCGAGTAACAAGTTTCGACCAGAATCATCGAATTTTTACAGTTTTTTCGATTTCACATCCGCCATATTGGATCCGCCATCTTGGATTCATAAGTTATCAAATTCTGAATTTAGATTCGTGATCAGTGACCCCAAAAATCCCCCAGTAACAAGTTTCGACCAGAATCATCGAATTTTTACAGTTTTTTCGATTTTACATTCGCCATAGTGGATCCGCCATCTTGGATTCATAAGTTATCAAATTCTAAATTTAGATTCGTGATCAGTGACCCCAAAAATCCCCCAGTAACAAGTTTCGACCAGAATCATCGAATTTTGATAGATTTTTCGATTTTACATCCGCCATATTGGATCCGCCATCTTGGATTTATAAGTTATCAAATTCTGACTGCAGATTCGTGATCAGCGACCCGAAAAATCATCGAGTAACAAAATTCGAGCCAGAATATTGTTTTTGAGTTGAAAAATGTACGACCGAAAAGGTTAGCTTCTGTTTCCCTCACAGTTGCTAAAGGCTTTCGCGAGAAAGCTCTGCCTCCGTTATTTATCTGTTTAATAACTCGTCTGCAGGGACCGATTTTTTATTCGGCCTGGCTAATTAAGAGCTTTCATTATTCACGCTGAAGACGGATCGTCCTGGAGATGACGGATGATACAGACAATAATACAAAACCCAAAACCATACCTAAGAGATTATCTAGTCTAAACCAGGCGCTGTAATTCTGCTCGCAATCTACGCGCGACAGAATTTTTGGAACACCCACCGAAGCTCCTTTCTTCTCTGTTACATCTCATTTAAAAGCGGAATACCGTTTAGAAGCTTTAGACTGTGTCTTACAAATAATGTCACATTATTTGATAGTTTCTTTCAAGTTTTATGAACAATAGTTCATTTCATTTGTCAATAAGTTCTTATTAAATGGTTTGGAATGAATTTTCGACAGCCACGATAGCTTTTACCGATCAATTGAACCGCAAGTGCAGTGATAATAATGGCACTGGAAGATTAGAAGTGAATTTGAATAATTGAAACTATAATTTATATTGAATTTATTACTGAACAAACAACGTATTCGCTTGGGAGTAAAAGCATCACAATAGTTGTTAATAATTGAATATAATTAGTGTCGATTGGTAATTGAAAATTGCTTTCATGATCATCGCGTCAAGTACTTTCAATCAACTTTACTTCCATCAATTATAGTTGCACTTTTAAACTTTTTTTGGATGATATCTTCAATACATACTTAATCGCCGGCATTTTAACATGACATAAATATAGAATAGAAATCAACATCTTCTACCCTGAAAACTCGATCAATGAATAATTCTTTACAGCTATAAGAGAACGGTTTTAAAGAAATTGCAGTCAAACATTTCGTTGGAGTTCAATTCCATAATCGTTATTCTTGCGCACATATACAATCCGCACTCCTTACAATTCTGTAATTCTAACATCGGATTAATTACGTTGCAATAGTACACGGAAAGAAGAGCCGTCTGCATAAAGGAGTCTAATCGATTCGTTGAATCGAGTCTGTCAGAACTATTAGCAGTAGTTCAGCAGTGGCAGGAAAAGCTTCCTTTTATGCGGTGGTCGCATTGTTCTAAATTCCGCTGCAGTCTCTTTCCTCTTTTATTTCAATACTTTGAGCTGTATAAGAGGGTGTAGTGCTGGCGAACTGCAGGGAATAAGAAACTTGGCAGTTTCTTAAGGGCTGTTATCTGGCAAGTTGTACAAACCCTCCGTGACTCGTGGATTTGCAGTAATCTCTTGAGAAAGTCCCACTTGAACGAACTCGTCGGAGTCCTCGCGTGGATTTTTACATGTTCTTTTTTCTTCCCTTGTTTCCAGTTTTCACCATGGTAGAGTACACTTGTTAAACCTTCACCGCGATACAGTGCCGACGAAAATTGGTTACAAACTCTCACACTCACGAACAAACGTTCAACTGCAGCCAACTTGTTTATCGTACCTACTCGCTCATTTCGCTCGCGCAAAAATCTGCCTTGTGCCTTCTTAAGTGCATCGCGACCTGACGCACAACGCCTTCAACCATTACTACACTATCGAAAATTAGTCACATTTCATGTATACATCACTATAATTTATAGCTCCTACGACAATTTCGCGATAGCACGGAAACTTCTGTCAAAATTTCATGCCAATCGGACAAGTAGTTTTTGAAATAATCGGCAAGAAACAAATCAGTGTAGATAACTCAATTTCATAGTTTCTACGTTACTTCAGATACACTACGGAAGCTTCTGTTTAAATTTCGTGAAAATCCGTCGAGCCATTTTAGAAATTATCGGTAAAAAATTCGGTTTGTTTTACCGATATTTGTTCCCCAAATCGGACAAGCAGTTTTTTAAATCATCGGTAACAAAAAAACGAACCTTGTATTTTTATAATAGTGATGTTTCAGTTGATATTTTCTAGGTTACTTCAGGTATACTACGAAAGCGTCTGTTAAAATTCAACGAAAATCGGTCCAGCAGTTATCGAGATTATCGGTAAGAAACTCGGTAGGTCTGTTTTACCGATATTTTTTCCCCTCAGTGGTAGGCAATCGAACATACTGCGTTGTTTACTCTAAAGCACCCTGTACATAACATTCTCTCGCTTAACGAACATGCAACACAATGCAACTTTGTTTGTTTCAAGTAAATGTTCAATGTGTCTGAGATTCGTTTATGCGTAAGATTCGCATTATATGCAGCCCCATAAACGTTATTCACCCAATTTAAAGGCCGTATCAGTATCTCTGCGTTTTAATTTCCAATTTAAACGTGACCGTCGTCGCCGTGTTTTATCGTTACTCCTGGTGTCACCGAGTCAGGCTCCGCGGCTTTATCCTACAAGGCTGGGGAATCGAATTTGCCGTGTTTACACCGTAAAGCAAACGGATCCTGCTGAAGGCATCTCGTCTAACGGGGTAAAAAGTGAATTGCTCGGTTGATTCAAGAAGATTATGTGTAGGTTGTATAGGTATACCTATACACATAGCAATGTAGGTATACCTGTGTAGAAAAACACGGATGAAGAACCCCGAAGCGAACGAAAATTGAAAAGGAAAGTTCGGGTTCGGGAATTTCCAATCTTCGGGATAAATTGCATCCGTTTCATAATTCTTAATAGCTTTTTTACAGCTACTTTCAAAAATTTTCGCAAAAAATATTCAAGTCAGCGCTCAAATATATTTTATGAAATTCAATATCCTGTAAACTTGCTGGTCGATTGACAGATGATTATTATAACGGGTATTCGGTAAGTCCATTAAACTCTGTGGCACACGATGACCCTTGATTTGAAGAATCGACTTTAGGAAGTTTAATCATTCCTTGGGAGTATTAATTTTCTCCAACATCACTTGAAAGATACTTGAAACATCAACGAAACGAAACGATATTACGACGCAAACTAATTGAAAGTCAATTTTGTCGTCTCATTGTTGGATCATTAAAGATAATTAAATTCTAAATTACCCTACAAATCTTGTAAACACACATTGTAAAAACTATCTTTCATCATTTATCAGCATCCATTGATTCGTCATTCAAAACAATATCAATACTTGTATCGTATATTAAAATATACGAACTGGGACAGTGCGATTAATCGTTTATTCGCTAGCTTCGTTTAATTATTTTTCCAATTAATCGATAAATCGATCTATCAAAAAAACCATAAATCGAATCTTACCAAATTAAAACTACTTTCACTGTGTCACTTTTACTATACACAAAGAAAAAAGAAGAAATTGTCAAATTTCCTTGAAAATTTCGTGACCGTACGTTAAAATTCCTGCATTCCGTAAAGGTACCTACATAAAGCAAGCAATTTTTTGTTGAGAAATTGTTTTCAAATATTTGTTTTCGTCGACACCTGCAGCGGAGGTTTTTCCTCCCTGAACGAAACGATCAGGGTGTGTAAAGAATTGTTTTTTCTTGGTACCTCTACTTATTTTCTCCCCAACCTTTTTTTTTCGCCCAGCGAGTTTTCCTCCTCATCTTGCAGCCGAGTTTTCTCGTTTATTCATGCATATACAGAGTAAACGTGTATTATTTATGTATACCTACGATACAAAGCACGTTAAACTCTCCTTAGCCAGATCATTGTCGCCAAGGCCACGTCCGGTTATCAAATGACATTGTCGGATTGGCTTCGCTCAAGGGGAACAACAAACGATATTCACCCACACGCGCTTCTGAAGCAAGGCTGCAGGCTTCCAAGCGTACATTATAGACCTTTCTGAGTTCAATCATGCATGGGTAAGGCTAAAGGCATGGAAACGAGGTTCTGAATATCTCTGCCGCGAGGTAAGGCCCTCACTTGTAATTTACCACCGAGAGAAATTTAATAACGATGACAAGTGGATGCAGTCATTATCCTTCGTCAAGCTTGTACGCAAAATAATATTCTCAACCCCGAGATATTTTTTACAGGTTAAAATTATCCCGCTGCACTTGACGATCAGGGCCCAGATTGTAATCGTGAATTTCAAAACGATGGGAGGAAAGAGCTGAAAATTCAACCCGTTAACATTTCAAGGATACGAAATTTTTTACACATTTTTCTACGCGGTATTTCAACAAATTTATTTACAACTAGACAATTTTCTAGACGTTAAAACGTTTCAAGGAAAGCTTCGGCAGCTCTTTTTTAAGAGACCTTTGGGTTTGATAGGAAAAATCGTTTCCAACAAATATTTAGGAAAAACGTTGTTTCGGAAAATCTCAACAGCGTTTCTTAAAAAAATGAAGCTTAAAAACTCTGGGTTTGAAGGTACGAAGAAGAATAATCGTTATTCAAGAATCGTTCGAAAAGAAAATGTGGTTTTAAAAATCGATATGGAAATCTTTGGATTGAGAAAAAAAAAAAAAAAAAACGTTGGTCGAAAACCGTTCCCAAAAATTGGTGAAAGAGTTAATTCTCGATTAAAAAAAAAAAAACAGGTTTTCAGACCTACAGGCTCGAAAAAAACAGGAATCATTGCTCGTCTATAACTGTTTGGAAGTAAAAAAACTCTCGAAAAAATGGGAATAATACATTTTGGAGGTGTTACAAAATCGCCGATCGAATCGTAGAGTCTTTAGGGTCTAAGCAATCTTTGGAATTGGACTGGAATAACCGGTATACAGTATCGTTCGATTCGGATTGATGGTATCGGATAAATTCCGTATCCTTCACCTCTCACAGCTAATATAGTGTGAACCCCTCGATTTTTGTGGGCAATACGTGACTTTATACAGGTCTGCATCAAGTTGATCGAGGGTGGAAATAAAGGGGCGGGAAAGTGAGAGAAGCATTCACACTGTGCACCTGACGCGTCAACTTTTTCTCAATTTTAGCAAACGTCGTATACGATATACGGCATATTCTCGTAAAAGTTTCATGCCTCCATGAAAGACTTCGCGGGGTCTCCGGTCGCCATAACTTGCTGAATCACACTCCCGATTACATCTCTGCCCATTAACTTCTCATACACCTACACAAAAAATGTCCACCGGTCACACCAAGGTTTCTATAAATGGTGTTTCATGTCGTAACCCCATGGACGTACCTTTTATCGGAGAAAAACCCGAAAATGATTTCCCAAGAAAAATTATGTGCGGTTTATTAAAGACGACCTGCCGCGAGTATAAAGATGTTTCGTTTTTTTTTTTTTTTTTTTTTTTTTTCTGAACGACCACCATACGTGACACACACGTGCCTTTATTGTTCTCTTAAATTTTCGGAGAATTTATCGGGTGAATGGATAATCATTTTATATGGGGAATTCCATGCAAACCCGACCAATGTCTGGTCATCTCCATTTCTGATTGTGTTGACAAAAATGTTCTGCAATTGTTCCAACTCTGAAATCGAGACCCATGAAGGAAAAAATGTCGAGTAAAATAAATTCCGATCTGAGTTATAATAATTATCCGACTTCGTTTCATTAGTTGACTCTGTTGATAATTTACTAAAATTAAGTTAATCAAAGCCCGATAATCCGACCACCGTAAATCACGCGTTATCATCTTCCGAAGTACAAAAGCTGCAGAAATTCGACGCGAATCAGCTGGATACGTACTTTGAAATCCGATAACTCGTGGTTTCCTAATTGGGATAAATAGTCCATTCGACACCGTTTAATTCGGTTAGATTCTCTAGGTTTTGATCAATTTTCAGATGAAAACAAAATACGAGGATGACCGAGAATAATTACACAAATTATACCCCGCGAGAAATTTCTAATCGAACTTGACGTTTCGTATATATTTATATATATACGTAAATTATAACGATACTTGTCTCTGTAGAAATGCGAGAAAACATAATTACATTGATTTTGGTGGAACTGAAGGGTGGGAGTAAAAATATAGAAAGATCAAAAAATTGAACAGCCATATTATCGAATTTTTAAACAAGCGGAAACTTAATTTATAGAGTTTAAAAATGTTGAAAGTAGAAGTATGGATAAGTAAAAGAATAGAAAAATCGGAAGATAGAATGCCGAAGTTTTAGAATCGTCAGTATTCCTTTCGATACATATTTTGAACTTTCTATATTGTGTCATTCTGTATTTCGACTTTCGATATTCACAATTTTCTATACTTGTACTTACCGCAACAATAAATTTTATCAATAAGATTTTCGCGTCAATGAAAGTTCGATATTCCGGTCCTTCTGTCAATCGACGATCCTAGTTTTTTTTTTTTTTACACCTTGCCCCTAAAGTTTATCCGTGAGCTCGTAAAAAAAAGTTCTATAACAAAACGCGTCTACAAATTGATTTGGTTAAAAAAATCTTAAAGTCTTATAGGAGGGCAGGTATCAAGGGAGGAAATGAGAGAGCCAGAGACGGAGAAATAATCGGAAATAGAAGGCGAAGGAGAGAGTGAAATGGGTTTAAGTACCTACAACGATGAGAGTCGAATGGTTGGCGCCTGCCTGTCCGTACCTCCAGGTCTTCTACTTGTTACCGCCTGATCACCTCGCCTTCAAGGATTTCGCGGATGAATTCATATCGTCGCGGCTTTTATATTGCAATATAACGACTCTCCTCGAATCCCTCCGGCGTAAAATCTCGGCCAGAATAAGGCAGGATTTATTAAATATCTACATGTTCAACTCGGAATATATATCGTTCACAGGCAATTGCAGATGTATATTGAGAAGAATCGAATCGATATAATTTGAATAAGAATAAGAATCATTTCTCAAACTGACTTCATTTGTCAAATAAAACCTTCCCTTCACCATTTTTTTTTTCATCTCTCCTCGTCACCGTTTTTTATTACTATTATTATGATTGTTATTTATTTATTTTTTTTTTTTAAAGATAAACTGGTTAACCAAAAATCAATACTTTTTATCAATTTTATTCCTGACTCGACCATAAGGTTAACTTTTTTGACCTGAAAAGCGGGCCGAAAGTAGCATATTATTCCCTCATAACTTTACTTCCCTAATCTAAGTGAAAAATGTATCACTTTTCTCCCGCATTTGCGGGCATTTATATGTATATTGTGGGAAATTATTTTTTTGAGTAAAAAATCGCGCTTCGCTCGGCCATTAAATTCACCCGCAGGAATAATCTTTGACTTTATTCCCTTGTTACGTAATGTACTGTTATTTCAAGATATTCGCGCATCGGGTATTTACGAAATTGTTTTATTCGGAAGTTACGGAGATCCATTGAAAAATTGAAAAATCGGTAATGATGGAATTAAAATTGATGCATTTATGCATGTGCGTGTTACAGTTATGTACAGAAGATTAAAGATTAGGAGAAAGAGATAAGCTGATATAATATGGTGGATTTCAAACTTTTAATTAATCTAACAAGGGACCGCACATAGAGCTGCAACTAATTAATGCAGGCTCACAACACGACGTACATGCACAAGTGAATAATTTCTACAAGTACTTTATACCTTACACTACACACATACGTTTTTATCTTTGGTTATCGTCGGCGTAATAAGCAGGACAACATATCTAGAACCTATTACTTATATTCAATAAACGACCGAAAATTAGGTGGATAAAACAGCTCGACGAAAAAAAATTTTTTTGAATTTATATTTCAATGAATAAATTTTGATTCTATTCATCGAGTAATAACCAAAATCTTCATTTATTACTTATAAAGTTTGCTTTTGTACTTTTTACACTGGTAAATAACACCGGTCAGCACAACAATTTTTGAATCTGAGTTCCAGATGTCAAATTTTTTGTAGAAACCAAAACCATATTTCAGATTTTAAGAAAATTTCCTATTTTCTCAAACACTTATCGTAAATATCAACAAAACAAACTTCTGTTTTGCATTTAAATTTTTTAATACAAGTGATTTAAACGTGGAACTGAAACTTGTTTAATTGTTATTTACAATAAATGTTTGAGAAAATTCGATATATCGTTCTGGTTTCTACAAAAGCAAACTTTATCGAATAAAACTATTTTTTCTTCTATTAGTTACGTGAGAGAAATCAAAATTTGAGTCAACACTCAAAATTACCTATAATAATAAGATTTTGGAAAGTATGCTGCGGCAGTGTAAAAGTGAGCGTGTTAATTAATTTTCTTCATACCCTGAAACTGTTATCTGGACTGTCTTTTTACCGAGAGAAATGGGAATTAACGAACGCTAATGGAGCTACTTAAATAATTGATTATTCTTTTTTCTTTCCTCGTTTTTTTGCCGATTTAGAACTGGTGATCGATCCATTTCAAGCCTGCCAAGAAGTATAAAGGAGTTTCGAAAGTATTAGCTGAGCATCGTGGAAATACTGTTTCGTTGTGATAAGCAAAAGTATAATACAGTCGATTATAAACTAGATTTACATTGGAAAGTGTTAAAGTTTCGAAAACTCTGACTGTACGATTTCGTTTCAGGCTATGGAAAAATTCGATGAAATAGAAAAATCTTATTCAAATCAGGGTTATATATGAGGCATTGTTTTCCCGGCAGCAGAAAAACCCGAAGTATAAAAGTTTATGTGACGGCAGGCTTTGCGTGGTCCGGAAATTGAAGATTTGCGTTCGGAATCTAGCACGATTCAACCTTTATCACCATCTTTTCACCGCGATGGTTTTCTTTCGGGAACCTTGAAAATTTATACAATAAAAGGAAAAGAATGTAAAAATGAATCGGCCGATGGATCTGTGTCAAAATTCAAGAAAAAAGATGTTTTCAAACTGTTTATAAAATTTTTATCAATGTTGTTTGGTCCAATATTGGCGAACACGATCTCTGCTATATAATAGGCATGAATCTAAGAAAATTTGAATAGCGTAAGTAAAGACGTCAAAGATTTGAAAAAAATTTCTATAATTATATCGTTAAAAACGATTAAACTCTGGTGTTTTTGGTCTGATTGTGATATTATACTGATTTACAATCAGATTTGCGCGTTATAACTGCATCATACCACAAGATACCTTGAAGTTTTTTCAAACAATTTGTAGGGATCTGATCAGCGAGGAAAAAAAATCCAAATAGGCGATGTATAATCAGATGATAAGACACTGTAGTTTAAATGTTTAATCACTATGAACGTTCTAATTATAAAACCTCTTCTCAAATGTATTAAATTATATATCTTAGCTTTTGTGTCATTTGCATATCATCAGCATCACGTTTTTTCGATATAGTATAAGAGACTCGAACAGTACAAAACACAGTCACAAACTAAAAAAAAAAGAAACATTTAAAAAAGCTGTCTTCAGACCCGTTTTTCCACCACGAAAAGACACCCTTATGCATCCAAAAGATGTCTTCCCGAACTTTTGGAGGTGAAAAAACAGGTCGCAAGGCACCTTTATAAACTACTTTTTCTTTTACGACTTCAAGTTTTGTTTTATCTGGACGATGTTGTTTCATTCGTGTTCACCGTAGTGATTTTTGCAAGGGGTGTTTCACCGTAGCGGTTGAGGTGTCAATATCATTCAGAACCATTTCGTAATTTTCAAAACGACTTTGTAATTTCCGAAATTACACTAAAAATCGGTAATATTGAAATAAAATTCTGCATTAGTATCATCATCGGTAGTCATGAGAAATAATTTAGGATTACAGGAATCTCTTTGTATTCTTAAGAAATCATGAGAAATGACGTAATCAAAGTAAAATTTACATGTCAAGTAATCAGTCTATAAAATTTAAGTAATCACGAAATACGTAATCATGGTAAAAATTTTTGCTCTGGTCAAACTGTCAAAAGTAATAACTGGTAGTCATGAGAAATCATTAAGGATTTCACGAATCCCTTTGCAATCTTAAGAAATCATGCAAAATCTTATAAATCACGAGATATTACTTAATCAAAGTAAAATGTATTTGTCAATGAATGACTCTGTAAAATCTCAGTAGGTAATCACGAAATACGTAATCATGGTATGAATTTTTGCTCCGCTGAAACATCCCCTGAGTTTTTGTCATTTTTGCCGATCTTCCTAGTGAACTTTGAAAATAAAATATGAAAGGGGGTCAGAAAATAGAAGATCGCCAAAGCTGCAAGTTGGTCTACCGTAAATGGTAAATTCCTGGCAGTGTCGGCCGGGGTTGCCGCAGTGCAACGAGCTGCAGTTGCACCGCACGGCCATGGGAAACTGGAGTAGGGCAACGACCCAGGAATACGGGATTATAGTATCCAATCGCCTCCGTTCGTTACACCCGCAAACGAAACCCCGGCTCCGCGGCGCCAAGGCGCGTTGACTGCTCTGCCCTGTCTGGCAGGGCACGAGGATGTCGATGCCCGAGGCTGTGCCAGACTACCCCATGCGACACTCGCTGTGCGGCCCTCGGATTGCGGAAAATTTTTTTCCCACCGACGCAGCATTAAAAAACGCCGTGTTTCGCTGTTGAGAGGATGCTGTGGTCAGTCTTTACCGACCGAGTAAAATGTCACTCATTTTGAGTAATATCAAAGCCTTGTACGTATCACCGATGTGGAAATACCGAAGTCAGCACGATTCTAAACGCAGTATCAAAACCGTAAATGCCCAAGAAAACTTTTTTTTTACGCAACAATAATAAAAACGCCATGGTTCGCTGTTGAGAGAATGCTGTAGTCAGTCTTTACCGACCGAGTAAAAGGTCACTTTAACTTCACTATTATTCACGCTTACGCATTGCAGAAGAAAAAAAATTTCAGATCAACTGCGGTGGGTTAGCTCACGGTTGAATAATCAAATACGCATGCGCTGAAATTCTACAGTTATCTAAGCAGTTGTTTTATCAGGTCTACCAACCGTCATGAGTCCAGATGACAGATCGCTGCAATGTATTTATCCTCAAAAATGTTGGTCGTCCTGATAGAACAACTGCTTTTGCTCCAGAACTTCAGCGCATGCGCGTTAGATCATTCGACCATGAATGAATCGCTCTGCATAAATTACGAAAGAAACATGTATGAACGGAGCTTTTGTTATGCGTATTAGCTATACATATGGGGCATTCCACGTCAAATTAGCAGCCCATGTATCTCATCCTCTTCGATTTTAATCATTTTTTAGTATGATGTTCCTACCGACCCGAAAAGGTCTGGGAATTTTTTCAGATTTTGGTTCGGTAAGCACATCATACTAAAAAATGATCAGAATCGAAAGGGAGGAAGGTACATTGGCTGCAAATTTGAGGTAGAATGCCCCGTACACGTTGCCCCGTATTCGACGGAACGCGGAGATATTTTGATTCGATTTTTGTGTCACGAAGCTCATCGGATCAGAAAATCCTTTCTTTATTCAAATCCACGTCACATGGCGCACGGGATAATATCGTGTGAAAATTGAGTTTTATTAACGTTCAGATTCACGGCGGGACGCATATACCTATAAACTCTCCGAGATTGAAATCGACTACCTACAAAATGACACACTGCATTTCATTCGATATAAAATACGATATTGTATATTGTACTGTGGTACGAGAATCGATGCTGATTTACAGTTACGCGCATTTCGACGAGAGGAAGTTCCTTTGTAATTCGATACTTCAGATGCTCCGGCGTTTTCAGCACAGGTTTCAGCCGATAAATCGCTTCCCTTCGATAAGCTGAACTATCATTCTATCGATATATGTATAGCTTTATGTTTGCAGCAAACACAAGCCAACAATTCCGATGTTCTACTCCCGATTTACATCCTCTACAAATCCTTATAGTCAGCTAGCCTCCGATGATTCCCCGAGATAGCGCACGTTGCACGAGGTTCAACGTACTATTGTAGATATATTTATAAGCAGGTACATTTTCAAGCCAGGTAAAAGCGATATGCATGACAGACCGTTTGTTCGATTCTAATTTTTTTCTCCTCTGATTTTTAGGCACATCCAGATAAAAGCTCAAACGATATTTAGTCCAGTTCTTATGTCTATACGGATAATTTATTAATATAAATGCGGACATCACGGACATAAACTTCATCAATCATCGCCGTTATTTCACTCGCACAACCCGACTCGAACAATTCACTCCATTAATCCTTGTTTTCGTACGACATGTCACGAAAAATTAGCACGACTGTTCCAGTGTCACCATCAATCCAGCCCAATTTTTTATTTTTATTTTTTTTCTTCTTCCTTTTGCATTTACTTGTTTCCAACATTCCTCAGTCACCTCATTGTTATTGTTATTGTTACGATTTGTATTCTTTCGAAATTTTGCTTCCCCTCGCAGGGTGAAATTGACACGATCGAAGACTGGATTAAAATTGAAACTACTAGTGCTCTTTTTGTAGCGAGAAAAACATTTTTATCTTTTGGTTACCATGTAACAGTCTTTGGCTAACAATGATTAGATTAATTTTTAATCATAAACAAAATGAACATAGTTCTGGATAAAAGTTGGAAACGAGTTTTGTAACTGTAAGTAGAAAATTTCTTACAACCTATTCGTTCTTAATATAATTTTCGCTTGTATTATATTTTCTCGAAACACTTGCAATAATTTAATGTTGGCACGACTGCAAATCGTCTCGAATTTTTGTCACGCGCGATTCGACTGCGCCGTTTTTTGCGTAAATGCGAGTACCTACAGTTTAGTCACATATCCGAATATACGTAGACACGCATATACATATACACACATGTATATAGGTATATGTATACAAATGCCATGGTGCAGATTATCGGTTTCCCATTAATCCTGAAATGACCAATTTGCCAATACCATTCGAAAGAGGAAATGGCTTACCACGTTCACGTTTCTTCTCTTTGATCGGTATATTATTACTTGTTTTGCATGAGAATTCTATGTGAAAAATCACCCTGCATGATTAGACGCTGCAGGCTGACCGGATAATTTTCCTCCTTCCCAACTCAACTTCCAATCTCCGATGATCGACGAGGTTCGAAATTCGGAAACAAACCATCCCACATTCTCACACGGAAGGAAAAAAATGCTACCGATATTTCCACAGGATTGATCTCTACACCATGCATCTGATACTGTCAAGCCATTAGACGCGACTTACCCTTCGAAATGGGTTTGTAGTCCTCCACCGACAAACCATCGCCAGAACGACATAAATCAGAGGGAAAAACTAAACTGGAAAATCTCGCGGTCACGGATTGTAATAAAAATATACACACGCATATACGTATATTTATATATATACTGCAGATCCCTCGGTTCTATTTATTCTCTTTCATACTCACGACCACATTGTCATGTGCCGCAGGAATTTTTCACCCCCATTTTCCGAATTTTCGTTAACGACCACACACACATTCCACACATGATCAGAGACTTATTTTTACAAAAAATCTACCTCTGCATTTTATATCTTCGAAGTAACCTACAACAGTCCATATTCTTTTCCAAACAAATAAAGGTACGGTTATTTCCGCAGTTGTGTAACCCAGAGGGTATGTAATGTAATATTTATCCTGATTTTTTCATGCGTTGATTCTGTACATCTACCCTTATTATATATCTATGTACATAGGAACTCGAAAACTCGAGTCGGGATTTTTTTCCGGTTTAATCTTGAAGCTAATGAAATATGCGGATGTAAATCAGGAATTACGTCGATAATAATCCGATGACATACTTTGCCTTCCTTCGTAATATAATAAATTTTACGGAGAGATTGTCACGGGGCTTAATTACAGAATTACAAAATTTCGTTTTCCGCCTCGCGGGCCAATCGAAGCTGATCGTGATTCTTTCCGCAAGCTCATTTGACAGTGTGACCCTGATTTACGATCACGGTGCCTTTGTATTATACATATATACCCGCGCCTAAGTGTCGCTGGATAAAGTAAATAAAATTAAAAGTTTCCTCGGATTTTTCGGAGGGTCGTAAATCACGCCCCTCTTGACCCGTAACAGTGAACACCGCTCGAGGCTCGAAGTAATTCAACACATCCGCCAAAGAATCCAACAAAAGCCTGCAACACCCTGTTGCTGTTGAATAACTTTCGAGCCGAGGGGATGAAAATGACGAGCGAGAAATAAATACGAGGCATGTATAACCACTCGTTTTGAATCACTCATCCGGCGAGGTACAAGATTTCGGGATATCAGTGAATCAGGACTAAGAATTCACCCGAGATTCTCCACTGATTGAACACCTCGAATCATCCAATCTACCACCTGCGGTCGATTGGACAATTTCGAACTCGATTCCCGGAAGAAACAAATCGATCCACCGTGTATTCTATATACAGCTTTCAAACTTTGCTGTTTCCCGCAACTCCTAATCCGCCTTCCATCTTTATTTTCATGCACGATCTGTAACTACTAGAGCCGATTTTACCCTCCGAGCATGAAATTACCCGCGAATCCTTCCTGAGCCAGAGGCAATTTTTATACACTGATGGAAATTTCATTTTTTATGGTTACCGAATGGTTCTAACTATAAATTCCTAACCAATTTGAACTTGGCAACAGTGAAGTATGTATGAAGGAAAAATTATCAGAATATGAATCCAACTATAGAATTTTTTACTAACGAGGAGCTGAAAATCAGTATCGTTACAATTGCGAAGGCCTTTAAATATTGTTGGAATTGTGCGATTATAATTTTTAATACACTAAATTTTCTGGTTTTAGGAACGTTTAATCTGTTCACAGAATTCAGTACATATTTTTCGATCAAACAAGGCGCGAACAACTACCAAAAAATGTAGTCCAAGTGAGGTTGATCAAAAAGTCTAGTAACACATCTAAATTTTCTTGTTACAGCATCGAAACTGATTTCCGTAAATCAGTAAACTATGTTCGGAATAATATTTTTTGAACTAGAATTTTCTGTCGGCGTGAATATTGCTGCTTGAGCCATTTCAAAGTTCGGCTTGAAATCGCGAATAATATTTCTCGAGGACTTAAGCGCGAGGCGTAATCACCGTTTCTATGGAAATTTTTCAACCGAGTGATATCAGAACCGTATTTGCACAAATTGCGTCAATTGCCACCCCGTGCGATACGGTCAATTAGAGAGACTGCTGTACCCGGGCAGACGTATAACAACTAGAGATAGGGTCTAATTGTTCCCTGAAGTGAACCACGGAACTTGCCACACGGGACAAAACGACGTCCCTCTGTGCGACGGTGAGTGTGGTAATTAATTAATTAATTAATTAATAGAGAGTTCCAAATCCCGGTATTGAAATAAGCATCGATACATGTAATCATGACTGGGATTTCACGCTCCTTGATTCATTTCATTACATCAGATTGATGTTGCAAATAATTTTCAAGTACCCCAATTATCGGTATATCACGGATGGAGATTTCTTCGAATAATAATAATCTGCAATTATCCAACCTTCGCATCGCCGTGAATTTACTACATTGGAAAAGAAAAGTGGGAGAATCCAGGGGAAAAAAGATGCTTCAAATTTTTTTCACCTGCTGAATTTTTCATGTAGTTGCGGAATTTTAAAGCGTCTGCGGCATTGCGTGAAGCATGAAGATACACACACAAGCCGACGCTGCACGGAGGGAATTTAAAAAAATGAAAAAATATTCTCGTAAAGAGATAGTAAACCTACGACGCAGCGGACTTATGGCCAAGGATGAGTGTTGTCGGTATAACTTGAGGCATTGCAGTACGCCTTTTATCATCCGTAGCATTAAAAATGTATCTAGTCCCGGATAATAAACTGGGCTACTTTACTATGACGGAGCCTGGTAGCGGAACTAAAACGCAACCATTTCGTGCATTTCCGAGAGCAACTCAACCACTTCGTTTTACACTATGCCATAAATTTTCACATGGATACAACGAGTGTCACGCAAATGATTCGCATATGGTAGTTTTCGCTTGAATCGAATAAATATGGTTTTCAAGTTACCGAAGCTCATGATCGTCCAGATCACTTCTTTCACTTTTACCTCCGGAAAAATGATCCCACACTGCATGGATTTCAACCGATATTAATAGGCAGCCGAGGTCATTTCCGGGTAAAACAGATTCCCTTACCGACATTTTACCGATACTTAGCTAAGACACAAACCTTCTTCAATAATGTTCCATCGGCAAATGTCGGTATGGAAATCGGTATCCATAATCGGCCTTGTCTACCTAGCGACGATTATGAACTCGAAAAGGAGTCCCGACATAATATCATTGCGCTACGTGACACCCACCGTCGTCTTAGCCGACACAAATGTAAATTTGTACGAGGGTTCCAAGAGAAGATATGTAAAATACTGTTTGACTTCGCAGTGCTGACCCAGCTAATTCGCCAACTAGACCGTGACTTGGGATTTTATACAATGATAACAAACCTGTACCCTGCTGGCCAAAGGATGAGGACGAATACCAAACCGTTATTTCGACGGATATACTGCACTGATTACGAGACTTCGGACATGGCCAGACGGTATAAAAACAACGTAATTTCACCCGACGATTTAGTTCATCGATTATGGCAAAGTTTCTTGATTTTTTATTTTGCTCAACAAGAGAGGACATTGATTGGAATTTATTTGTAACATTACTTATATCGTCAAAGTTTCTTTGATTCATCATCCTAAATTATTGTTCCCGTTCTCCCATTTATTGGAAATCGTCGTGCAAGTTCTCTTACGGCAAAAGTCGGCAACAAGTTTATTATTTGCACAACACGATTTCTTCTTGAGCAAATAGCAATTCACCTACTGCTACGTTTCCAATATTAGTGAACGTTTCGAATCAGGGTCACACGTTGCAACTAAAGTTTATTCGTTACGCATCATACGTTATATTATACTCATACTGTCCAGTTATATATTTGCTTCTGCAAGTTTCATTCGAGTCTATCCACATCTGTTCAATGATTCGTGAATGTTTAAGTTCGCTCGAAATGAATAAAATGTTTAGTGCAGCGTTACGACGATTTTTCCGCTCTCCAACAACTTTTCCCCAGCGAATATTGTGAATCTATCATATTTGAAAAGTCTACGTTATACAACATAGAATATAAATAAAACCTTAATATTGTGATTTGGCAACGCAATTCAAAAACGTCGCGGTGTATTTTAGCAAAATATTCAAGACGATTGTTCTACGTGTAAATTTTAACTGAAGATTCTGTCTAATTTGAGGACGTAAATGCTTTTCATTGATAAGAAGAGCACCTGTTTAAGATTTTTCCACATTCTACACATGTGTACTTCAATTTTCAACACTGGTTCGAAACTTGTCTTTGAACAGCTTCCAAAACCTTTTGTCCGATATTTCATAAAGTTTGAAATTCCTCATACATTTTTTTTTTTTTCTTCAATTCCAAGAAAAATAACTTACAAGCGTACAATATGTCGCGAGAGGTTTGTTCTATGACGGCGATACATTATTGAAAAAAGTTCAAATTTAATTCATCAGCCAGCCTGATGTATAAGGTTTCTCATCGAGAAAGGAAACTCAACAAGTGGGAATAATTGCTTTCTTATTCAAAATTTAAACGTCCACGGACTGTTTTTTCCTCCGAAATAATTTGTTTGGTTATATTCTCATATATCATACGCCATATACATTTATTGAGTTTACTAATTCGTTCAAGGATCTATCCTTTCAAGATCTTTGGGTTCAAATTTACCTTATATACAAAAAAAGCTGCGGTTTAAAATCAGTACCCTGCACGATTTCCAGACATGCATTTTGACTTGACGATATATTCCGAGTAGCAGAAAAAAACTTCACAGCAATAGATAGTATAAAAAACAACCCTCGTGTAATTGCGTGCAAGGAAAATAATAAAACGAGAAACAAATATCCTAAACTCTTCACTTTCAACTGAATTTTATTTCAACAAGAGAAAAGTTTACTTGTAACGATATGAAACAAAGAACCATTTCATTTGGATTGAGGAAATTCAAGTTTATCTAATGAAATTAAAGCATTACGTGTTATCTATGAAATATGTTCACTAGGCTTCAATAAGTGTGGATTTCTTCGAATAAATTTCTTTCCGTTCGGCCAAGTTGGAAATTTATTCTTTGCAACGCAACATTTCTTCTCGTTAGTCCGTAATTAATTGATTTCTCTCTATCAAAGAAAACCTTGTTCAATTCAACAATGAATAATTCGTCATCTCAAAGATTTCTATTTGTGAAGTGAAACAAAGATTCTCAGTCCAGAGTGCGCGATTTCGCGAAACCAAGTTAATCTAAATAATTTATCCGTCGTTTAAATCTGGTAAATTTCTATTTCTACTTCAGTGTACAAATACAATCAAAATTGTAAATTTCAGTACAATACGGAGTATAAATTTAACGAACTGCAACCGCGGACGAAAAGACGCGCAGCTGCAGATAGTATAGAACAACACTTTATCTAGCCGCACGACGAACAACTAGACGCCTTTGGCAAGTCGATACGGGATTGAGAGTTGACCAATGCGTATAAGGTAAACAATAATAATTCACCCTGTCAAATCCGATCTCTACATAAATTCCCTCGCATTCTATTATCGCTCCAGACACACATGACTAAACGAAAAATAACACAGTGTACACAATTAATTATCGAGGAGTAAGAAACAATTGCATGTAAACACTTGCCTGATCCAAATGCACAAGAGTTTCTTCCGCAAGGTTTCGACAAGCGGAGTTGGTCAACAGGTAGAAGCTTATTCGCTTCCGTCGGATTTGAGGCAGTTGCGGAAAACCAGCGGTCGTTTTATAAAGCCGAGGCGTGAGAGAGACAGTGAGAGAGCGATGGGGGGGGAGGGATAGGGAGAGACAGAGAGAAAGAGAGAAAAATAACGAGGGGCAATTGCGAACCGAACTTTTTTCCACCCCCGAGTCAATCAGCAACCTCTGACGCGATGAATCCTCGACGCGGCTCGCGGCGTGAGTGACGAGCTAGCTGTGTCCGGTACGTTTTGCCGGATTCCCGGCACGGCTATCCAGTTGGCGGCTGCGCTTTCGCCTCCCGCCCCTCGTTAAGCTCGCTACCCGGCCTCCGTGCAGCCCCAACCCTTCCTCTTACAACAGCGAGGCCTCGACCCTCCGGCCACACAGCGGGAACTCTGAAAGTTCCAGGGGGTTATTTCTTTGCCCGAAATATACATATATATATATATGTATACACGGAGTTTCATACATCGGACCGTTCTTCAATTGTACCTTTAGTAGTATGTTGTGTAACAAGGAAGCAAACTCGCTCTTTTCGGGCCATGCTCAAGTTTGCAATATGAGTCGTAGATAAATATGTATTGCAAATACGCGAGGTGAAAACACCCGGTGCCTTCTTTTTACACACGATTCTTTACGTAACGAGAGTATGTTACGCGTTTTTTCACCAAGCACCAAATTGAGGTTAGGATTGCGTAATGTCAGTCTTTTCGAAACGGCGAATGCGCACGGCGCAGAAAAGATCACTTTCAATCACCGTTGCCTTGTAGTTAAACAAGATTCTTTAGGTAACGAGAGTATGTTACGCGTTTTTTCACCAAGCACCGAATTGAGGTTAGGATTGCGTAATGTCGGATTTCTTTGCGACAGCGCATGCGCATAGCACGGAAAAGACAACTTTTAACTCTTGGGACTTAAAGTAGAAACGGGTACTGTGTGCACGGAAAAGACGCGTAAAACATGCTCGCGCTACGTAAAATTATTATTAGGATGGTTTATTTATTATTATTATTATATACATATATACATATATATATATATTTTTTTTTTTATAACTTTTTAGAATTTCGACGTGACTGCACCCCAAATTGATTTCAAATAAATGAATAAAAATTTCATTCAATCTACAGATCTTTGTCTTAATCCTAAACCCTTGCGCGATGGCTGTGAAGTTTGCCAATTAAAATGTACACGTTTTCACGACAGTTACAGTATATGGGACATTCCGTGCCAACTCGACTTACCGCCAAGCCTCGCCATGTCCAATTTTACTTGAACTTTGGTATAGTATTTTGGAGATTGAAAAAGTAACTCCTGAATTATTTCAGATTTTTTTGACCACTGGTTAAAAAGTTTTCTAATTTTTTGCAATAATTTTTATCCCAACATCCGTCAGTCGTACGAAAAAATCATTAACACAAAAATCTTCGCGATGGCGTGAAGTTGAAGGAAACATTTTTCGTCCATTTTTTTTTTTATTTTTTTCTCAAAAACATCTCCTTTAAATAGAATTTTTTTTCTTCTTTTGCTTTCTATTAGAGCAAAACTTTGTGTACTTTGAATACATTTTTTCTTCAGATCGAACGAAGAGATTTGAGGAGAAGATTTTGTAACACTAAATAACTTTTACGAAAGATATTTTATTTTTAGAAAATTTTCGGGTCCTACCTCTAGGTGTAAAATCGGACGGGTTATTAGTCGTAATATTCTGATTTGCTTCAATTCACTTCCATCAGATAGTAGAGATGTTTTTTCATTCGCGTTCATTAACATTCTGGTGAATAGAATTGTTGAAGATTTTTCTCACAGTTTTTTTTTTACTCGCTTTCTGACTTTGGATTCAGGCAGTGGGAGTCCATCCATTATTAATGGGGCACGTGTGTGAAACGCCTCCAGACTTTTTCGTTTGCCGTGAAATTTTAACTGTATCAATCAAGTTTCATGAAACATGTATTCTGTTCCCCGTCTATACGGCTGATTGTATTCATCAAGATTTTATAGATATTTGCTCAAATAAAGTCAGAAATTGGTATTCGTAAAAAGCTATTTGCGTTACAATTTTTACCTGAATAAAAATTCAAAATCAATTTCAGCTGCAATTTTGATATCATTTAATCTAAGATATTGATTAATTTCCATCATTTCCCATGTCAAATTTCACTTTCAAATAGTTAGTCGCATAATGCAATATGATGCCACTGTAAACTCTTATACCAATAACCAAAATTTCAAAGTTTTTCGTGACTCGGGAGTGAAAAAATGTGTAATATGTAATTTGCTTACTTCTTTTTCATTACTTCACCTTCTTCTTAAAACAGGTCAGGACTAATTCAGTAAAATATATTTTTTTTACTGCTGATTGTCATACCTCTTTTTGTACATCACGAGGACACAAAGAAGGCACTGTGAATCATTAGGCATGCAGATTCTGCACGTGATTTGCATATAAAACGTAGAAGAATAACGTTATTTGTCTGGAATGTGTGTGCTCAATTTGCTCTCAAGAATACACTGCAGGTTTGCCATCCGGAAAAAATGCCGGATGGAAATTCCCCGCGATGAAAATTTAGATTCATCGTTATGTTTCGAATCTCAAGGGTACTTCGAATGGTTTGAAAATTCTAAATAATGGTCTGCGAAATTCCGAGTGATTCCAATTGCCCATGAAAAGTTGTCGTAAATCACTTGAGCTTAAAAGACTGAAAAAATGAGCACAATTACCTTCATAATCTTTGTTATAATTCTATAATCGTTTTGAAATTCGACCATTCAGGCTGATGGAAAATTTTCTTTCCATCCAGCAGATATTTCTCAAAGTATTTTTAAGCAGGTCGGAAATTCCAGTCGCGTTTGTACTGTGAGAAGAACTCGTTTATGCATTTCTGAGTTCACTGTAAAACTTTGCCAACGCGTTTCAAAATTCGCGAAAAACTTTATCGTACATTCGACGTGTTTCTATCGAGACTCGAGGGGCGAACCGTTCACGAGACGTCAGGATGACGTTTTTACACCGGCAGGGTGAACACGGAAGCTTTGCCAAAGTAGGAAGAGACCGCGCAGCTGGGATTAGCTGAGGCTTAACAAGGGCTGGATTCGGCAAAGCCCGCAAGATTCGACAAACGATTCTGCAAGCCGTAGGACGAGCCTCTTAAAACTGTTGAATTTCTTTTATTTCCAAAGGCTTGGACGACACGTTGTTATACCCATTATCCGTCACGCAGCCGCGGCTGAGCGAAAGGAATAATCGTGATTAAATTTATGCAGATTCTTGTAATATTCCGTAGACATGTTGAAACCCTCCTTCATAGAGTGAAAATCCCAAATTTTGGATTTTAAAACCTCGATACGATCACCTGCAGGAATTGTAATGCACATATGATTTCAATCTCATCATTTACACAAGATGTTTTGGAGTAAACGCCGCAGTATGTTAGGCTGCCTACCACTGAGGGGAACAAATATCGATAAAACAGGCCTACCGAGTAATCCGAGAACTTGCCCGTGTTGCCAAGTTATGTGGATTTGGCCAAACAGTAGTTTTATTGTTCATAAACTATGCTGATGCGTTCAGTGATCGCGTTCCGTAGTCACGTTATAGTGATCGGTAACTCGATAGGTCTGTTTTACCGATATTTGTTCCCCTCAGTGGTAGGCAATCCAACATATCGCGGCGTTCACTCGAAAACACGCAGCATAATCTATTCTACTGCTTGAAACTTGATTATCTTCACGATATACGATGTGAATTAGATCAAATTTTTTTTCCACTAAGAAACATTGCATCGCTCTTGCGGATAACACTTAAAAAAATTTCTTCAGAATCTAGATTAGGAAGAAGAAGAAGATAAACTTTTCCTACACCTGACCAATAACAGTCAGCTGTGCAGATAACAGTAATGAACACCTATGCAGTAATTCGATGATCAGTTACGAAGGGAAAAATTTTCAAACGAAGATAGTTAAAATTGAATTTCTATCAACTGCGCAGCACTGGTGACCGCATTGAAACGAACCTCATTAAGCGGAGAGAAATGCTCTTTTCAATTCGCCCTGACTACTAGTTGCACGTATAATACCAAGAAAGAAGGAGATAATCCTTCCAACGATGATTACTTCTTTTGATTCGCGTTACTCTCACCTTACATGGTAAATCCTCCAAGATTTGATTAGGATAAAAAAGATGAGGGCAGCATGAGTAACCGGTCTAACACAAGTGTCAAGAGTTGGAGCGCGTCTAATAAATCGTAGCAACGGAGCTTACGGACTTAAGCTCATGGAACACATGTGCCCGGTGAGGATTTTTTTTTTTTCTTTTTCTGCAGATGAATTACTCCCCAGACTTTCGACGCTGACACGAGGCGGAGTTTTGCCGAATTACGTCGTAATACCGCGATGCCTAAAAGTTTACAAAAAAATTCCGCAACGCGTATGCGGGAGCTTGCAAAAAGTGCGTTAATTGCATCGGCAGCTGCTACATAATTTACACCGAAAATGATAAACGCAACCCGAAAAGTTTTCCTCCCATATATTTTAACTGATATATTATACCTACTATTCGCAAAGTGCGATGAAAGGTGAGAAGGAGCTGCAGAATCAATCAAAGTAACAGCGAGTCGTGAAAACAACTTACAAACGTGTACCATTTGACTTTTTTCACAGTGCACACGAACGTCAACTCCAAACGCGATTCGAGACGGCCCAGAAACTTTTTTTCGAATCCGTGTGAAAAACAATTCCTTTTCTCGATGAGACAGCCGTTGCTGCCACTGAAACCAGCTAGACTAAACTTATTTTCAAGACAATAGCAGACCATGCAAGGATGGTAAAAAGTTTGTCTCTTTACCGAAGAATCTCCGCTGACGGAATTTCTTTCCCACGATTATACTGCGAGTTATTTTTATAAATTTCACTTGACTGGAGACGAAATTCATTTTTCAAAACGACTCGCACTAGCTGTTATTTCGCGACTGAAAATACTGCCACCCACAATTGGAGGGTAAAAAGTATCCCGAGACATCCACGTCATGTGGGATGATAGAACAGGAGGTGCAGTTAAGTGATCGATGCGTTTCTTGCCTATGGGAAGAAGAAGAAGAAGAATAAGAAGAGCAGAGTCATCGTTCAGTTTGAAATTGAATTGTCTGAAACCCGTGACAGAATTCTGATCGTTACGTGAAATATTATAATTCAAACGCACAAACACGTGGGTTTGAATTAAATTAACTCATGTACAACTCGCTCGACTCGCGATTCATTTCCGAATCTAGGCCACTTACGACACTTGTCTCATGAATAGGTAATCAAATCAGCCCAGTCCGCAGCTTAATCTTGACTTGACAGAGGGAGGAGCCTCAAGTTTCCTTGAAAAAATCCTTGACTCATTTTCCATTGCCAAAGTCCAAAAGCCTGGAATCGTATAATTTGTATCAGACGTTGCGTATTGCCTTGGTAAAAAGTCATTCGGAAGAATTGAATACACGGTGATAAACCAGCAGAGTTAACAACATCCGGAGAACCATCTTCAGGAATTTAATTACACACGGCTGTGATGTTTGCCGTTTTTACAGTCCAATCATGTTTTCGCAATATCTCGCGAATTGTTGTCCAGAGAGAATTACTTCGGCCTGTAAAAGGAAACAAACTTTTGACAAATTAGGACGGTTATCAACAAGTTCGATGCGCACCGAGTGGTCGTAGTTCGGGGGTTGAGAATGTAAATGGTGCAAGTCAATTAAGACCTTGGTAATTCATTCCGGTTTCAATACAGACTCAATGTTTTTTAAGCGGTAATTTTCAACTACTGTTAAGACATAGAACAAAGAAAAGTAATATAATTTATTCCTACCACCAGAATTTCTAGTGATCTAAAATGCAAATTCCTTTGTCACGAAAAAGCAGGTCAAACTGACTTGCACCACTTGCATTTTCGAACCCTTGTTTAATAATAAAAATTGGGTCACTTGTCCTTGGCATAACGTTTAGTTGAATTGTTGACGCAGGTGAAACCGCAGCTTGTGAACACTGATTAGCTGGCGATGAATCGTGTTATTCTCGGCACGACAAGAATGCTTCTCACCCTCGAGCTCGAATTCTTGTTTGCCCCATTTAGGCTCATTACACGCAGAGCATTTACGTGAGGTGAAAATGTATTATAAGTGAGCGGTGAGTAAAAGCGGCAATAAGTGAATGAAAGCCTTGCCACAATATTGAACTTGGTGTAAAAATAAACAAACGTTTTAATATCGCGAAAAATATAAACCTATTATAACTGTCGGAGATCGGAATAAATTTTCTTTCTCAGTTGATGTTTCTTTACATTTCCCCTGACTCTTCATCATTCGCAACTTATTCTCGTATAAAAACATGCGTGATTTTCGATTTGTTTATACGGTCTATATTTGATTGTCGGTATACGTAACAAGTTTTTTCTGCTTTCTTTCTTTCTTTCAATTATCTGAAGACAATAAGATTATCATACGAGCATTGTCATATCGACAAGAATTTCCAGCTAACCTTGACTTTAACATGAACCGCAATTTATTTCATCTCGCCATCAATAATCCGACAGCAAAAAATAATTTTACTACACGATTTTCTTCCCCATCGTATACCAGAAAGGCATGGAAGGAAAGAAAAAAATATGTATATATATATAGATCTATATAACGGAACATCTGTTATAACTATCGATCTTTTTACGATCCCATCAGTTATGTATTCGGCTAATTTATCAACTCCTACGGTTTTATTTTAAACACTTCAGGCATCCGGCACGCTCATATTATTAAACCGCAAGAGTTTCGATTCTATAACAGTTTTTTTTTTCCCCTATACATTAAAGCGTTGTCAAATTTGCATTATTAATTTTATAAATTTTCGTCTACATAATTTATAGTATATAATAAACTTTGATCCGTCCCGCACGGCTGTATAATAATTACATATAATTAATCGAAAACGTGAGACAATATCATCTATACACACATATATGTATATACAATTATTATATACAATTTTGTGGAACGATTTTCCTTAACGCGAAAAGAAAAGGAAAGAAAATGAAAATATGAAAAACAACTTCACAGAGATCAACACTTATAAATGAAAAATCAATTTTAATCGCGTAACAAAACGTACGCGCCACTTGAAAGCGTTAATATTTTATCAGGTGAGTACAAAAAAGAAGAAAATCATTCTCCGTTCAAAGATCAGTCGACGTTACGTAACGTCCTGAAGCGGTTTCCGCAGCTCGTTCGTCGTTGTAACGTGGTCCACGTTATTTATGGGCATCGGAGCGTTGTTGACCACGTTCGCCAATTCCATGGCGGAGGCACGTCTCGCTGCCTGAAACAAGATGCGAAATTTATTACTCCCGATCTGCGTCGTTTCGTCTCGTATTCGGATCATGGATGTATTACGTATGAAACCGCGAGTGTAACGACGGTTACAATTGAAGAGGAGAATCGAAGAAGGCTACGTGTGCAATTTTTTTCACATTAAAAAGGCACTTATGACTTTTTTTATTTCAATGAGGGGAATTAAAAGGAAGCTGTAAGTGCCTGGATTGGAGAATTAGCAAAATTCATAAGTGCAATTTTTTTCTCAAATTATGAATGCACTTACGGCTCCTTTATGTAGTAGAGGAGAATTGAAAAAAAGCTGTAAGTGTCTCAAGTGGAGAATTAAAAAAGGCCATAAGTGGAATTTCTTTTCAAACTATGAAAGCACTTACGGCTTTTTTTTATATCAACGACGAGAATTAAAAAAAAAGCTGTAAGTGCCTGAAGTGGAGAATTGAAAAAGGTGTTTTTTTTTTTCAAATTAAAATATCACTTACAGGTTTTCGTATTTTAAAGAGGAGAATTAGAAGAGGCTGTAAATGCCTAAAAAGGAGACTTAAAAAAGGCCATAAGTGCAATTTTTTCTCAAATTATGAAAGCACTTACGGCTCTTTTATGTAGTAGAGGAGAATTGAAAAAAAGCTGTAAGTGTCTGAAGTGGAGAATTAAAAAAGGCCATAAGTGGAATTTCTTTTCAAACTATGAAAGCACTTACGGCTTTTTTTTATATCAACGAGGAGAATTAAAAAAAGCTGTAAGTGCAATTTTTTCTCAAACTATGAAAGCACTTACGGCTATTTTATGTCGTAGAGGAGAATTGAAAAAAGTTGGAAGCGTCTGAAGTGGAGAATTAAAAAAAGCCAAAAGTGTTTTCTTTTTCAAATTAAAATAGCACTTACAGCCTTTCTTATTTTAAAGAGTAGAATTATAAAAGGCGGTAAATGCCTGAAAAGGAGACTTAAAAAAGGCCATAAGTGCAATTTTTTCTCAAACAATGAAAGCACTTACGGATGTTTTTATTTCAAAGAGAGCAATTAAAAATAAGTTTTCAAGTGCCTGAACGTGGAGAATTAAAAATGGCAATAAGTGCAAGATTTTTTATTTTTTTTTATCAAAAAGGCACTTATGGCCTTTTTTAGCTCTCCTCTTCAATTGGTCCAAGTAACGGACACGTAGTGGAGCTAGTAATAATATGTTTCCGGAACTAAAATCTTCAAGTTCAATTTCTCAACAACTGTATATTATGTATTACGCTCAATATTTACACACCGGTGTGAATCATCGCGCTCAAAGTTTGTTTCGAATTCACACGATGATGGAAGAATCTTTGAAAGCTCTACACGAGCTGCGATCGTATTCAGATTTTGCAGGAAAAAAAAGAAGATTTTTCACAAACAAACCTATTCGCAATAATGCGCTCAGACTTATAATGAAATACTCTCTGCATCGATAACATTGTGATTTCAACAATATTTTACAATTGTTTTGCAATCGGAATCGATTATCTTTTTTAAAGATCATTCAACGATCTTTCACACATGTGGGTGCAAACTTTCAGTCAATCTATCAGACCAAACGATCAATGTACTCATCACCATGTGATAAATCTTTTACCTAAGATGGTGAAAATTTTTCTATTATATTATTAAAGCGTACAATTAATCCGGGAAGTAAAATTTCATTTCAATAATAATAAATATATATATATATGGAACAAGGAATTAGACTGAACTTAACGAAAAATTATCTTCATTTCCAGTGTAAACAATTAGAACGATTCAAACTCTAGTTCACTTGAATCCGACTTGACCCTTTTATGAAAATAGTCGCGGAGTGATGAATGAGTGTGAAAAAAAAGCCCTACCTTTCCGAATGTGTAATTTATTTAATAGTAAATCCTTAGGAACAATCAGTAACAAAGATAAACTCGTTTTTTCGTTAACTTTAGTCCCGTCCATACAAAAGGACAAAAATATATTGTTTTTATTTCACAGTGCATGGATAAAAAAAAGTGGACGTTTCGGTGTGTACCGTTAAATTTTCAAATCGAGATAAAACATGTGATTCAAACAATATGAAAAAAAAAAAAAAAATCGTGATTCAATCGGTACAAATATTCCGGGGATATAGAAAATATTCATAAAATTCGAGATATCGAGAAAATATTAGCCAGATTCAAATTTTCGCACTAAAAAGTTGGCCGAAATTTGGTTTCATAGAAGCGGACTCGACGTCGTTATACGAAGAGAAATTCGGACCGAAACTTTGAGAACTCTACACGTGTATCACGTGGAGATCATACTGTGGTTAGAGGCTAAAGTGCTCGTGCCGAAAACATCACCTGTAGCTTTTGTCACGTTGTTTATGATACTTGACAAACAAAGAAGCCTCATGGCAGGATCGTTAAGTGAGCACTAAGGAAAATCAATGCCGACGACGCCGAGATGAAAGAATGCGTCCTTCCGTTATATATATATATGTACGTACCTTGGATCTATTCAATAGGAAAAGAGCAAAAGACGCGGCTTTTTCTTCTTGGAGAAAATTGTTTTTCCAGAATTTTATAACACCTTTTATGTCAATATCAATGAACCCAGAATGAAAAATGCTTCAATCGAATGTGGAAAGCGGTTTCCCCGATTCATCGAATTCTTATCACTAAAGGGTTCTAAGATCGTGTAACGCGACTGTGTGGGATGAAAATCTTGTCCCGCAAAATCGTTTCTATATTGTGAAAAAATTTCCTAGTAAAAAAAATTCTGCAACACAAGTATAATTGCGATTACAACGATTCGAACATCGTTCAAATTGCGGAGAAAAATTTGTCAGTGTTACTCACCCGACTATTCGGTGTGATTTTTACATCTCGGTACTAAATTTTCACATTTTTGAAAAGATTTTATTTACCGTTAAAAAACGTATATTTGGATACGGTGAAACAAATGTTTCGTTGTTATTATCAAATTTTATTCAAACGAAATACGATTTTTTAACTATTCGCAAAATTTTATCCATCGTTATTTGGTTCAAGTAACGTTTTTTTTTTTAACAATAAATAAACTCTTTTCTCGGTGTATATACGACTGTTTAATCTGCCGCAAGTTTTTGTTCAAACAATTGACCTCGACGTCGAATTATCGCAATAATTAGAGAAAAATATAACACGAATTTCAATTTTTCATCCCAGAATTGTATATTTCGGATATGGTAAAAGAAAAAAAAAAAAAAAAAGAAAAACTTCACCTCGGTGTCAACTGAATGCGTATTTTAATCATCCCATCCCAAATTAATCTTGACACGTAACTCGGGGCTGCGGTAAAGCAGAGGTAAAGGGAGCGTCTTTGCGTGGGATTGAGGGTGTGTTTACACGCGGTGTAAATCCCCTTTCGTTAGCCGTTAAGCAGGAAAATTGAATTCAAAATATTAGACAGCGGTAAAGCCGGGTGTAATAACACTTTCACCTGAATTATCATAGATCCTCACGTCAGTTTCCAAATTTTCTACCTGTAATAATATTTTCAACTAATCCTAGGCTGTGACATATTGGATAAATGTGTCAGTTTTACGCACACTTGGATCAAGAATTGATTTGAATCAACGATAGAGGAGAAAAAAAAAAAAAAGAATTGAAATTTATCCAACGATAAAGAATTTGCTGAAATCTATTACGTGAACTAAAAAAAATCGTCAAATCGACTAGAGTTTTTTTGAGAATTTTTAATTTTTGTGATTTCAAACTAAGCGCAAGTATCCTCAGCTTTTTTTTATAATTGAGATATTCACAGCCAATTTATAATCTTTATAAATAAATTATAGTAACGATTTTCAGCTGTAACAAACAATTTCCTCAACTTCATTTACCCTTGTGTAAGATTGTTATACTCCTTGAATCGAGGACTCGTGATCATCGATTGCTTATGAGTAAATACGCGTCAAGTTGAGTTGCCGCATCAATAATGGCTTATTGTTAATTGGTATTCCATAATTGCATACGTCAAGTCGTTATACCGAATGAAATCAACATGGGAAAGCCGCAATAAGTTGCGGCTTCACGTACCAATTAGTCGCAAACTTCTCATCTTATTGTATATATAGGAAATTCCATGCTAATCCAACAACCGACTGACCCTAACCGTTTTCAATTTTGTTGAAAATTTCTTCTGCAATTACCTCAACTACGACACATCGTCCCGAATTTTATCAGATTGTTTATTAAACCGGTTAATTATTTATAGATATTGAGAGTGATTTTGAATAGAACCTTTTTTAAAATACTCAAAAACTGTATTTTCTTTTCCAAACATTTCAAAGCCGGGCCGGTTTTGTTCCATTTTTCTTTTTTTAGAACTCTGAAATTCTTTGTTCAACTGAAACATTGTTTAATAAACGGTCCGAAAATTCCCAAATAATTCTGAAGACTTCCATTTTTCACTTAAAACATTTCTAGACCGGTTTCATTATGAAACTGGTAAAAAAAATAAATCAAATGTACCAAAAAAAAAAAAAAATCGACGAAAATCACTACATAAGTGCAAAAATTGTACAAAAAAAGAAGTGCGTCAGAATTGGGACAATTGTAGAAAAAATTTGAAACAAAATAAAAAATGTTGGAGTTCAGACGTTGGTCAGATTTGTATGGAATTCCCCACACATATGTGTCATATTATTCCTCAAGAGTTGGAGATTATAACATATACATTAACGCAATCTCTTCATCTGCCTGGCTCTGTACAATCCTGATTTTTTCTTGAATCTATCTCCCTTTAATCCTTATTCCAATTTATAAAAAAGCGAGGCTGCTACTTTTCGGCGATACCAACTCGAGACTCGACTTTTTTAATCCACCGCAGAGTTGTTTAATACAGCACACGATTCAATACACGTAAGGCAAAGGACAATTGAAATACTTGAAACACGAAAAAAAATGGCGTGCCTTGAAAGCGTAACAAACGCATTACATTTATACAATACCTGCATAATAACTTATCGAATAAACAAATTCTCCCGCAAAAGATGCAGGCAAATACACGAAGATTTAATGAAATTTCGTAAAAATCCTGATCCAATCCTCTTTTACAAATGAACGAGACGACTTTACAATCGCACGAATTGTCGTCAAATTTTTTTAAAAATAATTTCATGTCCGAAAAGCTTATTCGGAATAAATGCAAATTTCGCCCAGTTTGACGAAAAAATTCAATGAAATTAACAAAATTTCATCTGTTCCATTGCGATGTCCAAAAAAAGAAGAACAGAAGAAAATTAAACGTAATCCAGAGTGTTGTAATCGTAGATTACAAATAGTAAATTACAAATCCATTACGAAATACTTTTTTCTTTTTTTTACAAGAGATAATATCCGACTATGGCGGTTAGTAGAGAATTTATTTGCGAACGGAACGAGCCTTGGTTTGTGAAAAAAAAAAAAAAAAACTGGCAATCCGAGAAGCTTGTTTCATTTGAAAACCGATCGAATAACGCGATCTCTTTGAAGTTATCCATATAACAATTGCATTGTTGTAATCAGAATTCGCGATTTCCCAATTTTCCCATGCAGTGTTGAATGAAAATTGCTTCAAGTAAATTCTACTCGATTAAGTTCGGTACTTATTGTAATTTTGAAACCTGCTTTTAGTCGCATGAATTTTTGTCTGAGTGGGGAAAAAAAAAAAAAAATCCTCAATCAATCATGTACAAAGTGCTCAGCGCCAGGTGCGAATTTAAATAATATTATACGTACAAAAGTGGCCCAACAGCCGGTCAACCGAGCATAAAGTTGCGGTATAAGGGTGCTTGAAATATTAAGGGTAAGAGGAGAGAGCGCGCCAAAAAAAAAATAACCTCATATAAATTTAATTCGCATTTCAACCCCTTCGCAAAAGCGATGAAAAAAATTTCAAAGAAATTTCTGTTGATGAGTTCGGAGGATTACAAGTTATTCGCAAAGTTTTGTAATTTTTCAGAAATTCGTAGTCCGGTAAATGAGATTAAAGAAAAAAAAAAAAAAAAACTCTTTGTTCCTAAAAGCTTAGCTTCAAAGCGCGTGAAACGAGTCCGTCAAGTTGTTTCAACTTTTTAATGTAATTTTGTTTTACAATAACGGCAATCGATGCAACTTTTTAATTAGAATTCTATCGCCAGTTTTTAGTACTTTGTTTATTGTTTACGTTTCGGTTAAATTGACTGTATTTATTGAAAAAAGAAAGAAAAATAAAAAAAAAATTTCCAACTTTTTTTTATTCGAAACATCCTCCTGATTGATGAGGTAAAAGTTTTACCTTAAATTCGTATATTTCGAGGGGAGGATAAAACCTCGTCCTTAAGAATTTATGCCTTTTACGCGTATATTCTGCCTCTGCTCGTTTTCTCCGTCGTCGTAAAGGGTTTATTTAATAACAACGAACAATCAAAACAAATTCAAATTTTCCCCTTGCTTGATTGATTATCCTCGTAAAGAACACTTTTCGATTCACGCGGAGGAGAAGAATTTGGATTATCTGATGTTGCGTTTAATTTATCTGTAACAATATATTCTGTCTAAAGCAGAACAAAAAAAAAAAAAAAAAAAACAGAACCACTACAGAAGTACTATATCAGCATTTACGACGTTTATAAATAGGATTAAATAAAGTATGAAATCAATGGAAACTCCACGATTGATCCGAATCGTGTCGCAACAACATTTGTTTATCGGTCAGTCTGTCAGTCAAATAATTTGACATAAATTAAACAACGGCGTAAAGCCGTTTATTAAAAATCGAAGAAACGTTATTTGTTGAACCAAAGTAGTCCGATTGGTCAAATCTCGCATTCTCGCGTATATAAATCGACATGTCTGACCTACTTCAACGTTTTTCTATATTTATTGAATTCAATTTATGAGGGAAAACGCATTGTTTCCATCAATCTCCCAGATGTTGTTCAGGGTTAATCGTGAGCTTATCGGCAACCGCAATTTGTAACCGTGAAGATTAAATTCCGCTAGTCGAAGGCACGTCGAATTGGAAAAATAATTGCAGGAGGCAATCGATTTGAGGGTTGACAATTTTAAACCCACGTTTTGAAATTTAAAGACAGTCCAAAGAAATTTTGAGAAAACCAAACACATCATCAAACAAATCGGTCCACAAGTTGTGGATAAAGTCGATGAAGTTTTTTTTTTTTTTTTTTTTGTACGCCCAATACATCCTAATTGAACAATAAATCCGTTTGAATAAAAATTTAGGAAATAAATAAAGAAATGTTATTTGGACTAACGATAGTGAACAGGAATAAATTAACAACATCCCTACTAAGAATAATGTATAGAAATGAATCCGAGTGAATTGTAATAACACAAGCTATACCAATACGATATCAATAATTTGAATAACATTTACAATAATTTTATAAAAGATTTTTTCCTCTTTTCCTGACTTCCGATTCAGGTGGTGATCCTCGTTCGACGACTCAAGCTCGTTGCGAACATCTTTGCATCGAAGAAGCTTTCGTATTCGGTGAAACGGAACAACGCCGACGTTACTCACTTTTTGCCTGTCTCGTCTGGCTGAGTAGAGGACCCAGAGAACGTAAATCGTCATAATGAGTGCCGGTACGAAAATTCCTGCGAGGCTGGATGACCCACGCATAAGGACATGGTGAAGAGCGAGTAGAGTAACGGCAAGGGCTGTTCCTCCGGCAATGTAGCGTCCTGTTCGCCGACGTTCGTCCTGCAGAGGAACGAAAGCTGTCGGTTAAAGACTGTCAATTAGGATAAATAACGCCGCTTTAACCCTTTGAGAATATACTGGATCATCAAAACCCATATTGCGCAACTTTAACCGAAAATAACTATTAGACAGATTCAAAATTCGCGCGCTCTTCGCCCTCTGGCGGTAGTTCAAGATATTACTAGGTCATGTGATTTAACCTAATACTTGAAGTTTTTCTGAAATGATTTTTTTTTTTTTATTGTATTTATTCATACTTTTAAACTGCACCGTCACATTCTACGACGACGAAAGTATTCCCCTGATTTTTTTCTCCATGATCGAACGCGTATATTTGAAATGGTAACACATCAAAGATGAAATATTGATGAGACTCGATCATCAGGACCCATATTGCGCAACTTTAATCGAAAATAACTATTAGACAGATTCAAAATTCGCGCGCTCGTGGAGGATGTTAATAGGTCACGTGATTTAACCTAATACTTGAAGTTTTTCTAAAATATCATTTGTTTTCTGTATTAATTCATACTTTTGAACCGCACCGTCACATTCTACGATGGTGAAAGTATTCCCCTGAATTTTTCACCCCGATCGGAGGCGTATATTTGAAATGGTAACACATCAAAAATGAAACAAGGTCACTTTAACCCAGAGTGTACTTGATGCTCGAAAAGAGAGGTTTACATAACGCGAGCATGTTTTACGCGTTTTTTCACGAGTGTTTTGATGAAAAGTTTTCAACACTGGATTTCAATTGTAAACATCTCGTTGTTAACGTCGTCAGAAAAACAATATTATTCCATTATTCTTTCACCGAAAAATCCGTATCATTAGTTTAATTCTACTGAGAAATAGCGCACTTTATTCCAGAATGAATTCCCTATAGATTCTCTGAAACAATTTTGTTCTTCAGTTTGCCGATTGACGCAAATCAAAAAAAAAAAATTCTAATACTTACAATCGTAATAATTTACAGAATATAATCAATTTGTGATTCATTAAGAAATACGTTATTTTCAATCAAAGTTCGACTTGGACAGTCTGTGGAGAATTCATTCACGAGTTGAATCGGTAATTACTCGTTAAAATCGGACAAGTAAAATGAATTTCTCGGTGAATAAATAACAGAATAATGAGATTTCTATTATGTATTTATAATAATGAGGTATTCACAGTTGAATTTCAGTGTTTTAAAATTTTATCCTCCACGACAGAAACTTTTATCGTTAAATGTAACTAAATTAGCTTCGGTGAAACTATTTAAAACTCTGTTTCATCACTTATTTTGTTTCAACATATTTTCAATTTGACTGTAGACCCCGTACATCCTTAATTGAATGTAGCTCATCATCGGCGCGTATCTTTTCAGCTTTATTTGCATCGTTAAAATTGAATTCTCCTTCTTCCTTCGAATACTGATTTTTGCCAGAGACGCGAGATTGCGAAGAAAAAATGGCAAGACAGTATCCAGCCTGCAGATTTCTCGCAGCGCGGCTGCGGTCAGAATTCGATTCTATTATCGCCTAATTTAACTCTTGCAGTCGTCTGTCTTTGTTATAGACGAATAAGATTGTATTTATACTAAAAGTCGAGTCGTACACGTTTAGGCAATGAAATTTTCTGAAACCTTGAGCTAAAATCAACGCGGCTTTCGCGGCTTGGAATCGGTTCGAAAGTTGAAAAAGGAGTTGGCCAATTTTTCATCGAGTAATTTTGGCTCGTGTCCTTTTAAACAATCCCCAATGCAATTATACAACCCGCAATCTTGATGCGTGCGTCGGAGAATTTAAATCAGTCTGGCGCAGAATCCACTGACCTATGAAGCTCTGTATAGCTTAGTATTATATATAGTCGAGACAGACGGCATGCGTATATCTGCGTGCCGAATAGCCGTCAAAGCACCGGCTGGGAACTGCAGCAAGAGAGTCCGAACCGAAATGCGCAAAAGCTACTTACACTGAGAAAAATTTCATTTGTTACGGTAACTAGAAAAATTCAGTAAAACAGGTATCGTTGTAAAAAACTGTTTGAATATTGTTGTCGCTATTGTCGATCCTTTTTTGGTTATTGCGACGCAAAATAAGTTTCTGAGGTTTACTTTACTTTTTTAGTTAAGCAAGGCTCACTCGAAAAATTTTTGACAAATGCTTGGAAAAAAATTTTTCCTACAATTTTAAGGAAGTAGGAAAATATTTAGAGGTCGCTGCCAATTGTTGTAATATTTTTCATTTATTTTTATGCGCACATCTTACAGACTTGTATATATTATATTAGTTTAGATTTTTGGCATCGTGGTTCAATCATTCATTGTTCATAAAAATCAGTATTGAAAACGGAATGGGGACATTAAGGTGATGCGATAATCCTATTTCGGTAACAAAAACCGTTATCCAAATTTCTCCGAGACGATTAATTTTTCGGATAATTAATTAGATCAGAATACAGAAAAAAAAAGTAATATACGTATATACAAGTCCGTAAGGTGTATACGTGAAAATAGATAAACAATATTACAACAATTGTTACCGGCCTCTAAATATTTCCCTACCTCCTCCAGATTTTACGATATTTTTTCTCTCTGTATCTGTTACAAGCTTTTTAAGTTGCAACTTGAAGAAAAAACAAAAATTAAAAAATGAACTACTCTAATGTCATAGATTAGGGTATTTTGAAATGTGTCTGAAATCATTTCGACAACGTTTTACGACGATGTTTAATTATCGCACAACCTTTGTTCTAATTCATAATTAAACCCCCAATTACACACGATTCTAACAAATGACCGCACAATGTGATGACAATATAGTAAACAACTGCAAAGACAATTCTTGAAAATGATACGGATCGAATTGACATATTTCGAGCTAATTCTCTCTTACTTTTTATTTCGACTTTCAAGTTCTGGCATGAGTTTGGAAATACATTCGTCGTTGGAATAATAAATAATCTCGACCGCAAAAAAAGCTTTATGGGTTTTATAAGATTTGGGTTCTTCGATAAGTTAAGCCTGACGATCAACTTGTCTGTAATTTTAATACTGCCGAAAGATTTTCGATCAAAATACAGTTCCGGGATTTGCCAAGGTCACAGGGATCTACACCTACTCGTCTATCTACTTCAAATAAATACCGCAACTCGAGGCAACCAACATGTAGATGATACTCAAGAATGGATGAAAATCTAGTGCAGATTAATTCGTTCGATTTCACTCTTCGATAGCTTATTTTATCCAGAAGATTATAATGATTTCTACAAAGTTACTAAAAACGAATTCTCTTCTCTTCAATATACGATTCGATATTCCCATTTGTCAATCGTAATCAATATCATACGTTGTAAAATTGAGTGTTCAACAATGACGTGATAAAAAAAAAAAAAAAAAATGGCAGTGAAGTTTTGAAAAAACAAAATTCCGAATAGAACGAGAAATTGAAAGTATCTAATAAACTTTTAACGATCTTTAAACTATTCGAAACGAAGCTTTAATAACTAAACTTTCATTCACAATTTGAAAATCTTCTATTCTTGTATTTTGAAAGCTCTCTTCGCAGCTTGCGAACACAAATGCAATTTTACAAATACTAAATGTTCGACTACCCGGTAATGAAATTGATAAAAAGCGTCCATTTTTTTCCGAACAAACGTCCTAAGTCTGACTTTCGAAATTGGTATTTGTAAGAAATCGTCGGAACACCTCGCGCGACATTTGTCGTAAATAATGGCATAATTTTTATCCTGATCCTCGGGTCTTTTTTTTTTTATCTCATTTCTCCAATCGTCGCACGTAAATTATCATACTCACAGATGATGAAGCCAAAGGTCGCAGAGTGTTCTGGGAAGAAAGCTCCGACTTTGGCATGACGAGGATGATTTAAAAGCACCGATCTGCAACCATCCGTACAATAACGGCGCCCCGGGTGCACTTATAAATAGTGGTTGTGAGTATAATTCAACGTCGTTGCGAGCCGTGCAATAAACCGATGGGGGTTATTCTCACTCTTTCCTCTTCCCCACGTATCACAGCCTTGTAAATATTACGATCTTTACCCCGGAACGGCCATGTAAACAACGTTCGGATGCAGGGGGCCGAGTCTTTATAATCATAAGCGAAAGCCGCCAGCGGCGAAAGATCTTCGGCGCAATCGACTCGGCGCCGTAAAGTTTCATGAAAAACTACAAGGTTGAAACGACGGTAGCGATGCGACTCGGACGGTGAGATGAACGAGGAAAATCGACGAAAGTTTATCGTAGCGCGGATGGAACGCGAAAAGGAAAGTAGACTTTGCCGCAAGTTCTCTGCGCGACTGTTCGCCGTCCGAAACTGTTTTACCGACCGAGCAACCGCCGCACTTGCCCGGAGGCGGCTAGCTTCTGGTTTTCTTTCCCTTCCTTCGGTCCCATCCCAGGCGGTGTTAAATCTCCGCCTTAGCCGTTGGCATAATAAACAATATTCGAGAAAACGCTTGTAACGCGCCGTTGATCGTACCGATCTCGACGATCTTCTGGATCGCTCACGGGGGATTCCCCCACCTCTATCCTTAACCTTCGATCACCCATACGCTGATTCTTGTATGTGATACTGGGCGCCGTTTTCTGACCTCGGTTATTAAGGTATTAGTCTGGTAACTTGTGCCGATTTTCATGTATTTTTTTTGGAGGGCGTTTTTTTCGTAGGAAAATAAAAATGACACGTTTTGGATATTTAGGATGTTTTTATTTACATATTAAGATTACAAAAAAAATTTTTTTTTTTTAAATTTGACAGTTTATTATTATTATTATTATTATTGATCGTAGTTGGCACATCGAGAAAAAAGCGCTTGAGTGGCCGCGGTGATTTTAGCTCTTGATGTTATCTGAGATCAAAAATTCTTGATAATTCTTGATCTATAGACACGTCGTTCTCGTCGGAACTAGCGAGAAATTTTCTCACCCCTATCTTTTTACTTTACAACCCCTTCTTTGCTAAAATAAAAGGACTTTTTTTTTTCAAAGTCCGCCATTTTGTTATTTATCCACGAAATTTAACTTCAGTAGTTCCGACCAAAATGACGAGTCTATAGATCAAAAAATTTTGATTTCAGATCACATCAAGAGCTAAAATCACCGCGGCCACCCACGCGCTTTTTTTTCGAGGTGCCAACTTCGATCAATAATAATAATAATAATAATAATAATAATAATAATAACAACAACAACAAACTATTAAAGTTTTTCAAAAAAAAATTTTTTTTTTTGTATCTTTAATATGTAAATAAAAACATCGCAAATATCAAAAACGATTCATTTTTATTTTCCTACAAAAAAAACGGCCTCCAAAAAAGACATGAAAATCGGCACAAGTTACCAGACTACTATCTTAAAACTTTACCGCGTTCGCTTGAAAATCGCGTCAACGATTTCAATTCATTCGCCCTGATTTCCACAATCGTTGTCATACCTTGACAACGTATTTAAATACGAGAATTTCGATTAATTTTTTTGTTTATTTAGGAAATGATTAAGAAAATTTTAGAGGTTTTAGCTACGCGTTTCTTACATATTTCGTAATAAATTTGCTTCATTAAAATGTATGAGGGTGATGCAAGGAGTTCAATTTTAACAGAGTGTAAAAACCTCTTATTTCTGTTCGAAACTTGTTGAACTGAAGTGAAAAAAAAAAAAAAAAAAATGTGTAAAATATTCCGAAAGTCAGCGTTTATCAGAGAAATTTTCAAAGCATGTTTTCAACCTGCTGGATTTTTACGAGGCTGCAAATTTGGTCAAGCGGAATGACCGAGATGCAAATTCGCGCTTGCATTCTTTCCGCAAGCATTCGTGTCGAGTGTTCGAATTTCAGAGCTGCAACGAACCGAGTGTAGTCACATTTCGATATTGAGTATGTGGGTGAATTTTTCATTGTCTTCCATTCCCAAGTATAAACAAATGTGCGTATAACGAAACTTCATATCCTAGGATAATATAAGATACGTACACAGACCGTATAAGCTTTGTTGTAAACAAGCCTCGTGTAAACCGTTAATGTAAAGTTCGAAACTAAATTTGAATTGATAATACCGCGGAATCTTTGTTGTGTAGATATAATTAATCGACAACTTTGAGCCGAGTTCAGCATCGCGTAACGGTTTGTGACAATCAATGAGAACTCAAACAACGCGACGAAACTTCCTTTGTATTAGGAGAAACTCACGAATTTCACATTGTTTCGTTGATTGTATTTCTTGAATATCAATTAATGAATTTGATCATGCTCATTGTCGTACTTAGCAAACGTGAAAAGACAGTTTGAGAAATAATGCAGGTTGAGATTAGCAAGTCAAAGTCTGATACAAATTGGAAAAGATCCGTTGAAAAAAAAAAAAAAAAAAACAACAGGAGGGAGTAAATTTACCGTCAAGATTTTGTTATGTTACTACAATTGTAAAATTATATCGCGGACTTTTTTCACAGTGTGTAATAATTTTTCGTAAGGTTTCCAATCCAATCACCCGCGGCTCAATCAAGAATTCAATTCAACGTTTTTCATTGAGCGATTAAAAAATAGTTGCCGCTGCGAAAAACTTGTTATTCGTTCTTTTTCATTTTTTTTCTTTTTTTTTTTCAATTTCTTTCTCCCGCTCACTGCACGCAGTCAGTTTTCAATTTCGTCGCACTAGCATGACACGATCTATGTCTATAGACGTATGCATGAATAGGATGTGCACTGATTGGTAAAAATGAATTCCCCTGCCTCCCCCGCAACAAGAGAAAAAAAAAAAGAAAAAACAAATTCATTTCAGAACCAAACACGTCCGTACCGACGAATATTGCAAAATATTACACACCCGTGAAAATTGTTTGCGGAAAATTTCAATTGGTCGAAAAGTTAAGAAAAAAAAAACTTGCATCGATTTTAGTCGAGGGATTAAAGACTCATGGATCAATGTACACCTAATTTCAACATTACGAAGGTTTCAAAAGGTTTCAGGGATTTCAAAAGATTTCAAAATATTACAGAGGTTTCAGGGATTTCAAAAGATTTCAAAAAATTTCAAAATATTACAGAGGTTTCAGGGATTTCAAAAGATTTCAAAAAATTTCAAAATATTACAGA